>NC_066617.1:327064483-327401381 GCF_025201925.1 Gopherus flavomarginatus | reverse complement strand
GATCCTCAGTTCTTAAGGTAGTGGGAGAGCTATCCTGGTGCTCTATCATAGATAACCTCCGATTGTAATCTTTTTAAGGCAGGCACCATTTTTTGTTCACTGTTTGTACAGCACCTAGTGCAATGGGATCCTGATCCATGAATGGGGCTCTTAGGTGATCATCATTATCATGGAAAATCCCAAAGGGAGCAGCCTCCTTGAAGATTTAACACCACCTGGAGTGATCTCTGGCTATATCCTTAAGGTAATACGTCTGGGTATTCAGTTTGTGTCCATCACTGGCAATCTTTTCATGCCACTAAAGCATTTGGCACCCATGAGATTGCTGGCCCATGTAGCAGCATTTCTTAGTACACACGCTTTGGAATGCATTGATCGTCCATTTTAATAATATGCCCATACCGAGAAAGCCACCAAAACTGAACCAAAGTGGGTGGAGGCAGTTGCTGGGTTTGACTTTGAATATTCTCATTTCTGGTCTCATCCTGCCATTTAACATTGAGCAGCTGATGAGGTGATGAGAATTGAAAACGTCCCTCCAGTGTTTTTCAGCTGTCTTCAGTGCCAGTATTTTACTTCCATACAGCAGTTGATATAACCCTAGTTCTACAAATTCACAGCTTTGTGGCAACCTTGATATTGCATCATGACCAGTAGAACCATAGTCACAGGGCCCATGTTCCCTAGAGGGACTGTTACTGACAGAACACCAGTAGAACAGTGGAGTTAGGATGGAAGCAACTCAGCCACAGGCACACAGAGTCCCCAGGCTTTAATAAAGTTTCACTCGTTCAACTTACACTGCATTTAGCGTCACGCTTTGTGAGTGAAACATGGCGGCAGCATCTGAGCTGTGAGTTCTCTGCAGTGCAGCAGCTGGCAGCGTTAGCCAGGGAAGGTCCCTGGCGCCCTGGATTTTGTAGTGATTGACCTGGTGGAAGGAAGAGTTTGAGCAGGACCAGGGCCGGCGCTTCCATTTAGGCGACCTAGGTGGTCGCCTAGGGTGCCAGGATTTGGGAGGGTGGCAGACTGCTCTGGTGGACCTCCCGCAGGCGTGCCTGCGGACGGTCTGCTGGTCCCGCGCTCCAGTGGACCTCCCGCAGGTGTTCCTGTGGATGGTCCCTGGTCCCGTGGCTCCGTGGAGCATCCGCAGGAACGCCTGCGGCAGGTCCACCGGAGCCGCGGGACCAGCGGACCGTCCGCAGGAACGCCTGCAGGAGGTCCACTGGAGCCGCGGGACAGGCGAGCCGGCCCTGCCCCTAGGGCACCAAAAATCCTGGCGCCGCTCCTGAGCAGGACACTGACCTGGTCATACAGGAGAACAGCAGCAGGAGAGTAAAATGGTTACTCTGCCTTAGTGAGCAGCAAGGCAGGGAGATCTGCCATACTTTGTAGCTCACCGCTGCCTCAAGCCTCACAGCACTCCTAGGAGCCCTGAGGAATGAGTGCTCCCCAAAGCAGAACAAAACCATGCAGCAACACACGTATTACACTAGCGACCAGTGCAAAGGGGAGGGGATAGACCCCCACGCTGCAGCTGCCTTACACACACTGGCTACAATTCTGGGGATTTCGTAGATCCCCTAATTTGGAACAGGACAATCTGCAGCACTTGGAATCGCCACCTGCAGGAGCAGGTGTTTTGGGAAGGCATTCTCACCTTAGACAGGTGCTTAGCCATGGGGTGTGCAGTGGAAACCTTGAGAGAAATGATGAAAGCCTGAGGAGGCACAACATCCCCAGAAGTACAGGTAGAGAGACAACAGCAAGGGAGAGCAGGTGGCCAGGGTTCCACACTCACAGTGAGATGAATTTACTGAGGGAGATAGCATGAGCGAGTAAAGGAGAAGTGCCGCACACTAGGATAGCATTGCAAGGAATGTGGCAGATTGAACCACTTCAGCAGTGTGTGCAAGTGGAGAGGAAGGTCCCAGAAAGATTCGGGCAGACTTGTACAAGAGGGGAATGGCACATACGATAACTGCCAGCAGAAGGAGACTCTGTTACCACATGAGCTGCCCACCCTACCATGGGAAAGGTGGGAGTAGCCTTATTTACCTTCAGAAAATAGCAGTACTTGATTACAGTGAACTACTATTCACATTTTGGGGAGGTTGAGTCCTTGCTTGAAACAAAGCAGCAAGTCAGTGACTGACAAATTGAAGGCCTACTTTGTAAGATATGGCATTCCAGACACCATTCACTGACAATAGACCCCAGTTTGCCTCAGAAATATTAAGTGATTTTTCATGCCAATGGGAGTTTGACCAACATACTTCCTCCCCAGCAGACCAACAGAGTAATGGCAAGGTGGAATCAGCTGGAAAAAAATTGTTGTGAAAGGCTGTTTCTTCTGGTTCTGACCCTTTGCTAGCATTTTTGGCACACAGGAATACCCCATCCAGCACTGCCAACCAGTCTAGTGCAAACACTGATGGGACAAAGGACCAGAACCTTGCTACCAATGAAGGGAGACCTGTTGCAGCCAGAAGGCTGGTGATAACGCTAAGAGGAGATGGTCAGCAATCAGAGAAAGCAGGCACTAGAGTACGAGAGTCAGCCAAAGACCTACTGGCCCTGGAGCCAGGCACTCCTGTGAGGATCCAGCCATTAGAGAGACACCGGAAGGAGTGAACTAAAAGAGTTGTGAGGGGCGCAGTGACACCCAGTTCATACAAGGTGACTATGCTAGGGGGACAAGTGATCCAAAGGAACAGGGGACACTTATGAGCCACCAGACATAACACCCAGAGAGTGCCTGCAGAGATACAGTGACCATCACAAAACGGAGACACAGAGATCCATCGGGAGGCCAACCACAAAGGGAAGGAGGAGACTCCAGAGAGAGAAAGAGAATTTGCTAGACTCAGAGACAAGTGAAAGGGAGACAGAGATAGCTCAGTCCTGGTGTGGTCACCTATTGAGGAGACCACACTCTCTCAGAGATTGTGTAACCAGACTCCAACACGGTTACATGATAGTAAGCTCTGGTCAAAAAGACATGGGATGAGGGTCTGGGCATCTATATTTTGTTGTTAATGTTTGTATGAAAATGTTTGTAAAATAGGGAAGATGTGTCATGATCAGTGGAACTGAAGTCTGAGGACCCAGGTTTCCTGGAGGGACTGTTACTGATGGTCAGCCATGTGGACAGAGCAGTTCACAGGGGTTAATAAAGTTTCACTTGTTCAACTTAAAATGCATTTCACTTCACACTGTGAATGAAACAGATGTCATAACATTCCCACAGAGGCCACGGAAGGGCCTGCAACATGGCAGCACTGCTGCTAAAGAAGTGGCCACATCTTTTGAGCATCCTCCAGCACTAGTTGTTGCAGCTGTTGGTCAATCTGTTCAGGCAAGAAGTAGCATATGTTGGTCTGGTTATTAATTCAAATAAAACTAAGTCCCTGGCCTTTAGCTTTATAGAGAGCTCCAGCTCCAGATCACAACCAGCTCAGTATTAACCTGTTTGGATGGGACATTGAGCAGGTGGCTCTTGGGTGGTACTGCAATATTAATAATACAACATCATAGTCAGAGAATCTATATAAGGTTACTGTCTTTGGGGAGAACTGCAGTTGTATGAAGTGTTTGCAACAGTTTTTTCACTAGTTGATCCAAAATACAGTACAACAGATTGTTTTGTGACATTAGCAATAAATGAAAAAAAACAAAACAAAAACGATACTAGAGCTGAGTGCCAGCCAGTACACACAAAAGGTTCAGTGCAATAAAAAAAGGAACTCATTTCATAGACTGGGCACAAAATGAGCCCATGTGACAAAACTGCACTGACGGGGCTGTATAAAGACAGATACCACCCTGGAGCAGTAAACAAAAGCTCCAGCTGGTGGATCCACCTGAGCAGCCAAGCAGGTCCCAGCGGAAGAAACTGTTCTGAGAACAAGTGTTGTTGTGATTAGAAAGCTGTACTGGTCCAGAGATTGAATTTATTGATAGAGGAGTGGCAGAATAATCCAGTCACTGGTAAAGGGAAGGCTCAGGCTGCCTACTCTGGTCTCCATCCTAGACATTTCTTTTTGTGTATTTCATGAACTAATTATTTATAGTTTGTATTATGGTGGGGGAGGATTACGCTTTTTTCTTCCCCAAAGGGAAGATGTAATGAGCAGCTATTAGAGTCATGTCCACAGACCACTGCACAGGCAGCAAGTTGGCCCTCAGTTCTACCTCAAGAGCCCTAGACTCTGAAGCACTCTGGTGGCCATTCCACAGTCATTGCAGATGCATTTGAAAATGGAGGGTTTCTCTGAATTAAATGCAAAAAGGAATAAACCAATCAATTGTGTGCTATTTATTTTGAAGTTCAATTTATTTTACACTGGCCTCACAACTTTCGTTTTCAGTACGCTACATCGTTAGCTTTCAGAGTCAACGAACTATTAAGATGCATGTGGCAGTTCATATCTCTCAGCTGCTGTTTCAGACTGTCTGCAAATGTAGGAAGTCCTCACGACACTGGTTTACATTCACTTCAGATTGTAAAGGGGTCTCCCTGCAACCAGGAGGGTTAGATTTTTTTTTTAAAGAAAGCTGAAATCCTGAGCAGTGTTCTATGCAAGGGGTGAATTCTACAGCAAATTCCATGACTGTAGAATATACAGGGCCCATCGATGATTCAGAAAAAATCTTAAACTGGGCTTTTCCAGAGACCAAAAAAAGGGGATGGGTTTCTCTTTTAAACTACCAAAACTGGCAAACCCCAAAACTCAAGGCAGCCAGAATCTTTGCATCACTTACATTTGTCAGATGCTGTCTGACGTGCCGTGCAATTGGGATGGATGAGATCAGCTCGTTCAGTAGTGACTGATGTGGTGGCTACAAGATGGAGCCAGCAGGAGAAAGTAGCAACTTTCGTGCAAAATTAGAGGACTTTGAGGCCCAGCTGCTACTAGGAATGATTGCACAAATGGCACCTACCACAAGCCACAGGAACAGAAGCATGGGCTGCAACAGCATGAAATTGCAAGGGTCAAGAATTGTATGGGAACTCAGATACCAGAGATGGTGAACAAATGAGCTGGGGACAAGCTGTAGGTCAAAGAGAAAGAAGAGGGAGAAGAAGGAAAATGGAGAGAGTTATCTATAAACTCAGCACAGAAATGTTGCTTGTGTGCGGCTTGAGGTCATTGCCTATAATGGTGCTGCTCAAGATGGGAAGTGAGTTGGGGCTGACTTAGAGTGGGAGGAGTTTTCCAGTACACAGCAGAGCAAATTAACAGCATCTTTCCCACTGCAGTGTGGGTAAGTCAACTCTGGTGCCATTTGGTGGATACAGAAGCTTCTGTGCTTACTGGATAGCAGCCAGGCTGCTGGTAAACAACTGTATGAGCTTGGAAAGAACAGAGTCCTAGGGGATGTGCTTTAAGTACTCTGGAGGTTTTGGAAAGTATCTCCTCCAGGCAATGAATGAACATTGGGTGTCCATGCTGCTCCTATTAGATCCATTAGCTACTTCTGATACCATTGACTGTGAGCTGTGAACTCACTTGTGAAGCTGAGCAGGAGTAAATGGGGTTGCCTTTCTGTGGTTCATTCCTCTCTCTCAAAGATTACAGTGGATGGCTGTGAGCAATTGCACCACTTCCCCAAAAGCTTTCACGTGTGGGATGTCACAAAAATCCACCTTCTCATCTCTCTTATTTAACAGGTATACAGGCCGGTTAGCAGGGTTAGTGAGGAAGCCTGGTGTTTTCTCCATGTGGATGACACATCTTATGTCTATCTTTTCCACCCCCAAGATAATGTCTTACTCAGTACCTTACTGTCTCATTGTCTTCTGTACTCCACCATCTGTCTATATCCATCTGTTGTCTTTTATCTTATACTTAGATTGTAACTTCCTAGGTCAAAGACTGTCTTTTTCTTCTGTTGTACAGTGCCTAGAACTTGATCCATGACTAAGGCTCCTACTCACTACAGTAATTCAAATAATACATAAAATAAAATTTTTAATAATAATAAAGTCTGTAGCCAAAGAGATGGAAGTTCTAGTACTTAGTCTGGGCAGAATGATGAGTGACACATTTGTGACTTGACACATTGCTAATTGTTTGGCTATGAATCAAAGAATATATATGCTGGTTTTACAAGTACCAAAGCTGTGACTGACCTATGGTTATCATTACCAGACACAGAGCAAGAGAACCATGTGCCAGTTTTAGTACTTGTGACTTCAGCTCGAACTATTATGGAGTGCGGGTAGCCATTCAGCAGTCAAGGTGAAAACGAGCTTTCCATTATAAGCCTGTTTTTTCCCTATACACTCCCTGATAATTTCCTCCCAAAGAACCCAACTCCCCCTGAAATCTCACGTGGATACCTCATCCCAAAGCAGAAATGTTTGGAAAAATCCAAAAAGGAGGTGGAAAGTTAGGCTGTTTAAACTTTGCCCTCTTGTTCACTTTCAGAAGCATTTCCTAGCTTTTATTTTTATTTTTTGCCCATCGTAGCTCCAAAATGGGATGGCCTTCAAACTCCAGATTTGTTTCATTTTGCTGTTCTTGCTGAGAAGTGCTTTCTGGTGTCTTTGGAAGAGAGGAAGAAATGGGTTAATTATGAAAGATCTCTAATATAAACAGCTTTATAATATAAATCCCTCATTAAGGTAGGCAAGGAAGGAATTAAACTAAGGCTAAGATGTTCAAAACTGGGTGAGACAAGTAAGGCTCCTAAATAATATTTTAGGCATTGAAATAAATGGCTGGATTTTCAAGAGCGTTGAGCAGCCAGCAGCTCCCATTGGCTTCAAGGAGTGCTCACTCCATGTAATTAAATGCCTAAGTATGCAGTTTGGAGTCTACCTTTACAAACAACCATTTACAACTCAACTGCCCCCCCTCTCCCTTTTTATACTGTTTTGATGTTGGGACTCATTAAAACAGTTTGCTACTTTGTAAATTCCCAAACTGATTGCACATTTTACAGCATACAGGAAAATCTGCTAGCAAGTCACAAGGCTCTGGCTGGCCTAAATTAATAAATAAATGTACATTGTTGTGGAGATATAGGCCCAGAGCTGGTGCATGTGGGCACAGCGCCTGCAGGATTCAATTGGATTTAACTCACTTTGACACCAGAGCTGAATTTGCTTTAGTCTCTTTATTTCATAATAAATTACTAAACGGATTGTCAGATTTAATATTCAATCATAAATGTCTAATTAAGAAAAACACAAACCACTGCTTCATAAAATCTCTGACTAATAGTACTAATAAAATGTCATAAAATGCAATGAATTTTGTGATAATGCTTTCAGCAACTAAATACCTTTCATTATCTTTAGTGTTGAACTGATCGGAATACTAGCATCTAGGCTAGGATGCGCTAATATCATTATGACTATCTGCTGTGTATGTGACATGAACTGGCCATATGGAAGGAATAGGGGAGCAGGAAAAGGCATTTGTGCCAAGTGCCAGGTATCTCACATTAGAGATAGGGTTCTCAAACTGGGGGTCAGGACCCTCAGGGTCACTAGGTTATTACATGGGGTGTCGCGAGCTGTCAGCCTCCACCCCAAACTCCACTTCTCCTTCAGCATTTATAATTGTGTTAAATATATAAAATGTGTTTTTAATTTCTAAGAGAGGTTGCAGTCAGAGGCTTGCTATGTGAAAGGGGTCACCAGTACAAAAGTTTGAGAACCACTCCATTAGAGAGACAAGGTGGGTGAGGTAATATCTTTTATTGGACAAACTTCTGTTGGTGAGGGAAACAAGGTCACATGGCACTCATGCATATGGCAGCCCGGCCTGCAGACCTGGGTGGCAGGTATAAGAGACCAAGGGAGGCTAAGTCTCCCCAAACAGCCGGCCCATCACCTTTGGAGTATGCTGCCCCTGCAAGGGTGCCCGAGCCATGACCCTTCCTGCACACCGCTCTGAGGCCCTGGTCCTGCTCATCTTCTTCCCCTGAGACCCTGCCCTCACTTCCTCTATTCCCATTCCTGCTCCACCCACATGGGGGCTTCGGAGGAGGGGTGAAGAGGTGAGTGGCCAAGTGGGCGGGCGGCTCAGGGGAGGAGGCAAAGAGGAGTGTGCAAATGGTGAGTGGCCAACCAGGCAGGTAGGTGGGCCTTCAGGAAGGGGCAAAGAGGCACAAGGGGTGGACAGACGGGGCTTGGGGGAAAAGGCGCAAGAGACCGGTAGGTTGGCCACGAGGGAGGGGGCGAAGTGGGGGCAGGCCTTGAGGCAAGGTCACAGTCTGGGAGCACACAGCCTCCCCAAATGGAGGAGTCACACGCTGCCCATGGCTGCAGATCAGGTAATATCTCACTCCTGTTGGGATGGTGGGAAGGACACTATAAATAACGTTTGGCCTAAAGCTGTGTGAATAACGGAGTGTTTGATTCAGTGTCCAAATGGAAAAATAGAAAAAAAAAAACCATTTTGGGTTAACCTGAAACAAAAAATTGTCAATTTTTTTCAGCAAACTGAAAAAGTAAAAAATGTTGATTCAGGTTGAACTGAATGTTTCATTCAATCTGAAATGAAATATTTAGGTTAATTTGAGGGTTGTGGGTTTTTTAACCTTTAAAAAAAAATGAACCAAACTTTAAAACAAAAATTCATTTTGAATTACAAAAATCAAAATGTTTTATTTAGAAATGTCAAAACAAAACATTTTTATTTTTTTCTGAATTTTTTATCAAAACAATTTGGCAAGTTAAATATGAATTTGAAACATGGAAATTAATATGAATTGTTCAATATGAAAATGAACGTATCAACATGGCTTTTGTAAAAAGAAATCATGCCTCACCAATCTATTAGAATTCTTTGCTGGTGTCAAAGAATGTGGATAAGGGGGATCCAGTCAAAATAGCGTACTTGGATTTTCAGAAAACCTTTCACAAGGTTCCTAACCAAAGGCTCTCAAGCAAACTAAGTAGTTGTGAGGTAAGAGGGAAGGTCCACTGATGGACAAGTAACTGATTAAAAGGTAGGAAACAAAGGGTAGAAATAAATAGTCAGTTTTCACAATGGAGAGAGGTAAACTATGGGTCCCCAGGGATTTGTACTGGGACCAGTGCTATTCAACATGTTCATTAATGATCTGGAAAAGGGAGTTCAAGATAGAAGTCCAAAGCTGACTATGAAGAGTTACAAAAGGATCTCATGTGACTGGGTGACAAAATGGCAGCTGAAATTCAGGGGAGGATAAGTGCAAAGTAATGCACATTGGAAAAAATAATCCCAACAACAAATATATAATGATGGGTTCTAATTTAGTTATTACTATTTGAGAAAGATCTTGAAGTCACCATGGATAGTTCTCTGAAAACCTTAGCTCAATGCTCAGCAGTGCTCCAAAAGGCTAACAATATTTGGAACTATTAGGAAAGGAATAGACACTAAGACAGAAAATATCATGATGCCATTATATAAATCCATGGTGCATCCATATCTTGAATACTGTGTCCAGTTCTGGTTGCCCCATTTTACAAAGGAATGGAACTTTAAAAGGTTCAGAGAATGGCAACAAGGATGATCAAGCATATGGAATGGCTTCCATATGAGGAGAGACTAAAAAGATTAGGGGCTGTTCAACTTAGAAAGAGACAACTAAGGGGTATATGATAGAGGTCTATAAAATCATGAATGGTGCGAAGACAGTGAATAGAGAAATGCTATTTACCTTTTCCCGCAATTAAAAACAAAACAAATCAGGGGTGACCTGATGAAATTAAGTGGCAGTGGGTTTAATACAAACAAGAGGAAGTACTTTTTCACACAATGCACAACTAACACATGGAACTTGTTGCCATGAGATGTTGTGATGGCCAAAAATATAACTAGGTTAAAAAAAGAACTAGAGAAGTGCATGGAGGACAGGTCCATCAATGTTCTATTAGCTAAGGTGGTCAGGGATGCAACCCCATGCTTGGACAACCCTAAACCTCTGACTGCCAGAAACCAGGAGGAGAAGACAGGGTAGATAACTCCAACTGTCCTGTTCTGTACACTCCCCTGAAGTTCTGGTACTGGCCGCTGTCAGAAGACAGGAGACTGGGTGAGATGGCCCATTGATCTGACCCATTATGGGCATTCTTATGTTCTTAAAATGTTTCAATTGACCAAAATCTGCAGTTTCTGTGTAAAGAAAAGTTTTGTCCAAAAAATTTCACCCAGCTCTATTTTGGCCTAAGGGAAGGTGCCAGGGATCCTAATCTCTCCTCCTCCACTGACCGGTGTTTAGCCTGTGGCATTCAGAACCTTTATTATTGACCAACATTTTGTAGAAGACAGGCAACTATCATTCCCCCATTTTGCAAATGAGGTAACTCAGGAGTTGCATGAGGTCATGTCAAGCAGAAAAGGAAATAGATAGACTCAAACCTTAACCACTTGGCCACACTGCTTTGCAGAAAGAACATGCTTGGCCAGGGCTGGATTTCCAGTTAGGCACAGTAGGCACTTGTAGAGGGGCACCTATGTTCTAAGGGTGCCTAAAAGTTAAACGGGGGTTAAAAGTTAAAATTAATATATACATCTCCCCTGCGGGTGGCCAGGCCCCTGCTGTGGGTTGGTGGCTGCCCAGCATGTGGGGCTGGAGCAGGGTGAGTGTCTGAGTTAGCCCGTCTGGGGACGCTGTGAGCTGTGGCTGTGTGGGGACAGCTGTTGAAGGTGCTGGGAGCATCCCAGACCCTTCCCAATCTCGGCCGCTCCTCTGTCTTCTCCCATGCTGGGGAGGAAGAGGGAGGGGCATGGCCAGCGCCCCATTCACTTGCATGGGCAGAGCCAGAGCACGGCTGGCAGGCTGCGGGAGGGATGGAAGACACCTGAAGTCCACTCACCATATAGTCCTCCCTTTGCATCTTGCCTGGGCCGAGAGTGTTGTGCATGGCGGAGAGTCTTGTGCTTTCCTAGGGAGGCTGTGTTTATATTTCTTTTAGTTTCATTTTTTACAGAAAACATGAAGTACAGCTGTAAGCAGGGCAGGCACTGAAGGTGCTGTGCCTAGGGGCAAGTAAGGTGTAAATCCGGCCCTGTGCTTGGCAACACTGGCAGTAAACACTCCTCTAACCACTAGACACACTGCTCTCACAGTCAGAAACAGAACTTAGCAAGCTTAATGCCCAACTAAGGGGCAAAGTGACATGTCTCCCTCCAGGAGCTGGTCCACATTACAGCCTAATTCTGGTACCAATTACCAGTTTAGCTCAAGGGTATGTGGTCTGTGCTGTGAATATGAAGAGCCTGGAATCAAACCGTACTGACAGTCCAAGCAGGGGAAAAAATAATATATGGCCGCGTAACTGAAGTCTGTAACATAATTCCTACACCCTCAGAGACAGCACTGAGGTTGTATGAGTAACTGGAGTGCTGGTGTTTTCCAGCTTTTAAGCTTGACTTTGCAACCTTAACATGCTTTTAAAGTCATGTTTTTGATGTAGTCTATGCACATATATAGCAACGCCCTCTTCAATTAGCGTTTGTTAGCTCCCGGCATTGCTACTGGACCACAGAGCATTTCACCCAGGAGTCATCATTCTGAATCCAGCATCGGTGGGCCGGGAGCTACTTTTCACCACGTCCGCTGGATATTTGGTGGCCCCTCTGTGAGAGGAGTTGAGTGGGTCTCAGTTCCAGCTCCAACATCACAAACTTAGCCCAACTCATTCACTAACTGGTGGACTCTACAGAGGGGGCCAAGAATTACACAGCCTATGGAGACTGGAGTCCCTCTGCTACTACCTAGAGGAAGTTCCCCAGCTCAGGCATGGGATATGCTGGCAGGGCAGGTAGGAAGCTTACCCTACTGCAGCCTTGTAGGTAAATTGAGGGCTTCATTCATCAGGACTGCCAAGACTATGCCTTTCCCCAGCACTAAATCCATACAGCTCTTTAAAACGAAAGCGGCTATATGCAATTTTTTGCAAATGTGCAAATTATTTCATTATATAATTAGCATAAAATGCCTCACACAGAGCTGTCTAAAACTTGGCAGCTATGGAAGTGTCTGATGCCATTGGAAGAAAGCAAAAGGGAACAGATCCTTTTCCTAATCATCCTTCCCCTTCCTGGCCTAGGTGAGGCCTCCATTAGGGCCAGCCATGAGGAAAAAGAGAGGAGCGGCAGCTAACTTGATCTGGGGCAGGTACCACAGAGAGTGTGCACTGCCTCCTCCTGACTATTGCAGTAGCTAGAACAAAAGATTATTTGGCTGAAGCTGAAAATCAGAGTTGTGTCTGGAACTCATCCACATCTCTATTCACAGCCCACCTCAGTACAAGCCTTAGCTGTAGTAAATGCATAGAGTATTCTTAGCTTCTTCACATCCTTTACGAGTATATATGTTAATTGCTGGTAAATTGGCAGTGTCTCTTCTCTCCATCTCATAGCACAAGAACAAGGAAACAAGCAATGAAACAGAAAAGTAGCAAACTCAAAATAAATCAAAGGAAATAACTTTTCACTCAATGCATAATTAGACCTTGGAACTCATTGCCACAGGACATCATTGAGACCAAGCAAAATTCAAAGAGGGATTGGACGGTTATGTGGATAATAAGCTTATAAATAGTTAATGATGAAAGAGAGATTTGGAAGGGACATAAAGCTTTGGGGGGGAGCAGATTACCCCATATCTATCTAGTGTGGATTTCCTTCATGTGAAGCACCTGTGCGTGCCACTGTCAGGGACAGTGGACTAGATGGACTATGGTTCTGATCTAGCCCGGCTTTTCCTCTATTAGCAATGCAGGTGTGACGGCCTTCCATGGACAAAGGGTGGCTTGTGCTGAAATCTTAACCTGGGCTTGCTTTTGACAACTATATCCCGTGCAATGCTCACATGGTGATCAATTAGATCATTTAATAAACCATCTCATTTTGTGTTGTTTTATGTAAAGCATTTTATTTGTGCTTTATTTATTGTACTGCTTTGTCTTCCTTTAAGCTCAAACAATACAAGTCACTGGCGTGCTGTTATTGTTGCCTCTAGAATGTTTACTCCTAGCTCCCTTTAGGACCTAAAAGGCTGAAAACTGCATCATAATTGTCCAATTAGTCCTAATGCTGCGTAGTGTTGACTGTTTAGTTACCACATATTGTGTACAGAACTAATTGTGGTGAAAGCAAATGAATGGGAAGGAAACAAACAAGCTACTAGAAAATAATTACTTGGAGTGTTTCTTTTTAGTACCTGTACAGCAGATTTCATTATAGTCAACAGCTTCTAAAGCTGCTTGAAATAGTGGTATTTGTCATTTTCATAGAAACTTGATAATGACATTAATTTATCTTAATGGTCTGTTCTATTGTTATAAATAGTAAAATTAGCTTAAATTGTCTTGCTTTTGCTGGTTTTGGATGGCTCCAAAGGGCCCCACAACAGCAGATGAGTAGATAATTTGGTGTGCTTGACAGATTTCCAATAATTTGTTATGTGGAACATGAGTAATGCTAGTACCATTAATGTTCATTTTCCTCTAAATTCATTACTGCCCTTTTCCCTTTTATCTTTTTTAATGTCTGGGCCATTTTTCTATATTTCAAGTGGAGCCACAAAGCCTATTCATATTCAGCTATAGTAGCTATTAACATTCTGCACATAGTGAACATCATGTAGAAAAACAACTCTTTATGAAATGATGAGGTTTGTGGCTATTTCTGATGGAAAGCAGACAAAATGGGTTGCTTGCTGGTATTAGGGATTGGCTATAATTATGTCAAATGTAATTTTAAAGAAATTTAAATGTTTTCATTTTTATGGCAAAGGTAAAACACACTTCACAGGGATTCTAAGAAGGTGTAAATGCATTAATAAAAACTGTTCTTCTCCTTTAATATCACTCCTGTTTAAACTTCACAGAGAATTTTAGCCAAGGCGATTTCTCATGCAATCTTTTCCATACAATTTAATTCTGATTAGTCCTGAGAAAGTGTTAAAATTAATGATAATTTTAGGTAGATTCACTGACATGAAAATCCTCAGAACAAATGGGAGAGCATTTCACCAGTGAAAAATGATTTTGATTCATGTTATTTACTCTTATTTCAAATCAACATTTATTGGTTTCCCCCACAACTGTAATAAGCGTCTATATTTTTGCTGAAATACAGAACAATAGAAAAGGGGAGGAAATAGATATGCTTGCATGATGCTTTCTCTCATGCATATAGCAGCAGACACAAAAACACACTACTGGAGCTGGCCAGTGAGTTATTACAAAAATGCCACAATATTCACAGAAAAGGAACATCTTGTCAATACCTGTGTGAATGTAGGTTTGCAAGAAGGCCCAAAGCTAGCCATTGTGATATCAATTTCATTTCTCCCTTCCTGATTATAAAGGGTCCAGGTCCAGCGACTCTCCAGAGAGCAGAAACAAAAAACTGTGTGCATCTTAGGTAACCGATCCACCTACCATGAATAACAGTCAAGCAAATAGTTTGCAAACAACCGATCAAGCTGAAAGGGTGTTTGCATGAAGTGTTAGGAATAATGGGTAAAAATTAAAATCTGTTCATGGAAGAGTCACAAACAGAAAAAAAGGCTGTTTGTTGCTAATAGTTCTCCTTTCCTCCAATACTTGTCGCATTAGAGGTTCCTGAAATAATAAAGTAACTTGCCAGAACTGCCAGCAGTTTTATTTATTTGTGCATCAATGTTAGTAGAAGGGTAAAACTTATCAAACAGAACAAGAAAGTGAAAATCCAGGGAAAATCCGATCCACTTAACCCTGGGTCACAAAAGCTTCAGAAGAGCAGGTTAGACAAACACTTGCCAGGGACGGTCTAGATAATACTTAGTCCTGCATTGAGTGCAGGTGATTCTATGCTTAACTTAAAGTCAGTTATTGGACTGTCCCGTGGAGTCCTAGGCAGGTTGCTAAGCTCTGTGGTCCTGAACCAGAAACATCTCCCTAATCAGCAAACTGCTTCAGTGCCTACTTAAAGTTAGCATGTGCTTAAGTCTCACTGAAGTAAATTAGAGTGAAGCACATGCATAAATGTGTTCTTGAATGGGGTCCTTTTGGTGGTCTCTTCAGTTGAGTTGTATCGGAAGTAAGGTGCAGGGAGGAGGCAGTGCCATGCAGTGCTGCTCACAGCATTGAAGCTGCCAGCTCCATTAAGAGCAGTACCTTTGTCCTGATCACAGGGCAGATCTCCACTCCTGTGAAGCTCAGGAGCTCTGCAAGGAAGAAGTTTTGAGAGCTTTGAGTCTTTTCAGGAGCAGAGCTGTGCTCCATGCTTAGGGCCAGGGAAAGGGGCGACACAGTTAACAGAGATGGCTGTTTCAATGGGCACAAGGATGCCTCTGCACAACTCTGTCCCTCCTAGATGTCCCTTCCCTGCCCATGGAGTTTTGTGTCTCTTCCCTGGCCCATGTCCCATTCTGCTTTAATGACTCAGCCTCTCTCCAAAAAGGAGAGAGGCTTTTTTCCCTCACCTGTAAATGATACTCCTCTGGTGAAACAAGGTCAGGCCCCAGCTTAGTGGGTTTTTTTGTTTGCATGACACTCGAACATACAGCAAACAATCCCCCTGTAAGGATTGTTTGGGCTTCAGTCCAACCTATCTGGAGAGCCTGCTGAGTGCCCTTGCTACTGCCATTAGAATGCTTGCAGACTGCAAAGGAAACAAACCCATGGCTGGGAGGACTTGATAGCAAAGAAAGGAGCTCAGCTCTGTCAAGGCTGCTTTGATACGATGAGCAAGTTGTGCACCGCGAGTCTGAATCCAGAGCTAGCCAGCGGTAACCATGGCAGATGGAAACTCCATCCAAGGGAGGACACATGACAAACTTGGGGTAGCAGCACCAAGAATTTGTACAAAAAATAGAGATGGGGCCTTGTGGAGTGAGCTTCTCAAACTCACCAGACTGCATATACAGCTCTCTGGCAGATGGGGCCCTGGCAGACCCCACCTGACTGGAAAAACTCTCACAGACACAATTGTTTATGTTTTCGGAACATGGCTTTCCTCCTCACCACTGTTTTCCCCCTCTGCATGTGGTAACAAAGGAGCCTTCACTCACACATGTGGAGGTAAAAACAAATCAGAGCTTCCTTTGCCCCTCACACCCTCCCCTGTGCAAAAAAAGCTCTGAGTTTCTTCTACCTCCACTCCCTAAACAAGCAGAGTTTCTGTGCATCTTTCTGCTAGGCGATAGGAGAAGCAACCATTCCAACTACACCCCCAAGGGGCCTTTCTCCCCTGTGTTCGTGAGAGGCCTCTGTTTCCCTGGTCAGATGTTGCTAAAACTGCGGAAGAGAAAAAAAAAAGCATCTACTGAGGAAGCCTGAGTTCTGGGTGTAGAACTCTGGGACAAGGGTGTTATCTGAAGTGTGATCAACACTCTGGATTGAGAGACCTCACTGGCACCAGGAAATAAAGGGCTGGAGATCCCCTTCCCTGGATAAAATATCATGACCGCTTAGGCAGACTGAATGGTAACTGACCCTCAGGACCCATCCCTTTCTTTCTGCTTTATAGGAACAGAAGTCTGGACTTGGAAAGGAGGTGGGAGGATCTTCATTTGCTTTGTCAGTTTGGGTCTTCTTCTTTTGTATGGCTTAAAAACAGCAACATTAGATGTCCAAGTCTAGGGTGGTGTTCCAATTAAGTGCCTCAGATGTCACCAAGAGCATGGCAGAGATACCATGGCAGCAGAATACGATTGTTTGGAACACTGGTTGACAGGATGTTCCATAGTCTGAAGTCCATTTCTACAGGACACATAGGATCATGTCTCAGTCCCCATTCCTGGAGGAGGTAAGAGCATTTGCCATGTGAGATGCAGAGGTAGTTCAAAGTGGACCATATTTTCCGTGGGAGGGGAAAAGCCACTAGGTTCTTCGGTTGTGTCCTCGATGTGATGTTTGCTCAGGACATTGACATCTTTACACCTTGTTCACCATTGATCTTTGGGGGGAAATCCTGAGTCTTTGAGATCATGGACTGAAAGTCAACCGGGTTGTCTAGATTTTAGACAGAATCTCAGTATGTTATTTAGGTCTTCGTGTACTGGGAGATCCTCATTCCCTTGAATAGGTTGGACTACCAAAGAATTCTCATGCTGCAACAAATTTGGGGTGACTGGATGTGCATCAGTATGGGAAGCCACGATTGTGGCACTGATTTTATTGTGACTGTAACAATTTGCAAGGCAGTGTTGAGAGTCGACGAGTGATGTGTGGGAGCTGTGTCTCCAGACGGGTGAGCAGTTTTCTGAGTTGTGTAAACAAGGGCTAGTGAAGATGTCCATAGAGTTTTTGCATCAGCTCCCCAGGTCATTCCTGCCAGTTCCCAGGTAAGGTTTATGTGCATCTTGATTTTTGTCATGGATATTTTTCAGGTGCTAGTGATATGTGAGGCTTCAGTCTAACATCACACCATGTCTTACCTGCTGGCCACACAAGTCCACATGCAGTTCTGCCCTAGCCTTTTGATTGTTTAAATGAAACACCTACACAACAGACTTGGTGGTGTGTGGTTTTAGCCACCATTGTGAGAAATATTCTTCCATGGTTTGAAGGTCCTGGGTTAAGATTTGTTCTGTGGTAAGTAAATTCTGTGCCTTTGCAGTCGGAGCAATGTTTGGGCCCGGGTAGGTATAGTTATTACATTGTCAAAGGGAACCAGGACTGGCCTGCCTGGTACCCTCTGAGAGCAAGCAGGGCTCTACACGTGGCTCTTCGCTCTAAAACAGCAGTTCTCAATCTGTGGGTCGGGACCCCAAAGTGAGTCGGGACCCAATTTTAATGGGGTCTGATGAATGCACCTGACGAAGTGGGTATTCACCCACGAAAGCTTATGCTCCAATACGTTAGTTACTCTATAAGGTGCCACAGGCCTCTTTGTTGCTTTTTTAATGGGGTTGCCAGTGCTGGCACTAGACTTGCTGGGGACTGGGGCTGAAGCTCGAGCCCCACTGTCCAGGGCCAAAGTCGAAGCCTGAGCCCCACCACCTGGGGCCAAAGCCCAAGTGCTTCAGCCCTAGGTGGTGGGGCTCAGGTTACAGGCCCCCACCTGGGGCTGAAGCACTTGGGCTTCGGCTTTGGCCCCCCTGCTGGGCGTGGTAGGCTCAGGCTTTGGCCCTTTCACCTGGGACTACAGGACTCAGAGGGCTCAAGCTTTGGTCCTCTGTCCTGGGGTCATGGGGTAATTGTGGTTGTCAGAAGGTGATCGCGGTACAATGACGTTTGAGAACCCCTGATCTGGAGCAATGGAACCCTGCTTTTTCCATACTAGACTGTCCCCTGTTCCTCTAGACAGCCCCTCCATTTAGCACTATGGAAAGCACAGAGTAGTTGCAGCCCCCCAGGTTGGGAAGTAATCTGAAGAGAGGCACTCAGAGCAAGCCAATGTCAATCAGTGAAGTACTCAGCAAGGGCAGAGCTATATTCAGTGAGGAAAATCTGTGTGTGTTCTCTGAGTTCAAACAACTGATTCAAAATGCTCCCACGTGAGCCAACAAACTTCAGCATGGAAGAGAGCTGTCAATATTGCATGTCTGTTTCTTCATACATAGATTATGACACCACTAGATCATGCAGTCTGGACTCTCATCTGACACAGGCCATAGGTTATCATCCAGTTACTCCTGTATTGAGCCCAATGATGTGTGTTTGTCTAAAGCAGGGATCGGCAACCTTTGAGAAGTGGTGTGCCAAGTCTTCATTAATTTAAGGTTTCGCAAGCCAGTAATAAATTTTACATTTACAGGGGCTGGCAGACAGAAACCTAGACTGGTAGCGGGTTGAGTGGGGCTGGTGGATAGAACCCCAGACTGGCAGCAGGCTGAGCCGCTCAGCCCACTGCCAGTCTGGGGTTCCGTCCACCAGCCCCTGTCAGCCGGAGTCCTGGCCACCGGCCCCACTCAGCACCCGCTGCCGGCCTGGGGTTCCATTCATCCAGGCTGGCAGCATGCTGAGTGAGGCCGGTGGCCAGGCCCCCAGCTGGCAGCAGAGTGCCACTAAAATTCAGCTCGTGGGCTGCCTTTGGTACGTGTGCCGTAGGTTGCCAACCCCTGGTCTAAAGTAGGTCTTCCAAAAAGCCATCCAGTCTTGATCTGCAGATGTCAAGAGATGACGAGAACCCACCACTTCCCTTGGCTCACTAGTAAAAGTGTGTGCCTTATTCCCAGTTTGAATTGGTCTGGCATTAAGCTCCAGTCATGTTCTCAAATACCTCCAGCCATGTCATGAATTTGTCCACTGACTACATCAATGGAGGGGGGACTTGCTTTGATTTAACTAATAACAGTGGATCCCAATGGACCATTACCCACTTGAGTCAATTAATGTGTTCCCCATTAAGAGGCTTGGCAACATTTGCTATTTGCAGGAACACCAAGTGTGATGCTTGAAGGACTTTTAATACAGCAGTCTTCTGATTCTGCAAATGCAAAAGCTTTCACTTGAAGAATTCAGGAGATTTCTTTTGTAAAGATGGACAGTTGGTAACCAAATGACTCGATGATCCCTCCTTTTGATGGCTGTATGCTCATCTCAAAATCCTTTGCCAGCGACTGTGACAATTCCTGGAAGTAGCATGGTAGCTGACAAGTGTTATGGCGACATTACCTCACCTTGTCTCTCTCAAATGCTCTGGTGTGTGGGTTTGGTCGAAGTACTACAGAGAGGAAAGTCAGGCTGCAAGCAATGGATCCATAGAACAGGGAAGAAAGGGACAGCATTTAGGACTTCACTGCTGCCTGGTTTCTGGAACAGTGCAGTGAGCAGGCAATCCAATCCAATTAACTGGCTCTTGTGAAGAAGGCTGGAGAGCAAAAAGTAGTTGCCTTATGGTCTCAGCAGAGCAGGGAGACAAACCAAAATGTTGAGTGTCTGACAGCAGCAAAATACCAAATTCCATGGCAAAACTTCTCCATTCTGTGCCATTGTGGGAAAATGCCATATGCCATGGCTGCAGGATCACAGACTTCACAGAGCCTTGACTAAGACAAATGGGTCAGGTCAGACCTCACAGAGCTATTGTTTCAGGCTCTAGGTAGATTCAGACAGTGTCACTGTATCGGTTTGTGCTCAGTTGACATTTCTGAGGTTCCCTCTGCAATCATAAGAGCTGGAAACGTTCTTACTCTTTCATTAAAGAAAAAGTAAGGGTTGAAAAAGGTGGGGGGAAGGGGAGAGGTGTCTCATTTGCCAGATTGAGCACCTCTTCCCTACAGTTTTTAGCTGGAACCTTGACTCCAGCCAGGACCATTTCCTCTGCACCTTGTGGTTACTTCCCTTCCTGAAGCCCAGAAACTATAGGCCAGATCCATCAATATGCTACAGCTGCTTTATAACACCCCAGCAATACAAAGCAGTCAAAAACCTGGCTTAGTCAGCCAGTTAAGGCAGATTTCAGTGAATCTGTCCATACTTTTTTTTCCATTAATAGGTGATATTGCCTGAGATAGTGTTAAAGATTCTATAATACTTGATGCTTCTAACGTGGTTATTCTCATTTGGTACAGAGGTCTGTATTGAGGAGTAATGTGATTATAAACCTCAGTTGTATACCAAGCAGCTATGCTTTTTATCTATTATTATCTGATCAGTAAATGCTCCTCTTCGGCTGCTTTTTCACCATGCTATTACACCGATTCTGGGAGCAAGGCACAGGTAATAAACATGCATGTGCTTCTTATGTTATGTAAATCTCTGGGGGTTGGATTCTGATCTCACATCTCACTAATGTAAATTCAAAGTAACTCCACTGAAGTGGGCAGATTGCTGAGGTGTGTGCTCTATTTAAAAATAGTGCCTTTGCCTGGTAGATCAGCTGCAGCAGGCTATTGGGTCATATTCAAGTGGACTGAACTACAATAGTTTAGTCTTATGGGACACATTCATAGATCATTATGGCTAGGGCCTTATTGCAGAGGAATGGGCATTGCTGTTTGGCCTTCAGGAGCAGAGAAAAGCTGAGCAGGACTCCAAAACACCACATAGCTTGAACCCCTGTGGTGCAAATCCATGTTCAAGCTGTGGTTTCCTCACAGAACCATCCCCTTCTTGTGGAGGCCCATCTAACTTAGACAAATGAGCTAGGAAAATCCTGCAGTTTCATGGGTACTCATGGAACTCATAGGAACATGGGGCTGGAAAGGGCCTTCTGGCTCATCAAGTCCCATGTCCTGCTATTGCAGGGAGCCCTGTCACACAACTCTATTCATAAAACTTATCCAGCTCCATCTTAGGCAAGTTGTTTGTCCCCACTACTCCTATGCCTGTTCAAATAGGACATAAGCCAAAAAAGAGCTCACAAAGAGGTCTGCTCACGTGAGTCACACCCTACATTGTGGACTGCCTTATTCACCCAGTGAAATGGTATATTCCTGGTCTTCTTGCTAATGAATATAACATTATTTTAACTACAAGATGAACTGATTCTTCTGCCTTTACTTAAGTAAATCTCCTATGGCCTTCAATGGAAATTTTGCATGAGTAAAATAGGGTTGGAGGCCAAAATAAGTTTACTGGTATACCACTGACTGCACAGTGCTCTCTTGTATTTTTTAGCTATAGGTCAGAATAGTTTGGAATTTTAAACCACAATTCTTAAAGTGGAAACATGTTCTTTAAGTGTGTATATCTCTTTAATTGTCCTTGTGATGAGTATCATGGAGAGGCAGCTGTTGCTGAGACTTTCTCCACTATGAGCCTAATTTTGGCCACTTTCAAGATGATCATTTCCTGTTCATGTCTGGTGTTTGAAGCCTGTGGCAAAGAGAAGATGGCTTTCCCAAGTCTGAGGTGATTTGGATTGGCCGTGTAAGCCAGCAGTGTCGGGGCTCGTCCCTCTCAGGCACGGCGGGGAGCCAGGGCGCCTCCTTACACACAGCAGTCCGGGTAGGCCTAACCCCTCAGCAGGCGTTAAGGGAATAAAGGGTCTGCAAACAAAGTATATCAGCCCAGGCCCTTGGGCAGGGCAGGGCAGTAAGCAGTTCAGGCTCAGGCCTTCAGCAGGCTAAGCAAACAAAGTATATCAGCCCAGGCCCTTGGGCAGGGCAGGGCAGTAAGCAGTTCAGGCTCAGGCCTTCAGCAGGCTAAGCAAACAAAGTATATCAGCCCAGGCCCTTGGGCAGGGCAGGGCAGTAGCAGTTCAGGCTCAGGCCTTCAGCAGGCTGAGCAAACACAGTATCAGCCCCGAAGGCTAAACAGAAGGCCTCCTCAGGCCAGGGAGAGGGGGAGTCTGCCACCCTTGGGGGGGTGGGAGGGGGAACGCAGGCCCTCCCATTCCACTGCATTCCAGCCCGGGGCCCTAGCAGTGGCAAAGGCACGCTGCTGTCAGTGGGGATCCTGGCTGAAACACACTGACATGGGTTCAGGCTCTTCAGGAGCCAAACCAGGGTCGGCTACCCCCGGGCCACTTCCGACCTCCCCCTCTCTGGGTACCTGTCTCTCGCCAGCTTCGTCGGGGGGGAGGGGGGTCCCAGACCATGGGCTCCTCCGGTACCGGTCGTAGGGAGGCTCAGGCAGCTCCTCAGGATACCGGTCGTAGGGAAGTTCAGGCCACTCCTCAGGGTACCGGGCACAAGGCAGGTCAGGCCGACGTTCCTCCGGGTACCGGGTATGAGGCAAGTCCGGATAGCGTTCCTCCGGGTAGTGAGCGCGGGGCAAGTCAGGCCAGTGCTCCTCCGAATACCGAGCATGAGGCAGGTCAGGCCAGCGCTCCTCTGGGTATTGAGCACAGGATAGGCTGGGCCCGGCAGGAGCTCAGGCTCCAGTGTCTGTCCTCTCCGGCAGCTAGCCGCCAACTGAGCGCTTGGGCCAGGCTTTTATACTTCCTGTCCCGCCCCTTGACTTCAGGGGGGCGGGGACAGGCAGCAGTGGCTCCGCCCACTGAGGCACCTGCTCTGGCTCATCCGTCTCAGGCGCGGCGGGGAGCCAGGGCGCCTCCTTACAGTCCGTTTTTGTGGTCTGAGACTCATGAAAAATATTTTTTGTACTGTTTTTGGCACATTTTTTCTCAAAAACAGCATGTCCTAGAAACTTCAAGTAGGACTTCTCTGTGTAATCTTGATGCACTGCAGGGCACAGACCCAATACTGAGACTGGGAATGGCACACAGTACAGGAGAAGCTATTCGCTGGGGAATTAGGAATATCAGAATTATCTGTCAGATCAATGTCACAGGGGCCCTACTCTGTTCCCGCCTTTGTACCCACAGAAACTGCACAGGGTCTTCCAGGTGTGTTCTCAGGGAAGCTTTATTTCAAGTCCCTCCCACCTCTGTCCCCCTGCTCCCACCTATTTACAATGTCTGTCAAGCTTTAGGCCCTCTCAGCAAGACCTGAGGGGAACAGAAGTCTCCTTAGTCTCAGCCTTCTCTGTGACTAACCCCTGCTAGCCCTGTTCCTCTCTTCTCTCCGCTCCTCTCCCCCCTTGCACTTTCTTCCTGTCTCTCTGCTCAGCCCTAGGCTGGTGAGCCAATTAACTTCATTAACCCCAATCATCTTCTCCTATACCTGCTCCTATTGGGGCACCAATTAGCCTCTAAGCCAGAGGTTCACAAACTGTGGGGCACACCCTCATAAGAGGGCATGGAAAAATGTTCTGGGGGAGCGCAGCAGGGCTGAGGCTAGCCCCCATGGGGGAGGGAGGGAGCACCACCCCCACCGTCAGCTCTACTCCAGCAAGGGTCTCGGCTCATGGGCCCACACGTGGTCCCATCCCCAGCCTCGGCCCAGCTCCACCTCCGGCCATGGGCCCAGCTGCCAGCCCCCATAGTAGCCCAACTGCGACTCTGTTCCCACCCCCTCCCCCAGCTAGGGTTGCCAGGCATCCAGTTTTTGACTGGAATGCCCAGTTGAAAAGGCACCCTGGTGGCTCCAGTCAGCACCACTGACTGGGCTGTTAAAGTCCAGTCGGCAGTGCAGCAGGGCTAAGGCAGGCTCCCCGCCTGCCCTCGCTCTATGCAGCTCCCTGGAAGCAGCCGGCATGTCCAGCCCCTAGGTGCAGGGGCGATCAGGGAAGCTCCGTGTGCTGTTCCCGCTCCTAGCGTTGGCTCTGCAGTTCCCATTGGCCGGGAACTGCAGCCAATGGGAGCTGTAGGGGCAGTGCCTGTGGGCGCAGGCAGCATGCACCATGCAGAGCCACCTGGCCCCTCCAACTAGGAGCCAGACATGGCGGTCACTTTCAGGAGCAGCGCAGAGCCAGTGGAGGCAGGAAGCCTGCCTTAGCCATGCTGTGCCACCAACTGGGAGATGCCTGAGGTAAGCACTGCCCAGCTGAAGCCCACAACCCTCATCCCCTCTTGCACCCTGAACCCCTTGCTCCAGTTTCAAACCCACCCCGCAACCCCACCCAAATCCCAATCTCTTTCTGCACCCAAACTCCCTCCCAGAGCCCGCATCCCCTCCTGCACTCCTACCCTTTACCCCAGCCCTGAGACCCCTCCCACACTGCAAAACCCTCAGCCCCAGCCTGGAGCCCCCTCCTGCACCTTAAACCCATCATTCTCAGTCCCTGAACCCCACACCCCCAGCTGGAGCCTGCACCCTCTCCCACACCCCAACCCCCTGCCTCAGCTTGGAGCCCCCTCCCCACACGCTGAACCCCTCATTTCTGTCCCCACCCTAGAGCCTGCATCCACAGCTGGAGCCCTCTCCCTCTCCTGTACCACAACCCCCTGTTCCAGCCCAGTGAAAGTGAGTAAGGGTGAGGGAGAGCGAGTGATGGAGGGAGGGGGGCTGGACTGAGTGGGGGCATGGCTTCAGAGAAGGGGCAGGGGCGTGGTCTCAGAGGAAAAGGCCGGGCAGGGGGTGGGGCAAGGGTGTTCAAGTTTTGTGCAATTAGAAAGCTGGCCACCCTACCTCCAGCGTTGGCCCCAGACCCACCCCCATCTGCAGCCCCAGCCTCAGCCCCCTTACCTCTGTCTGCATCCCCCACCCTGGGAATTGTTGCCCTGTTCCCAGCCCAGCCGCAGAAGGGGCATGGAGAAGGGTAAAGGGGGTGGGGAGACACAACCATGAAATGTTTGGGGATCGCTGCTCCAAGAGATCAGAGTGCAGGCTCACCAATTCATGCTCTGCATTTTGTCACACTCGGGTTGATTTTTAAGAAGTTATCAAGTGACTGGAGGAGACATACACTTTGCTAAATGATGACGAAATCAGGCCCCCTTTCCCCCTCTGAATTCCAGCCTTTTACCTGGTGAAGCTAACTGGTCCATGTTTGTCTCAGAGTTTCTGATTATCTTAAGAGATTGCTACGGGGGCAGAGTTGAGGTTGTTCGCTTTAACTATAAGGTGGTAGTGCCTTCACTGTACCTTCCATACTTTCAAATGTTTGCATTTATTTTATTCATCCATTTCCAAAGGCTCTTTTTTGTAAGTTTTTTTTTTTAATTCTAAAATTATGGCTATGTATTCTGAAGCTACAAAAAGATTTTGCCTGGAAAAAGTACTATGTGAAGAAATGGACTGACTTGACCAACACATTTAATTAAAATAGTTGACATTCAACAGCTTCTTGAGATCTATTAAGTGACACCCTGTTAATCACACTGGGGTGGAGCTGGAAATAGAATTCTGTGTTTGTTTTCTGAAAACCTCTGTCACAAGATGCCAGCTTGAAGCTCTGCTCCTTGGTAATGTTTTATCTGCTTGAAGTCTGACACGGAAAATCACATGGAAAGAATAGCAAATATGCATTACAATGAGCATGGGTTTTTGTGCATAGCCTTTTTCCTTGTGATAAGAATAATAGATTTTTTTTAAAGCAGCACAATCAATATGATAAACAAAATCTACTATAGACTGCAGGTGAAGCTTTCCTGGTCCCCTTCTTTGGGCATGGAAGGTCATGCATTAGTGATGTAGTAGATCAGAGATAAGTTCATAAAATATTTACCTAAAATAGCATGTGGCCATCTGATGTTCATTTATAAAATAATAGCTCTGAAGAATGAAGCACAAGCTACAGACCTTATTCAATTTCGTTGACTTTGCTTAGAGTCCATTAGATTATGTTATGTGTTGTGCTAAGGAAGATGCAGCATGTCAGCAGCACATAATGGAGCATGAAAGATAAATAATTATAGGGTCACCCACGAGAGCTGCTCCAAGTAAAGGTCTCTTAGCATTTCCATTAGACATTCTTGTTTTGGTGCTTTAACCATGCAGCTGTAAAACTTTGATTTGGGCTGAGATTTGCTACAGAACACCACAATGCAGGAGCAAGTTTGTTTTAACGGTTATCCCAGACTTTGGTTCGGAAAAGAGGCCAACTAAAAAGTCTCCAAATCCACCCTGACATAAGAAACTGTGAGTGTCATGGTTTTATGATTAGTGGGCTGTGGCACATACCTTATGAGGAGAGGCTGAGGGAACTGAGTTACTTAGTCTGCAGAAGAAAAGAGTAAGGGGGGGATTTGATAGCAGCCTTCAACTACCTGAAAGGAGGTTTCAAAGAGAATGGAGCTCGGCTGTTCTCAGTGGTGGCAGATGACAGAACAAGAAGCAATGGTCTCAAGTTGCAATGGGAGAGGTCTACGTTGGATATTAGGAAACACTATTTCACTAGGAGGGTGGCGAAGCAGTGGTATGGGTTACCTAGGGAGGTGGTGAAATCTCCATCCTTAGTTGTTTTTAATGCCCGGCTTGACAAAGTCCTGGCTGGGATGATTTAGTTGGGGTTGGTCCTGCTTTGAGCAGGGGCTTGGGACTAGATGATCTCCCGAGGTCTTGTCCAACCCTAATCTTCTATGATTCTTGTGTCAACAATCCACATACTGAGGAGTAACCACATAGGCCTTGACAAGATTGTTGCAGTTGTGCTGTGCCATTAGGGTCTTCTCTGTCAATAATCCACTGAGTCAGGAATCCAGAGAGAAAAGAATACATAGATAGTCATTGACGCAATCTGTCTGTTGTGTCAATGATACAGACCCTAAGAGCAGATTTACACAATAGACCATAATAGCTCTGCAGGAGCTTTTCTTTATCTCGTGGAAAAGTTGGAATACAGTTACATCTTAGACAGACACTCTGAAGTTTTTGCTACTGTTCTATCTTGTTTCTAAATTTATTCTATTCCAAATAAACACATAAATCCAATTAAATGTAAAGACAGAACTGAAACCCATCAGTGTCCCAAAAAGTATGGATTTGCTCCTCAGACGGGTTTGAGTAGCCCACATCCACCAATGTGCCTCTGTTACAGCTAACAGCATCATATCCCCTATCTTTACTCTTGGGAGAGGGACCAGAAAAAGTTGTTTGTTCTTTTTGTCTCTTGCTCAGCCTTGAGCTGCAATTACTATTGATGAAAGCAAGAGTTCAGCCACATGTCACTGAGAACTGCTGAAAACAAGACTTAGCTGTATGTGGGTGGCAACTGAGCTTGCTGATTCTTGAGAAACTGTCTTATGGAAACTGTTTACAGCCTTCAGCAGTTTTGCATAATAAATGGAAAATTATCAAAATGTAGGCCCTCTCAAAGTTCCTGAGCCTTCCCACATGGACCCTCACAAAAGCAGAAATTTTCAGCTGGCATAGTAAGGGGTCATAATAATTATTGTTGATTTGTATTACTATAGCACCTAGGAGCCCCAGTCATGGACCAGGACTCCACGGTGCTAGGTGCTGTACAAACTGAGAGCCCAAAGAGCTGACAGTCTAAGAATGAGGCAGGAGACGACAGATGGATACAGATAGACGAACAAGGGAGCACATGGAAACAATGGGACAGCCGTGGTCAGTGTGCTAGGCAGTAGTCTCAGCACACCAGCAGCTTAACTTTTGTCAATTTTTTTGTAGGTATCACAGCAAAGGAGAATAATGAGGCAGCTCTGTGGATATTTATGGGGAGCTCTTCCCAAGCATGAAGGGCAGCATGAGAGAAAGCACAAATGTGCTTGTATGAAAATGTATCCAGTGGGCGATGGAGGCTGGTCAGAGGCCAGGGCTGACAACTTGATAGTGAGTGAGACACAATAGGTACGACAGGGATAGGCTGAGAAGGGCCTAGACAGTGAAGATAAGTTACTTATGTTTGATGCGATGGAGAAGGGGGAACCAATGGAGGGATGCAAAGCAAAACGTGGTTTGGTCAAAGCAATGAGCTAGGAAATTGATCCATTTTGGATGGATACGAGTGAAGCAAGATGGAATTTGAATAGAGGATGTTGCAGATGATGAGAGCCTGAATGAGAGTTATAGCTGCGTGGATGGATCAGAAAGGCCGTATCTTAGAAATGGCATGCAGAAAGAATCTGCAAGATTTAGACACAGTCTGGATGGGAGGACCTAGAGACAGGGTGGAGATGAAGATGACACCAGCGGTACAAACCTGAGTGCCAGGGAGATTGATAGTGTTGTCCATAGTGATTGAGGATAAGGAAGGGGGATTAGGAGCTCTGTTTATGCCACGTTGAAAGACTTCAGTTGCCTTCAATGCCTTTGACTAAGGTACCAATTTCTTAAAATAAAATAAAAGATGCAGATTAAAAATAAGATGCACATAAGGGCTGAACTCATACCATTGGGGCATATTTTTCTTCAGTAAAGGGAAAGGCACTAGAGTCACAAAACCAAGCAAAAGGAGAGGGTGGTGGGTGATGCTGCCCCTCTAAACCCAATAGCCCTGTATTCTAGTGTAATGTTTCATTTGAAATCTCTGCTTTGCAGCTGGGAGCCTACTTCCAGGCCAGCTCTCTTGGAGCCAGCAGCACACTAAACATAACTGTGTAGCCAGGGTAGCATGAGCTTGCTGCCTAAGTACATGCCCAGGGTATGGGTGAGTCTGTATTCAGGGCTGTTAGCCTGAGCTTCCTCCTGTGCATGTCTGTCTGTCCATCTGCCCTGGGGAGCACACCTAGGTTCTTTTCCTCGCTCTGCCACTGCCCTGCTGTGACACCTCAGGCAAGTCACGTCATTGCTCCATGCCTCAGTTTCTTCCCCGTCCTTTGTCTTGTCTATTTAGAATGTAATCTCTTTGGGACGAGGACTGTCTCTCACTATGTGTTTGTACAGCACCTAGCACAATGGGGTTTTGAGCTTGTGTGATGCATCGAGGCAGAACCATAATGATTATAATCCTAGGCTTTGAAGGAGTGAAGGTTGGAAGCATGGTGAACACTCAGTGTCACAGATGGATAGTGCTTCGGAAACTCTTAAAACCATTTGCTATTGAATGAAGCCTTGGGTGCATTATTGAAGGGCTGTGATGAGGAGCTGTCTCACTAGACCATGTCCTCTAATGATCAGAGCACTGGCTAGCAACACTGGCTAGTCGTTCAATTCCTGGGTTAGCAGGAGAGGAACTGAGGCCTTCCCATGCCACTGGGTTCCAGTCCAGGGCTCCGGGGCAGGCAATTCACGTGTGTGACCTGGGTAACAATATCACCCATCCTAGTCTCTAGGACCCACCAGAAAGGCAGCAAGAGATTCCCTTCTCCAGCCATAAGCGGATGCTCTGCTGTCTCTTCTGCGGTGGCTCTGAGTTGAGGTCTGCTTTGTAGTGGCATGGGGCTCCTACTATATTCCAGCAGGAGCTACCAGTGCAGGTCTGCTCCATGGTACTGACCGCGCTTACTGAGTTGTGCTGCACCCTTTTAAGCTCCACCCCCATTGAGAGCATGTCCAGCGGGCATGGCTGGGCAGAGCCTCCTGTGACCAGAGCTGCTCCTTAACCCCTTGTTCCCCAGTGTGGGGGATGAACAATTCATCACAAGGGTTAATCTTAGATAGCTTTAGTACTTCATATTCTTCTCCTTTAGGAGCTCAGCTAATTGCAGGGTAATGATCAGTCCTGAGGGTGTACAGTATTGTTCTGTCTTGGGGCAAGTTTTTTCGATATGAACATTTTCACTGTGTCCTGAATGGTCTTTGAGTTGTTTTTTTGTTTGTTTTGTATCTATCTTTGTCTTGATGATGGTATTTTTCCTATTTTTTTAAAAGCATCTCAATTTAATGTTTCATGGGAAATCTGCCACCTTGCCACAGACCAGCTGGAAAACTGTCTCAGAACTGAGAGTGGGGAAAATGCTACCTATTGAATCAAGGCTTCTTCCAGGGCCGTGTCAAACCTTAGTCCCAGATTGAGACCTTAGCGTCCAAAATGTGGGGGTTAGCATGAAAACCTCCAAGCTTAGTTACCAGCTTGGACCTGGTACTGCTGCCACCACCCAAAAAATTAGAGTGTTTTGGGGCACTCTGGTCCTCCCAAAAACCTTCCCTGGGGACCCCAAGACCCAAATCCCTTGAGTCTCACAACAAAGGGAAATAATCCTTTTTCCCTTCCCCCCTCCAGGTGCTCCTGGAGAGATACACAGACACAAGCTCTGTGAATCTAAACAGAGGGATTCCACCCTCCCCGTTCCCAGCCTTGGAAAACAGAAGTACCGAGAGTTAATCTCTCTTTCCCCCCTCACCCAGAGGTATGCAAAGTCAGGCGAATAAATCTAACACACACGGATCTCCCTCTGACTTCTTCCTCCCACCAATTCCCTGGTGAGCTGCAGACCCAATTCCCTGGAGTTTCCCCACTAAAGAAAAACTCCAACAGGTCTTAAAAAGAAAGCTTTATATAAAAAGAAAGAAAAATACATAAAAATGGTCTCTCTGTATTAAGGTGACAAATACAGGGTCAATTGCTTAAAAGAATATTGAATAAACAGCCTTATTCAAAAAGAATACAAATCAAAGCACTCCAGCAACTATATTAATGTAAATACAAAAGAAACAAACCCTTTGGTACTCACAACTTGGAAACAGAAGATTAGAAACAGAAATCACTTCTCAAAGCTGAGAGAAAAGCAGGCAGACAGACAAAAGACTCAGACACAAACTTTCCTCCACTCAGAGTTGAAAAAATCCGGTTTCCTGATTGGTCCTCTGGTCAGGTGCTTCAGGTGAAAGAGACATTAACCCTTAGCTATCTGTTTATGACAGGCCGTCCTTAGGCATAGGCAGAATAGGCAGCCACATAGGGCCTCACACTGCCTGGGGGCACCACTCTGCAGGCAGCCCAGACAGTGTAGAAGCAGGGCTGCTGGGTCCTAGAGAGAGCCGAATGCAGCACAGTCTGAGGAATGGGATTGGCTGCTGGGGTCTCTGGGAAGGGGAGGGGATAGGGGTTGGGGAAGGAGCTCACCTGTGAGTGTGACTCTTTCCCCCCAGCTGAGGTCAGGTGAGGCAGGCTCTGCGGCTCTGGAACCAGTATCCTTTGTTGTCCCCCATAACATCCATTCTTCTCCCCCCCGCCCCACAGAGCACCCCCTCCTTTCTCCCTCCTCCCCAGGAGCACCCTTCTCTCTCTCCTCCCTCTCCTCCATCATGGCTGGGTTGGGTGAGGTGCTGGGGGATAGGTGGGGGCAGGGCTGGCTGGCTGGCTGCCTGCTGAGGAATGAAAGTGAAAGTAACTCACTTCCTGGGCAGGCAGCCAGGATTGGAATGTCACACAGGGCTTGGCTGGGGTTAGCCAGATGTGTGACAAATCAGGATAGGGGATTGGGGTAGGGTGAGCAGATATCCCTATTTTATAGGGATAGTCCCAATTTTGGGGTCTTTTTCTTATATAGGCTCCTTTTACCCCCCTCCTCCATCCCTGTCCTGATTTTTCACACTTTCTGTCTGGTCACTCTAGGTGGGGGTAATTGGTGCCTATATAAGACAAAGCCCCAAATATCGGGACTGGCCCTATAAAATCAGGACATCTGGATCTGGCCACCCTAGCTGGGGAGTGCCTCTCCCTCAGGCTGGCAGCTGCCAGTGATCCATCTCATCCGGTGGGAGCTGCACAGGGCAGGATGAGCTGCTGTGGCTCCATGGGTGCCCTGTCCCTGAGATCAGATGCTGTGCTAACTTCACCATGGTCCGTAAGGCTGGTGGTGCTGCCCATTGGCATGTGATTGGACCTGAGGGTTTGCTGCTGCTGTTGCCACTCTGCACCCCAAGAGGTGGATTTTGGGGTCCTGCAGTTTTCCATCTATCTCCTCCTCTACTGTAGCTGTTGGACCAGCAGGCTGGGGGGTGAGCCAAGCATGAAAGCAGTACTGTGTTGCCATTTAGATTGTCATTTAACAACTTTGTTTGCCAAAAATTCTTGCTAACAATCCTGAATCCAATTTCAATATTTTTTTTTTAAAAAAATCAATATCTTAGCCAAAAACAGAAAATTAAGTTGTTGACAATTATTAGTGACAGGTTTGGTTTGAGGCAGGGAGTGGGCCAGTTTTCATCAGAGAAACAAAAAATGTTGACTGACTTTCCTATAGCCTGTTACTCCTGATTAGAGCCCTCCAACAACTGTAATATGCTCATCTCCTTACTAGTGTATAAAGCAGGGGTCGGCAACCTATGGCACATGTGCCAAAGATGGCAGGTGAGCTGATTTTTGATGGTATGCAGCGGCAGGCTGAGCGGCTCAGCCCATCACTGCTCTGGGGTTCCGACTGCTGCCATAGTGCCAGTCAGGAGTCCAGCCGCCGGCCCCATTCTGCCTCCTGCCAGCCTGGCTGAGCAGAATTCCAGGCTGGTAGCGGGCTGAGGGGGGTTGGCGGCCGGGATCCTGGCTGGCAGAAGTTGGTGGTCAGAACCCCAGACCAGCAACGGGCTGAGCAGGGCCTGGGATCCTTGTCTAGGGTTCCAGCCAGCAGCCCCACTCAGCCCGCTGCCGGTCTGGGGTTTCATTTACTCAGCTGGCAGTGGCCTGAGCAGGACCAGTGGCCAGGACTTTGCCACTCGTATTCTACTGAGTGTACATTCTACTTCTATTTACTTACTTCTACATTCTGCTGAGTGTACATTCTAATGTGTACATTGCCACTCGTATTCTACTGACAAGTCCTGTAACAGTAGCATCAGGAGAACGGAGTTTCTCAAAACTAAAGATCATTAAAAACTATCTCCGCTCTACAATGAGTCAGGAACGCTTAACTGGTCTTGCTATTCTTGCAATCGAACAAGACACGACTTTGTCTTTGTCATACGATGACATTATTACTGATTTTGCAGCCAAAAAAGCCAGAAAGATTGCTTTTAATTAAAAACAAATCTTTGTTTCAATACCGCTTCATATAAATTTCCAATAAAGTTTTGACAAATTAAAAAAATTACATTTGCATCATTCTGTCAAATCAGAATTTTTTCTATAGTGCTGCTACTTTAGTGCTAGTGCATCAGCATTACAGTGTGCTTAATTAAGTTAAATTGGTTTTAATAACGTGAATGTGGCAAGTTTTCCAGTACTGTATGCTTATATTTGTGTTGCTAAGAGAAGATCAGGCACAGGGGCACCAGTTTAATAATCTTGCCTAGGGCACCATAAATCCTAAGGACGGCCCTGGTTTCTTCCTTCAGAACCAAAACATTTTCTTTGGAGGGCTCCCCTGAAAGTACTGGCCAGGCAGACTCATTCCTGTTTAACACATAATATCTGCCCAGATAACATCCCAAAGTAATATGGCTGCAAGCTACACGGTGACATTACATTCCTTAACCATCTTGCATTCTTTTCCCTTGCATTGCATTTTCCAATTAGAGATAAGCAAGTTGCAGAACACTGAGAAAAAGAAAATTTGCTGTCTACAGAGTTTGAGTTTCACTGGAGATACAGGAATTGGACACCACCAAGTCTCTTGAAACATTTCTTTTGCTCACACATTAACTCGCTGGATTTTTCAAGTTATACAGTCAAATCCATTTGTGCCTCTCAGGTCAGATTCCAGCTATTTTTCTCTGCATCACAATACTCTGATTTAGTTTTCTTTTTCAATGTCACTTTCTTTGTAGGTCTCGTACCCCCAAACTACAGATGGGAAGAGAAAAGCTCGTTGAGATAGTTAATGATTTGTTAAACCCAGGGCTGGTGCAAAGAAGTTTTGCGCCCTAGGCGAGACTTCCACTTTGCGCCCTTCCCCCAGCCCTGTGGCAGCTCCCTGCCCCCCCCCACCCTGAGGCGCCCCCCTCCGCAGCAGCTCCCCCCATGCCCTGAGGTGCCCCCCGTGGTAGCTCCCCCTCCCCCCGCCCAGGGGAGCCATGCAGCACCTCCCCACCCCAGCTCACCTCTGCTCCATGTCCTCCCTGAGCACGCCGCCCCCGCTCTAATTCTCCCTCCCAGGCTTGCAGTGCCAAACAGATGATTGGTGCTGCAAGCCTGGGAGGCAGGAGAAGTGGAGCAGAGACTGCATGTTCGGGGAGGAACTACAGTAAAAAAAAAATTGGGGGACTGCTTTTTCACGCTCCCAAATTCTGGTGCCCTAGGCAACCGCCTAGTTCGCCTTAATGGTAGCACCGGCCCTGGTTAAACCGTTACATGTTAAAATAAGATACACCCAGCATTTTAGGAAATACACACAAAAAGGGGTTGCATTGTGTGAATTATTTTCCTATTTGAAACACAGAATCTCTCTCAAATGGCTTTAAAACCCATATTGTGGTAATGTATCCAGTTTGTTCCATTAACTACTCACAGAATCAACTGGAGAACTGCTATTATTAATTTCAATGGAAAGCTAAAATGTGGTTCATTTTCTGTAATTGCAGGCCCATAGCCTAAAGAGCCAGCAAAAGCTTTTAATCTGAGTCATTTTTAGAAGGGTCTGATCAGAATTACATTTAACATCTTCATAAGGTGAGTAATTATGAAAGCCTCAATAACAAAGATAGTCAAAGAGCTGCACTCAGTATGATCTAAACTTCCTATATTGTAACCAAATGGCTCTCTTACCCACCTATCCACCCACACATACATACAATTACATAGCAGATGATCTGCAACATTCAGAAATACAGCTTTGTTCTGTTTTGGGATAAAGCAGTCTCCAGAAGATTATTAGCACATAACCTCAGCAGGCCTGAGAAATGCACCACCCCGAGGTAATTACTAGTGGAGAGATTTACCTGGGCCTATAGGTCATCCTAATGCTTTCACCCATCCTTCCTGCTGGGTCCTGTCACTCCCATATCCGTTGAGCTTTCTTACTTTCCATCTACTACTATCGTTATCCACCACTGCTTGGGCTGCAGAAGAAGCAAGGGTTCTCCAGGGAGAGTAAACATTGCTCCATAACCAGCCACAAGAGGATGCTAATGTATACTGCCTGTTGGCAGCACAGTCGCAGAGGCTGTGAATGTGGACTGAGCCATGTTGTCACCCCAAGTCAACAAGACCCTTGAGGAGGTTCCTGAATAAAAGGTTTCCCACATAAACAGCAAAGCTGTCGGGGCGGAGGCAGTACCATACTAAGGGTGTTAATTAAATAGCTACCTGCTCTGCTGAAGGACATTGGGTTTTGAGTGTGCTGCAGCAAACCTTCCAAGGTCTAATTCTTGTACAAGTGTGTGCTTTGGACAGAAGAAAGGAAAAAGAAATCCTTGAAGTTAATATTCAGTTTGGAAAGGGTGAGCTAAAGCAAACAGCACAATAGACAAAAGTTACAGGTTGTCTAAAGGCAATTTTATATATATATATATATATATATATATATATATATATATATATATATATATATATATATATATATATATATAAAATCATCCTAAAACAATGATATTTGCATATATTAAATCAGATCACTATATACCACTCTATTAAAGTGTCATCCAGTAAAGGAACAGAAGTACAAGGTTGCCAACAAATCTCACATGGTTGGAAATACACAGAGGAGAATTTCTTACCCACTAATTCCTTTCTGTGGCCAGGTAACTCCAGTCTACACCAATGGGTAATCCCTTCTTCACATGTCGGGCAGATGTATTGATCCTGCATCTCTGAGTCTTTGATTAGTGCTTCCCCAGGTAGGAGCTGTGCAATGCTGGAGCCAGCAGGCAGTGGCCAGACTGAATGGGAAGAGAGGAAAGCTGAAGATACAGAAGGGTGAGGGCAAACCAGAGGAAGCTCTTTTGACTCCGAGGGACTGGGACATGCAAATAAGCATCCTTGAAAAAGCCACGGCTACATAGCCCCCGGACTGATGGGCCTTAGCGTCTCCACTATGGATTTCTCTCAGCTCATATATTGGTTCAGCCACTTTTAGTTTAGTTTTGGGCAAAGGCCCTGGGGTTCTGCTAGGACAAACAGCAGCCCGGAGTCATCTACTTGTAACCACAGCAACTTCTAGAGTCTTAATGAGAAGCAATTGCTGGGGGGTCCCTCTGGCAGGCAAAATGGGAAAGCTCGTGGACTGGAGGGTGGCTGGGGGAAAGGAGAGTTCTGAAGAATTCTTCCCTTCTAACCAGCAGTGTGCTGTGCAATTAAAGCCAGTCACTGGAGAAAACCCACAACCCTCACTCCTTCAGCAGCTGGCAGGGAGGGAAGGCAGAGACTGACTAAAAGAAGTACTGGGCTTGCTGGTGCCGAGGAAGGAGACGAGAGGAATCTTTGACAGGAAACATTATCATGCCGGGCCCAGAGTGGTTTTGCTGGCTGGGGGTGCTCTCAGTTTGAGAAATTAGATCTGGAAGAGGCTCTGAAGGAAGTGGGCCCCTGACACACTCACCTGTGCTGGGAAGAAGTGCCAGGGAAGGCTTCTTTCATTCCAAAATTCAACATCCCTGAAGGGACAGGGTCAATTAAAAGCAATTGCTGTCAGCTTCATTTGACCAGAAATGTCCCCAAACCAAGGACAAAGCCAAAGGCCACTCACAGCTGGTGCTGAGCAGCTCCTGCTGCTTGTAGCTAGTTCAATGGCATCCTGTGCAATCACAGAAACATAGGACTGGAAGGAACCTTGAGAGGTCATCTAGTCCAGTTACCTGCACTTGTGGCAGGACTAAGTATTATCTAGCCCATTCCTGAGTGGTGTTCTTGTGTAACTGGTGTTTCGGTTAGTAATGGCAGCTGGCCACGGGTGACTGTTGTACTGTTCTAACATGTTTACAAGTAAAGCATTTTATGTCATCAAGAAAGCGTATTGCTATCAGTGTATCTCATCAGACAATCATGATTTGGAATTATAAAGCTAAACCCGTGATCAGGAACAATTAGGAATTACTAAGCAACCAAAGGACCCAAACACATGAGCAAATACCAGCAGGGACTCATTCACCTGCACGTCTGCTAATGATATATGTGCCAGCAATGCTCCTCTGCCATGTACATTGGCCACACCGGACAGCCTCTACATAAAAGAATAAATGGATGCAAATCGGACATCAGGAATGGTAACATACAAAAGCCAGTAGGAGAACACTTCAGTCTTCCCGGACATTCTATAACAGATTTTAAAGCAGCCACACTTGAACAAAAAACCTTCAGAAACAGACTTCAAAGAGAAACAGCAGAACTAAAATTCATTTGCAAATTTAACACCATTAATTTGGGCTTGAATAGGGACTGGGAGTGGCTGGCTCATTACAAAAGCAGCTTTGCCTCTCCTGGAATTGACACCTCCTCATCTGTTATTGGGAATGGACCACATCCATCCTGATTGAATTGGCCCTGTCAACACTGGTTCTTCACTTGTGAGGTAACTCCCTTCTCTTCATGTGTCAGTATATAATGCCTGCATCTGTAATTTTCACTCCATGCATCTGAAGAAGTGAGTTTTTTACCCATGAAAGCTTATGGCCAAATAAATCTGTTAGTCTTTAAGGTGCCACCAGACTCCTTGTTGTTTTTGTGGATGCAGACTAGCACGGCTACCCCCGATACTAAGCAACCATTATTCCTCCAGACAGCTAGGCAGAGCAATTCACACATCAATAACTTCCTTATATGAAGCTATACTGTGAATCATCGCTCACCCCACCCCCATTTCTTGAGTCATTATGTCATTCATAAGTATGTTGCATAATAATCAAGCCCCCATCCTCCCCAAGCACTTAATTGCACCCAAATCAATTCACTCCATTCCCGCCACCCCAAGCACAGTCACAGAGGTATTATTTCCTCTCTTCCATTGGGTCATGCAAGTCCAAATGTAGGAGCATGAAGCATCCCTGACTTCTGTTGCCCTGGTGCATCCAGGTCCAGCAGTGGTAGATGCACATTCTGGCTGAGGGCGCTGATTCAGTGTCCCTTGATGTCATAGGTCCATGCAGGGGGGAATGGGTGATCTCTTGCATCACAAATATAGTGAAGAGTGTAACAAGCCACAGTAATGAGGACAGCATTGATGACATTGCAATACAAATGGGTCTGTAGACACCTCCAATAGGATTTCCATCTACCAAAAGCCCATGCAGCAACCACTCTACGCTTGATGAGAGTGTAATTAAACTGTCTTTTGCCAGGGCCTCTAAAATCCAGGTACAATTCCATAAGCCAAGGCTGAAAAGGAGTACATGGGTCCCAGAATAATGGTGGGGACAGTAACTCCATTTATGACAATGTCATTTGGTGGGAATAGTGTCCATGAATGTAGACTCCCGATCAATGAAATCCTTGGCACCATGAACTTTCTGAGTGCAGCTCACCTTGATGTTCACAATCATCCTCTGTAATCCCTGAAGGTCTGTATAACATTGTAGTAGTACCCTTGGCAGTTCATGTACTCTTGTGCTCCTTGAGAAGGGCAAACGAAGGGCACGAGTCCCATCAATGGCCCTGGTGCAGTTTGGAAACCCCCATTCTCTCAAAGCCAGCAATTACTTCAGGAATATCTTTTATGACCAATACCCTCAGGTACACCACACACCTGATTGGCTCCAGGGCCGGAGTAACCTCTAGGTGAACTAGGCAGCCGCCTAGGGCGCCAAGATTTGGGGGCGCCAAAAAGCGGTGTCCAGTGTCACGGGATTCAGCTGAGCAGGGCAGAGCAGGGAGCGAGGCCTCCATAACAAACCTGCCCCCACAGCGAGGGGTGCCATGCAGGATGGTCAGTGGGATCCTGCAGCGGAGCAAGGAGGAGACAGCCAGCCAGGCACGGTGACCAGCGCGGCTGAGGGACGGAGCCGTTGTGGGAGGGAGGACAAAGTCCTGAGCTCAGGTGATCTTCACCTTCCAATGCACCACGCCTGGGGCTGGGTGCAGCCGCCTCCTGGGTCGAGGGAAAGTGAAACTAAACCCTGCAGCGCAATGGAGGGGAAAGGGCTGGCGCAGCAGCCTCTTCCAAACACCGACATCCTCCCCCAGGGCACTGTACCAATGCTGGGAGCTGGCCCTGATCCCCAGAGAGATCCTCACCTGCTCCTTGGGAAAGTCCGGCTCTGCCCTCCTTGCCTCTGGGTCCCCTGCTGGAGGGCGAAGTACTCAGAGCCTGGGAACGTTTAGAGACCCTGCGAGCTGGGGGCATTCTCAGCTTCCTCCTTGCTCATAGGTTCCCCTGGGCCAAAGGGACCATTGTGATCATCTACCCTAATCACCTTGTATTAATTCTAATGAACAATGTCACATCATGTGATCTAACCTCTAAATCACCATACAGAGAAGTATCTCCCTTCCCTTCCACAAAGAGGCAAACAGATTCAAGGAAACAAAGAGAGATTCTCTCTCTCCCCCTCCCGTCTCCCCCCCACCCATCCTGGTGAGTTATCCCAATCCCCTGGAATAATACAAAGGAAACAACGAAGAAAAAATCAATCAGGTTCTCTAAAAAAAAAAAGAAATCTTTTAATAAAAGGAAGGAAAAAGTAAAGAATTATCTCTGTAACTTCAAGATGTAAACATTACAGGGTCCTATAGCTTACAGACACCAGAAAGAGACTTTCCCCCCAGTACCAATACAAATCAGAATATTCCCAGCAACTACACATATAAAAGTTAACCAGCCAGATCCACAATTGCAAATAGAGTAAAAACAATCAAAAAGCCTAAACCGCCTGTTTTTACTTACTATATGAAAAGAAACTTAGAGAGCCTGTAGTAATGTCTGGTCTCTCTCAGACCCTCCGAGAGAAGAACATGCAACACACAAAGAACACACACAAAAGTTTCCCTCCGCCCAAATTTAAAAGTATCTTGTCTTCTGATTGGTCTTCTGGTCAGGTGTCCAGTTCCCTGCTTGTAACCCTTTACAGGTACAAGGGACATTAACCCTTAACAATCTGCTTATGACACGACCCCCAAATTGCAGACAGTGGGGAAACTCGCTGGCGGTAATTTCTTCCTAGAACTCGAAAATAAACAGATTAATACAACACATGCACTTTTACATATACTACTAAGTATATAACTAACAGACTTTTACATTTTAAGAACACTTTTTAACTACTGGATTCTGGGAAACTTTCACAAGTGTGCGCATCAGCTACTTTGTTAGAAGCTCCTGAAATATGTTGAATTTCAAAATCAAAATCTTGGAGAGATAAACTCCATCGAAGAAGTTTTTTGTTGTTCCCCTTGGCAGTATGAAACCACTTTAGCGCAGCATGGTCGGTTTGTAGCTGGAACCTCCGTCCTCAAACGTATGGGCGTAGCTTTTCCAGGGCATACACAATGGCGTAGCATTCCTTTTCACTGACTGACCAGTGGCTTTCCCTCTCAAGACAGTTTTTTGCTGAGAAACACGACAGGGTGGAAATTGTGATCTGGTCCTTCCTGCATGAGAACTGCTCCTATACCATGCTCAGATGCATCGGTGGTTACTAGGAATGGTTTGTCAAAGTCCAGGGCCCTGAGCACAGGCTCAGACATGAGCGTTGCCTTAAGCTGGGTAAAGGCCATTTGACACTCATCAGTCCACTTAACTGCATTTGGTTGGGTCTTTTTGGTCAAGTCGGTCAGTGGGGCAGCGATTTGGCTGTAGTGTGGTACAAATGCCTGTAGTACCCGGCCAAGCCTAAGAAGGATTGGACCTGTTTCTTTGACTTTGGGACAGGCCACTTTTGGATAGCATCCACCTTGGCCTGTAGGGAGTTTATGGTTCCTCGACCCACCTGGTGTCCCAGGTAAGTCACTCTGTTTTGGCCTATTTGACACTTTTTGGCCTTAACAGTTAGTCCGGCCTGCCTGATGCGCTCAAAGACCTTTTCCAGGTGTTTTAGGTGTTTGGGCCAGGATTCAGAAAAGATGGCCACATCATCGAGGTAGGCAACTGCATATTGTCCCAGTCCTGCTAGTAGACCATCTATCAGCCTCTGGAAGGTGGCGGGTGCATTTCGCAGCCCGAAAGGAAGTACATTAAATTCATACACCCCCGCATGGGAGATGAATGCTGATCTTTCCTTGGCAGGTTCATCTAGCGGTACTTGCCAGTACCCCTTGGTTAAGTCTATTGTAGATATGAATTGGGCACGTCCCAACTTTTCCAATAGCTCATCGGTGCGTGGCATTGGATAGTTGTCTGGACGAGTTACTGCATTTAGCTTACGGTAGTCCACACAAAAGCGTATTTCCCCATCTCGTTTGGGTACTAGAACCACTAGAGATGCCCATGCACTGGTAGATGAGCGGATTATACCCATCTGTAGCATGTTCTGGATCTCCCGTTCTATAGCAGCTTGGGCATGAGGAGACACCCGGTAGGGTGGGGTTCTAACTGGGTGAGCATTACCTGTGTCAATGGAGTGGTATGCCCGTTCAGTCCGTCCTGGGGTGGCTGAGAACAATGGGGCGAAGCTAGTGCACAGCTCCTTGATTTGTTGCCGCTGCAGACGTTCCAGGGTGATTGAGAGGTTCACCTCTTCCACACCACCGTCTTTTTTCCCTTCGTATTAGACACCATCAGGCCACTCAGCGTCATCTCCTCCCTGGACCGTAAACTGACAAACCTGTAAGTCTCTGGAATAAAAGGGCTTGAGAGAATTAACATGGTACACTCTGGGCTTTAGGGAGGAATTGGGAAAGGGTACGAGGTAGTTAACAGCTCCCAGTCGCTCTTGGACCGTGAATGGCCCTTCCCATGATGCTTCCATTTTATGGGCCTGTTGCGCCTTCAAGACCATCACCTGGTCCCCTACCTTGAAGGAACGTTCTCTGGTATGTCTGTCATACCAGGCCTTTTGCTCTTTTTGAGCATCCTTCAGGTTTTCTTTAGCAAGGGCTAAAGAGTGTCGGAAGGTGTTTTGTAGGTTGCTTACAAAGTCCAGAATGTTAGTCCCTGGAGAAGGCGTAAACCCCACCCATTGCTGCTTCACCAACTGTAATGGCCCCTTAACCTCGTGACCATACACAAGTTCAAACGGTGAAAACCCTAAACTGGGATGTGGTATAGCCCTGTAGGAAAAAGCAACTGCTACAACACTAGGTCCCAATTATTGGAGTGTTCATTGATGAATTTACGTATCATGGCCCCCAAAGTTTCATTAAACCTTTCGACCAGGCTATTGCTTTGATGGTGGTAAGGGGTGGCAACCAAGTGGTTCACCCCATGAGTTTCCCACAGTTCCTTCATGGTCCCTGCCAGGAAATTAGATTCTGAATCTGTAAGGATGTCGGAGGGCCAACCTACCCTGCCAAAATGTCTGTTAGGGCCTGGCACACAGTGTTAGCCCTGGTGTTGCCTAGAGCTACTGCTTCCGGCCATCGGGTAGCAAAGTCCACGAAAGTCAGTATGTACTGCTTTCCTCTGGGTGTCTTTTTTGGGAAAGGACCCAGAATATCCACAGCTACTCACTGAAATGAGACCTCAATTATGGGGAGTGGCTGGAGAGGGGCCTTGACCTGGTCTTGGGGCTTTCCCACTGTTTGGCACACCTCACAAGACCGGACATACTTGGCAACGTCCTTGCCCATCCCCTCCCAGCGGAAGAACTTCCCCAACCGGTCTTTGGTTCTGTTCACCCCAGCATGGCCACTGGGATGATCATAGGCTAAGCTTAAGAGCTTTTCCCAGTACTTAGTTGGAACCACTAACTGTTTTTGCGGATGCCAGTCTTCCTGGTGTCCACCAGAAAGAGTCTCTTGTATACAAGTCCTTGTTCTACAACAAACCGGGATCGATTAGAAGAGCTGAGAGGCGGTGGGCTGCTCTGTGCCGCCGCCCAAGCTTTTTGAAGGCTGTCATCTGCTTCCTGCTCAGTCTGGAACTGTTCCCTTGAGGCTGGGGTCACCAGTTCTTCCTTAGACTGTGGACTTGGGCTTGGTCCCTCTGGAAGCAATGTAGGTGATGAGGTTGTTTTTGTTGCTGGTGAACCGCTCTCCGCTGGTGCACCAGGGGGGTATTTTAGGCTCTGGCTGAGCCTCTTGGGTGTGGTTGTCTGCTGCTTCTGCCAGTTCAGGCTCGTTGGCGCCCTCTGGCATTGGGGTTGAAGATGGATTTGCAAGCGCTGTCATCAGTGCTGGCAACGGTTCTGGTGCTGGCTGCTTTTCCAGTTCCTGGTCTGGGACTGGAAGCACTGTGGCTGTTTCCGTTGTTGGAATGGGATCCGGGTCCACTACCTCTGTCTGTGTCTCTTGTAACACAGACGGGGCCTCTGTGGACGGCTCAGGAACAGGAATGGGTCTGGAAGCTTGCCTGGTTTGGCTGTGGGTAACCATTCCCACTCTCTTGGCCCGCTTCACTTGGTTGGCCAAGTCTTCCCCCAGTAGCATGGGGATGGAATAATTGTCATAGACTGCAAAAGTCCACCTTCCTGACCAGCCTTTGTACTGGACAGGCAGTTGAGCTGTAGGCAAGTCTACAGCTTGTGACATGAAGGGGTAAATTGTCACTTGGGCCTTTGGGTTGATGAATTTGGGGTCTATGAAGGATTGGTGGATAGCTGACACTTGTGCCCCCGTGTCTCTCCACGCAGTGACCTTCTTTCCGCCCACTCTCAAAATTTCCCTTTGCTCCAAGGGTATTTGAGAGGCATCTGGGCCTGGGGATCTTTGGTGTGATGGTGGTGTAATGAACTTCACTCGGTTGGGGTTCTTTGGACAGTTGGCCTTTATATGTCCCAGTTCATTACACTTAAAGCATCTTCCAGCTGACTGGTCACTGGGTTGAGGTGGGTTACTGGAGACTGGTGAGGTGGAAGAATAGGGTGTCTGTGGCTTTCCTTGGGTTGTAGGTGGGGTCTTTGGCGGCCCTCGGTTGTAGGGTTTATTGTCGGTGTGCCCTCTGGGGTATTCGTTCCCCTTGACAGTAGCTTTTTTCTTCTCTGCCACTTCCATCCATTTGGCTCCAATCTCCCCTGTCTCGATTACCATTTTGCCCTGGGTGGTGGGAAGCATGAGCCCCGGGAGAGGCACAGCACGTCTGCATACACTGCATATATTTTAGCTTTCTCATGGCGGCGGGGGAAGGGGAGGAGGTGGAGAGAATTAAAAAAGCCAGAGAACTTACAAGTGAGGATGGAGGATATTTGCTAGTTCCAATACATGTAGGAGACGAGATTTTCAAACCTGGGTACATAGCGTCAAACTCCTAAATCTATGAATAAGGCACATAAATAAGTGGCTTGATTTTTCAAAAGTGCTGATCATCAATGGGAGCTGCCTGGCCTTTTGGGAAGTCAGGCCATTTAGTGAGATGTGACCAGAACAAGGGTTCTCAGGACAATTTTTTTGGTGGCCTTACAACTCTTGCTGGTGGCCACTCTCACACTTTTTCTTAAAATACTTAATTATTAGCTTTAGAAAAAACAAATAAATATACACAAATACACATCCAAATCATAGTAATTAATTTATTGCTAGCTAGTAAGTCTGCTGTGAATAGTAATACTTGTATGTTTGTTAATATCACTGTTCACAGCAGTAAATAAATTACTATGACTTGGACATGTATATTTATTTGTTTTTCCTAAAGTTAATTAAGTATCTTAGGGAAACGTGTGAGAATATCACACTTTTCACAGCAGACTTACTCAGCCCCAGAAAGCCTGGGTACAAATTAAGACCTGGATGGGGGGTTGGAGTAGGCAGAAGCCAGGGGTGATGGGGTTGGGGGGGCTGGAGGAGACAGTGGGGGGCCAGAGCCTGAAGTCCCATGACTGGGGGATGGGGATGGAGCCTGAAGGTGCACAGCCAGAGCCCGAGATCAGCTCCTGTGCAATCAGAGCCTGAAGCTCTTCGGCCAGAGTCTACCACCCTGCCCATGGTGAAGCCCAAAGCCTGAGCCCCACTGCCCCTGGGGAACTCACCAGCTGCCTGCCCTTCCAGGGTTGTGCCCCAGGCATCTCCAGTGGGGGGCAGGGCCCAACCCCTGCATGCAGCCCCAGCAGCAAGATGGTGCATCCAGGAACAACAGGGAAGGGGATGGGCCACTGCTCTGCCCCAATCACAGTCCCTGGTGACCTCATATGGCCACATTTGAGAAATGCTGGCCTACAAGGGGCTTGGGAGCCTTTGCAGCACCCATTTCTTCAATCTTGGTGCAAGTTTTCTAACATTTTGACTGGCAAGTGTTGACAAACACAAAATCCTGGTTGGACTTGTACAGGTATTACAATGGCTGGAACACACTTCTTCTCAAATATGTTTAACAGTAAAAGAAAACAAATGCTGTCTCCAATGGGGTATTATGAAGTGGGTGTCTGGTCCTGAGCACCTAAAGCTTTTGGTGACTTCAGTGGGAGCTAAGGACATTTTCTACTTGGCTAGATCAGGTCTCAGACAAAAGTGGATGATTCCGGCGGTGGAGTGAGATCCACTGAAGGGCTGTTCTTAAGGGACATGGGGTCATTTCCCCCTGTTTTTCAAAGCCAGACACTCCCCTAGCATCTCCCCCTCTCATTGGAAATCTGGGAAGTAAACGAATAAAAATAATAAAACTCATTCCCCTCTGTTGTGCTGTTTCTAATCTGTATATACACAGAGGACTTCAGGATAGAGATGGCACGTTCCCCAAAAGCTACATTTTAAACTTAAGTGGATATTTCGTAATATAACTTTTTGTTGTGCCACTAAGAAACTGATGCCCAGTCCAAAAATGTAATGATTGTGAGGCTCAATTGTACACCAAGTGACCGTACTCTTATTATAATCTGATTAAATGCTTCTTTTTAGTAACATTTTGAAATCACTGTAGAGCAAATCCTGGGACCAAAGCCATCAAGAACACTAGCTTTGGTTTGCTAGGAAGGAAGAAAACGGCAAATTCAGGTACAGGTAAATTGTGTCTGAGCATTGTATGGTATGTAAACCTGCTAACCCTTCCTCACATGGCTTCAATGGAACTACTCATGTGAGGAAGGGTTTGCAGGAAATCCATGGTGTGTGGTCACTGGCATCTTAATAATGGTTCACTGAATGCATCAAGCATGGGAAGTGGATGACCATTCTGCATGTCAGTGACTAGCATAATGGGGCCCTTCTCCTTTCCTGAAGTCCCTAGGCCTTACTATAACTACAAATAATGACATTGCTTGTCTCAGATTGATCACAGTATTATTGTTTTTATTGAATTTGATGAAATCTTCTCATGTTCCTTGTGGTAAAGACATCATCTCCATTATGTAAAATATTTAGTTTAAAACTAAACTGGATTAAGCACTAGAAGGTATAATGAAGGAAACAATCTGGACTAGCTAATCTGACATTTCCAGCTCTAATTTCTACTATAATTTGATGTTCATATTTATGGTATTTATCATTGATCTTCAAAGACTGAAAGTAGTATCCACAACATATATGATATTCATAAAATATGTCCAGTATTCCACCTATAGACAAGAGCTTGCAGATAAAAAGATGTGTATGGCCCACTTTCAGTCAAACTACATTCCTCTTTCGTGATCCTTGAACTCAGGTGCTCAAGAAAACCATATTTCACCAAATATACCTTTTGAAGTATTGGAGGTTTTACACCACATTCACCCTCATGGTATCCAAATACCTCAATGCAACATCAGTTTTAAGCGGAGGCTGCTCGATAGCTTCTCAGATGCATTGGCAGATAATAATTTAGTGTTATGCAAATGCAGATCTGAGTTTAGACTCTAAATGTAAGCAAATAATTACGATTCAGATCTTTTGAGACCCCTTTACCCCTGTCTTAATGTAAACAGAAGGAAATCATTTAAGAGCGCATGTCCTTACTACAGATGTTTAAAAACTGAATTTACCAACCAAGCCACATCTGCAACCACAAAACAATGCCAAATACTGTTTGTGGGGCAACAAATTCCATGAATGGTCTCAAGCTTGGGGTCACACTTGTGCCGTTTCAAAATATTACAGTAGCTAACCTGCCTCGCATGACTCTAGATATCTTTGAGTTACAAATTGTCTGGATCTTTTCTTAGCAGCGATATAACAAAGAACCAATCTTTACAATGAATATGGTCAGGAGTTGGAAACCTTCTGCACGCAGCCCATCAGGTTAATCTGCTGGTGGGACACGCAACGTTTTGTTTACATTGACCGTCCACAGGCGCAGCCCTCTGCAGTTCCCAGTGACCACGGTTCACTGTTCCCAGCCAATAGGAGCTGCAGGAAGCAGTGCGGGCTGCAGGGTCATGCTGGCCGCTGCTTCCCGCAGCACCCATTGGCTGGGAACGGCAAATTGCAGCCTCTGGGAGCTGCGGGAGGCTGTGCCTGTGGATAGTCAACGTAAACAAAGGGTCTTGTAGTCCACCAGTGGATTACCCTGATGGGGCCAGATGCTGAAGGTTGCCGACCTGTGGTAAATGTACTGTGCCATTAGTCTTGAGAGGCTGGGGCACTAAGCAACCCTGTACTCACACCCTATGTGTTATTGTAATAATCTTTGTACAAAATATGCCTTGGAAGTATCATTTGAAAACTAATAACTCACTGATCATTAATATTCTTGATTGATGTGTATATATATGTGTAATGTGTGTAAAACAGGTATATCAGAGGGTGTTGTTAAACAGGTCCATCTTTGACAAAGTAATGTAGATTTGATTCTCTGACCAGCCTGATATTCAGGCAAAGACAATGAAGGTCCATATTTACATATAAAGCAGAAACAAGACCATTGAGACAGCAGGGAGAAATTGCTGAAATGCAAATTGTTCTGTTTCCTGCCAACTCAAGCGGGGGAAGAAAGAGCATGGAGTCTGGTGGTGAAGGAAGCTCCATGTTGCCATCCTCACAGCTTGAATAAACTTTACTTTGGGAGGTAACCCTCAGAAGAATCCATTCCAAAGGTTTACTGGTCTATAAAGATGGGGGGACTGAACCTCAAAAGATAAGCAACTGAATCAACTGACTGTATACAATATTATGGTATTATAAGAGTATATAGTGTGAGTTTTTTTCTGAAAGCTAGTGACACACTGGTGATCAATATCATTGTTAAATGTATGGTATTAACACAATGTAGGAGTTATGGATATTCACTGATATTAGGCTGTACAGTCGGCCCAGATTCAAGGGAGTGTCACAGCCATCTACTTGTCTCCTATGTAAATTAAGCATGGTGGAATCAGAAACAATGGAAGCCCCATTTACATTGAAATCATACAGGGCAGGAAACCCATAGGCAGGGAAGAACAGCATGAGGTCATCCTGCCTCTTGAAATAAAGTCATTGAACTTTGGAAGATATAAGGACAGAAGCCATCTCTGGCATTCATCACTGGTCAGACACAAGAGGCCAGAGCTCTTGTAAGCTGAGAAAGATGGGTCCTTCCCCCAAGGAAGGAAGAGAAGGTTAAGTCTTTGGAACTGAATATAGGTGAGAAACCTGCTTAGATAAAGATCTTTCACCTAAGGAGACGAGGGAAGTCAGCACCTGGTACTTTTGTGGAAGGTTCTGACTGAAAGTCAACCATGACTGGGAGGAAGGGCTGGTGAGAAAAGCCATCTTGAACAAGGCCAGTACCTTGCTAAATTAAGTTTCAGATTTTTAGATGCGTGTTTTCATTTGTTTGTAACCTGTTCCAACTTTATTTCTTATACTTGAATTCACTATATCCAATTTATATTTTGTTAATAAATTTAGTTCATTTATAAATTTTGGTGCTGTGTTCAAAAGATAGGGTGTGCTCAGACCACTTAAGTTAATAAGCTGTGACGTGCTCCTGTGTCTGCAGAGGAACAAATGAACCATATTATTTCTCTTAACTGCCCAGAAGAGGTCTGGACATTGTAGAGCACACAGTTTTGGGAAAATAGGGGATTGGAAGTGTGTTGGGGCCACTCTGCAAGTGGAAGTCAGAGTGGGGCTGTAAACAGGCTGCTGGGGTCAGAGCTGATGAATTACCCCCCTCCCCAGACACTCAGGTGTGATCTGCATGCTTGCAGGCTGGTTGTGAGCACCCCAGGCTGGAAGCAAGAGCAGTAAGGCATTGTAAAGCACCTATGGATGCAGGGCAAGTGGTGACACAACCCCTCACTGGTCTGGAATTGCATCCCAGAACTTGAAAGTGGCTCAAGCACATAATATGAATATGAAGAGAAAAATATCTTCAGTGTTTAACAAGACTCAAGTGAAGATCACTATGGTGAAACTTGCTTTGTTTACAGTATTGTTTGCTACACAACAAATCTGGAAAGTGGGTTTAGATTTGCAGGCATTTTAGAAGAACTTTCAGTTTTGCAATATTGAATTTTTTCCTCAGTTGTTCTTGATTCAAATAAAAATTGATCCAGTGAAATCATGAACCTGCAGATTTTGCTTCATTAGTATGCCGGGAGGCAAAATAAACTGTTTTATAATCTTAGCTAAAGAGCCATATGATTGCTTAGGCTGTTACTTTTGGGAAGACAAAACAAATAGATTACTAGGTCCAGGACCTAATGGAAGTGCGTGTGTTCAGATGCAGCGGCTATATCAGCCTATACATCAAAATCCTTACCCTTTCACTTTCACACTAGACAGAAGTGCCACAGTTGATATATTGGCAAATTCTGCAGATCTTTTTCTTTTTTTCAGGTAATCTCTTGTCCAGTGTAAGGCTTCCTTAGCCTTCTACTTACTGGGCAATGTCCTATCAAGAACCACAATCTGGGATCTGCCCAGCACATCTAGTGAGGGCTTAAGCAGATCTTTAAAAAGTTGCTCTTCACCTTCCTTAAACAGAATGACTCCTGCTTGAGGGCATAAAGCTCTTTCCAACAAGGTTGGGTTGTGTTTCCCTGTGCCAAACCTGGCTCATGGCAGAGTCCTCCTGATGATCAGCACCCTGGTGGTAAAGTACTAGAATGTGTGGGTTTTCCATCATCTTCTGAAGCTTTTTGATATTACTCACTGCTGGAATGCGAGTTAGGTAGATAACTGAGGTGTTCCAGTCTAGTGAGTCTCATATTCCTATTTTCTTATGAATGCGCTCTGAGATTTTTCTGTGAAGTTCTATAACTGTAATTTGTGATTAACCAGAGAGAGAAATACATCCCTAAACTGAAGGCGATGAATTCATTTACATACATTCTTTGTAAAGAGACACAATACTGAACTGTTAAAACGGGCAGAATGGACTTTTATTTTCATTCATTCTCCAATAATACCACACAATTAGATAGCAACATCTGAAAAAAAATCTTGAAATAATTTAAACAGAAGGCACGAAGAATAAACCCGATAAACTAACCACAAGATCATGAGAGAAACTCCCCCTTCCCCCCAAACATTAGTTCAAGAGAGGAGCCCCTCGGAACAAGTTTCTGTCACAAGACACTGTGATCAAAAGCTATTGCCCGGTGGAACAAAATATATAGCACAACTTAAGCTTAACCATGCTTTCATGATACAAAAGAAAAAAAGGGCAAAAGCTTGATTTTTGCTCAGATTTTGAGTATGATGTCACTTCAAATGAAATATTTTAAATCCAACACACCGATAAATACATTTCGTAAATGCTATGCAAAGACGTAGTTGGCAAAACTTTGCATTAAAAACAAAATATACAGTTAAACTATTTTTGGATGGGAGGAAACTTGTTCTCATCTCAGCTAGGGATATCAAAGGATATCTGACTGCTTCAAAAAAATTATTCTCTATACAGTAATATACTGCATGGGCAATTGATTTGTGTCCTGACAGTGTGAAAGCAAACAAACATCATACACCACAGAGAGGAATAAAACTACTTCATTCATAAGAGCTTTTACATTTTTTGCAAGAGATGGCAGCTTTATTTTTTAAACAAAGCTACTTGAATCAATGACATGCGATAATATGCCCCAATAGTATAGCTGCTAAGTCTGAAAATAAAGTTCATGCTTCACAATTGAAATATGCAGTGATTATGAAATACATTCGCTGATAATTAATACCATCGTTATTACAACAGAGAGGTCATTCATAAATTAGTTCAGATTCTGAACTCGGTTTCTAAATGGAACGCTTTTTCAAGTATGCAGAATATTAACAATGTACAGATTTTGCTCCAGATCAACACATTAGTTGGGTTGTTTTTACAAAAGGACGCTTACCCTGCAAACGTTATGGACAAAACAAAACCTGCAAGTACAAGGCTTGTTTTAAAAATGCTAAACATAATTAAAAGATATAAAATCTTATAGTTGTCAACAATCGAGTGGCAAGCATTTGCCAAAGAAAAATGATTTCTCAAATACAAGACAGATCTTTTCAGCATTTTATACAAAGGCATTTGTCAGCAAGTAACAGAGTAAGTAAAACTTTGCAGCTCCCTTTGCACTTGGAGTCCAGCCTCCTTGCTTTTAAATGGTAATGTACTGTCATAAACAGCTTTCTTCTTCTTTTTTTTTTTTTTAAATACCTCTCTGCTTTACAGGTTGAGTCACAATAATGTTTCTACACCAGAATAAAAAGAGCTACTGACAATCACAATATAAACTGTAAAAATGGTTTTAGTAAAAACGTTCATCAAAATTTTCTGACATAGCAAAACATTCATTTGGAAAGTAAACTCTAATACAGCAGGCCGTTCGATCAAAGGTGACCCAGGCATTTTTATTGTTGCCAGCATTCTGACTGATTACTTCCATATTCCTTTGCATTATAGGATATAAACTTTGTAATATATTAAATTGTTTTCTGGCAAAGAGTCAGATTATTGCACTTTATAAAAATTCCAGTAATATCAGGCTTTTGTCCTACTCTTTTGTGAACACTGATGACCTGCAACAAAAACCATGGGACCAAACACTTTCTTATGAGTAAGACAGGTCCTTGAATGGTTTTAACATACCGGAACAAAATGAAAATATTTACAAAAAATGAAAAATGCATTCCTTTTTATACCAATTTTGATTCACAGCAGCAACGGGTAGAACTTTAATTGCATTACTGGTGTGAATCTTCTCTCAAGGAGGAGAGAGTACATAGCTTACCATTTTATGTTTCAATTTGGAAAAACACTAAAAGAAACTAGAAATACCACCAGAATTCTTCTGCTGACTGTCAGGCTATTACTGTCTGGGAAGGCTTAATGACAATAACATCTTAACGTGCATGTGCCAGCTCTTAAACAATGAGCAAAACAAATTCAGTAGATATGGCTGTTTCAAGATGGCAACATACGTACAGAAAAGAGGTTGAGAATCCCCCCCTTTAAAAAAAAGAATGTAGCAGTTTTTGGCCCTGCTTATTACCAGCTGTATCAGTAGAAAAAAATGGAGGCTTTATATCAGCCATGTAGAAAATCAACTGCTTGAACCAAAGCGGTGTTACAAATCTAGATGAGGCTTCCAGGCCAGCAAACAACAGTCAAAGTTACTTTGCTCCTCTGCTCTTTCAGCATAGGAACTAGTGAGGAATGGCTCATGCCCACTGTGGATAGCCCATTTACAGCGACAATCATGTCACCACACCTAAAAAAGGAAACAAAATGGAAAGCAGCTGATGAACAATGGTGCCCGACAACTTTAACACAACAATGAGTAACAGATGGCATTTCATAGTTACGGCCTCAGATTTCTATTGGACTTGGAGTTCAGCTACAAGAGCTAAGAGCATTCAATTAAAAAAATGAAGTCTGACCTCCCATTGTAATTAGTAAGGGGAATTCTTGAACCCCTGAGGTTCAACTCTGGTGTAATTCCAACACTTGCTTTAAGAGTTTGCCAGTGGAAAGATACTAGGATTGATGCAAGAGTGGGAGAGGGAGAGAGAAAAAGTCATCATTTACCAGGGTTAAGTAGGGGATAATAAAAACATATATAGACAGACTTATAATATACATGTTTATATGATAAAAACATATACATGTTTATAGGCTAACACACATATTTACATATAATATGCATGTATTGTAGCTGGCAAAAGCAGTGACATCTATAGTTAAGATTGCTCAACACTTTCCAACATAAGACCCTGTTTTCAGTTGCTTATAACTTTACCATTCAAGCTAAAGTTTCCCATGCCAGATGTCTGCCTCAGGGTGTGTGTATAGCTTGAACGGCTAAGTTTGGTAAAGTTACACATACACACACTCTCTCTCTCTCTGAGGCAGACACCTGGTATGGGAAACTTTAGCTTGAATGGTTAAGTCTGGTAAAGTGTACATTCAGGAAGTTTCAACTAAAATGGCTCAACTATTTCCAAAAATGAGGTTAAGGGAAAATACATTGTTTTGCCCATGTTAAAAAAATTCCTACAACCATTTCATTGAGAAGATCTACTGTCCCCATGCTTTGGAGAAGAGATTTAAAATTACGCAGGGAAAGCACCTTTTGCCATCCATGTGAAAATTTGCCTAAATTTGGTCAAGTTATAAACATCTGACAAATCTCAGTTTGTACATGCTTGATAGACACTTGTTTGAGTTTACCAGCTACGTTCTCTTTAGATTCTTTCTGCACTCAGCATGCTCTATCTCAGCGGTTCTCAAACTGTGGGTTGGGATCCCCCACAGTGGGTTGCGACCCCATTAAAAAGCCAGTACCAAGGCTGGCATATTGTTGCTAGGGCCTGGAGCGAAAGCCGAAGCCCGAGCCCCACCACCCAGCGCGGCAAGGCTAGGTTACAGGCCTCTATCCCCACACTGCTTCTATCTGTGACTTGACAGTATATGTTCTATTCCCACAGGGCTACTGAGCATGCTCCAGCACTGCATTGCAGGGGATGAGGAGTAATTTCCCTGCCATTGCATTTCCTGACTGTGGGGGACACCAGAATTCTCTGTCCTTTATTCTCAATATTCCTTTTGCTCCTATATAGGCAGGGTAGGAGGAAGCAGTGTGATTCAGAGTGGTGAGGATCAGAGTGAGGGGGGAGAACATTTCCTAACTTCTAAGGTTACAAAGTCAAGTACTCAATGCTCTTTTAATATAGTTTTTAATGTAATTGTATATTGAAACAAAAATAGTGATGTATAGGACCATAAAACAAAAAATATAGTATGCTTAAGAGTCTGAGAATGTTATTTTATTTGATATTTAAGGCAAGGGCCTTTAAAACTTGTTAGGATACTGGTACACAGTCTTCATGTATATGAGCAGGGAAACTCCATTCTTAGGAATAAGGCATGCAAAATTATAAAATGAATTTTCTTCTTAAGCCACTATGTAACGAAATAGAAATACAGAGATTATTGCGTAGTAAACCTCCAAGAGTCATACAGAGCTCCCAAAAACCACAGAGTATCACTCTTAGCAGCTTAGCTATTGTTATGATCTGAGTCATAAGATGGTCTCTAGTCACCGCCATGTCATTGAAAACATGCATTTAGCTGTTCTGAAAAGAAATTAAGTCTTCCTTAAATTGTAATCATCATGATTCATATTTACTCTGTATGTAAAACAAATATGGTACAATCTTCTACTCATGTTATCAAACCTTCGTGATGTTCAATTTACAGATGAGGGAATCTTTAATAGGCATTTCAAATCCTGCATCTGGAAGGACCCTAAATTCAGCCAAAACAAACACCCTAAATGCCAGATTTGGGGATCCTATTAAAGTGCCATATTTGGAAATTGGACCCTGCATGTCGATTGCCTCTCACAGTGATCTTGACTAGATACTGCTCCAGCTTCTTCCCCACACCTCTATTATAAAATGAAGCTCCTCTAGCTTTGGTAATCCTTCTCGAAGTAGGCAGAGAGCATTACACAACACGCTCACTTCCCAGCTCCAAATCCTGGGCAAGATATTTCCCCCTGTGCTGGGTCTTGGCCTAATGGAGGAGTCAAGGAATCAGTAGAGGTGATGGGGAAGATGGGTCAAATCAGCACCAGTGGTTGATGGTGGAACGTGTTTCCAAAGAAAGGTGGGGGAAGAAAAAATGACTGAGACTAGATGCTCCCACAAGTTCTGACTGATCCACTTCCCCCAGCCAAAAATCCTTCTGACTTCTCAGCACTGCACCTAGTAGACTTGCCAAGCTGCTTTAGAGAGTTGGCCAGCTCCCAAGAAATACTGGATATTAGTCAGTGGCCCAAGGGATATATGTAATGTAACAAATCACTTCATGCAATATGCCTTATTATCACTCTGTCTATCTGATTTCTAATACCATTTCAAAAGATGCGGTAGTACTTACTTTAACCTTCCGTCAAAGTATGCTGGAGTTCCAAGAACAATCGTTTTAATGAAGAAAGGCTGGTTTGTGTGATTCTCCTCATATCCACCAACAATGCTAAAGCCCCAACTTCCTAAATTGCTCCTCCGTAGCACTACATCATGGCAGCTATGTAGGCCGCTGTGGGGTGAGATTGTAGTGTGGAAGGAGAAAAATACATGCCATGTAAATATTTTCATGTTATGTGCAACACTTGCTCTATCGCATCATTGCAATAAGCACGAAAGAGAAGGGCTAATGGTGGGGAAAGGTTGGTAATTAACAGTGTTTCCAGGATGAATCATCTTGTAATATTTAACCATCTTGACTACTGTGTGCTTAAAATTACAAAAAAACCTCTGGAGGTAAAAGAGTATTAAACATAAAGAATGTATTGTTGGAATCATTGCTGAAATACAGTTACATATATTTATCCTCCCCCTCCACATCCCACTAGCTTCCATATCCAATGTGTTTTATTTGCAAAATGAAAGATGATTTTTCTGTCAGTTTAGGATTTTCCATCTTGAATTTCCATTTGTCTTCTTTCTGCCTCTTTCTGATTTATCACTACCAGTAATGAAAATTTTGCAATCAGATGACAGTTTTTTGGATGATGCAAAAGGCAGAGTATAAATAATTCAGATTGCATTTGAGTAGCTGTACTGGCTTTGAAATACCTACAGTGCGCTAAAGATTCTTATGTCCCTTCATGCTTCAATCACCATTCCAGAGGACGTGTCCATGCTGATTATGGATTCTGCTTGATAACGATCAAAAGCAGAGAATGAAGAATGGGATGAGAAGTGAAATCTGTTCATATCAGTCAGGGCAAAAGTTCGGGAAAGGACGTGGGTTTGCTGCGGGTGTATTTGTACTTGACGGAGTTGGTGGCTGGTTTTCTGAGTTACATATGTGAGATTTGTGAATGCAGATTGATCTGTTCTAACTTCTTTCTGCATGTGATAAAAGTCAATGATCAGTGAAGGTTATATCCTTCATTCTATGAAGTTATTCATTTGCCTTTCTAAACTTTGTTTTGTGTATTAATATAGGGTGATTTGGGTAAGTGTTCTATGTTTCCTGTTTAAAACTCGGGCTTAACTTGGGGATCAAAAGGACAGCTTACATTTATCGGGGGAACTGAATTAGTTAGCGTTAGACTTTTCCCAAGGTTTCTGAAGGGATAATCAGTGGTTTCTATCTTCCGGTTGGCTAAGAGGATACTTTTGCTGTACAATCCTTTGTAAGTGGATTGTAAATTGAAATGTAGCTGCAATAGATAGGCAGCAATAGGGTGAAGCAGGTACTGTAACTAAGCTGTTCTCTGCTTTAGAGTTTAAATCAGTTTTAACATTATATTAATTAAAACTGCAGCAGCAGCATAAAGTAAATCCCCACTAAAAATGAACTGTTATACATGTGTTCAGATACAATAAGAAACAAACCCTTCAACATGTTGCTTCAGCCCTATGTACGTCACACAAATATTTTATAGCAAACTGAAAAACGTCAGGAGAATGACACAGCCAAATGCAGGAGTTAATATTATAACAGCAGTGTAAACATGAGTTTAAACAGATCATTCATTAACTAGTACCTGGGAAGGCCCAGCCACATGACCCAGGAGGGTGACCAGCTAGCATCATATTCATTTTCGCTTATTGTGCTTGGTTGTTCCTCATTAGTCTGGGTTTGTTCTGCAACAATCTGGACCTCCAGTGTTTTGAGTGCCACCACTGAAGAGGCAGCACTGGCTTTGAGCATAGCCACTGCCTCACTATGACTTAGATTGGTCAGGTCAATGCCATTAATATTCAGCAACACATCACCTGTTTAAAAGGCAAAATAAGACTGTAAGTCATGTGGCCTATCGAACAGTTGTCTTCCTGTGCTAATACCTGGCCTGTACACATTACTCAGTGCCTGTTCACATCAATGTGTTATCTCCCTGGGCCTAGACAGTCAAAAACAGTAACTCTCAGAGCTGTGAACTGCAGTGTATTCACTTTGCAGCCTCATACAGGTAATTTAAACATTATAATGCATAATCTATTTCACCGCTGCATATCTCAGCAGAAACAGAAATGCTGTGCCTGGCTAGCATGCTCTGCTATCATGCAAATCAGAGGTGGAAATGATCTATTAGGTCAGGCACCTCTCCTGCCTCAGAATAGAACTGACCCCTATGGTACATCCTCCAGTGCTCTGTTCAGTCCACATTTAAATGACTTGAACACTGGAGCTTTCACCACTCCCACTGGAAACTATTCTCACCACTAGGGATTTTTTGTGTGACTTCTACAGCTTTGTGTTCCTTTTCTTAATATATCCCATTCCTCATAGTCATCCCACAGGGTTTAAAGGGAAGGGGGAAAAGGAATGGCAAAAGGTGTAATGTACCCAATGAGGGAGAGGGGAAGTCTTGCACAAGGTAACACAGCAAGTGGGGCATGAAAAGAGTATCCCCACTTCCTTCCCCACATGCACACTTCAATCCTACTGCAGGTCTGTGCTTTACCAATTGGGAAAGACAAAACAGGGATTACAGGAAAGATTAATTAGGAAAAATCAGCTCTGAGGAAGCAAGAGCATCTGTAAAAAGATTATAATGATCTAGAAAGAGTCAAAAATACAAAGATTGCTGAAAACGATTTTCCTTGAGAATATTTTAAAAGAAGGAGAGTCTCTTATTGTGTGAGTGGTTACAGTATTGCTGCTGCAGTGCAGAACAAATCAGCAAAATCCAGGATTTAGTTACACAAGATACGAGAATCAATCACTTTCCAGAAACTTGCATAGCTGGGAAGGCTAATTCCTTTTGCAATTGTAGCTTTAATATCACGTAAGGAAGAAAATCACAACTGTTGGTTCGACAAATGGATTTTTAAATAATGTTTAGAAAAAGATACTGTGCACATTTGTATACTGCATTTAATGTTCCTACCTTACACTGTCGTGAAAAATATCCTCCATTACCTCATTTTAAATCTGCACACTTCAGTTACTGTTCAAACTTTGCCTAATGTCGGTATGGGCCCATAGGATTTCTAAATCAGTGCAGTATTGCATGGGGTTGCATTATCTATTTATGTGATTTAGGCGCATGTACAACACATTTGACAAAAAATAAATCAGGAAAATGTCAGGCCGTACCTTAAGCATTATCCCATCAGGATTACCAATGTCATCCACCCCACACCTACTCCCACCCCCCAAATACCCTACCCAATTCCTTTCTCAAAAGCTGGGGATAACAGATGCCCTGTCCTGAAGATCAGCAAGCTCGGTCTAGGTCGGAGAAAGGATGAGGAAAGTGAATTATAGAAAGGACAGTCACTTGCTGAAAATGCCCTGCTGTTAGCACCGTTAAACAAGGTGCCTGTCATCAGAACAGATCAGTTTAGCTGAGGTACTGAAGACATTGCACAAGGAGAGAGGTGGTTTCTCAGACAGCTACAGGGCCCAACCCATGTGACCAAAACCAAAAATAGGATGTGTGTACTGAAGTGAAAAACACCAGACAAGATCCTTAACTCCTAGGGGGATTACAGTCAACTTTACACAGCCATTTCCCAAGCCAGGGGAAAGTGTGGCATTGTACACTGAATTTCCATAAGTGGAATATTTGAGAGAAGCATTTATCATTGCTACCCTGCATCTGTTGAGAAACCTTATGATACCATGCAAACCAAATTCATGAAAAGAATAATTGAAAGATGCACATGCTGCCATTTGAGTTAAATCCTACCTCGTTTGATCCTGCCATCTCTTGCAAGACAGCCATGAGGTTGCACGCTAGTAACAAAAATTGGCAGTTCACCACTTTTGCTGCCTCTGCCTCCTGCCACTGTCATTCCAAGGGATTCGTGTGGTTCTTTTTTCACAGTAATGTGCTTTTCTTGGCATGTAACACACTGGGAAAGAATCTGCAAGAACACAACAAAAGATATCTTATTTAAAAAAATTCAAAACGGATGCTTAGTAGGTTCCTAATCTATATTTAGGTAGCTAATGAGAGCAACCTGATTTTCAAAGGTACAGAGAGCGCGCAGCCAGAGCCGTCCCTAGGGTATGGCAAATCAGGGAAGCCACTCTGGGCCTTGCACTTTGTGGGGCCCCGCGGCTGCCACCCCAAATAGCTGAATCCTAGGGACGGCTTTGTGTGCGTGTCGTACGGGGGGCATTAGGCTGCTGCGGGGGGACGGAGAGGGGGTGTTAGAGTGCGCTGGCTGGAGTTAGCAGAGGGTCTGGTGCTGGCAGTGGGGGTCAGGCCTGCACTCACCAGCGGGAAGTCGCAACAAGAACCCAGCCCGGTCCACTCCGCCAGCTCCCGGCGTCGCTCAGGGGAGGGGGCGGAAACCGGAAAGAGGGGGAGGGGACTGTTCTGGGCCCCAAACCCCCCTTGAGACAGCCCTGCCTGTAGGCCCTATTGACTTCAATGGTTGCTGCAGGTGATCAGCACTTCTGAAATATCAAGCCACTTACTTAGGTACCTAAATATGGATTAGGAGTCTAACTTTAAGCATCCATTTTTTACATTTCACTTCTAATTTACTTACAATATGCTTAGAGAGGAACTCGACATTGAAGATCTGCAATGCCAAGTTTTGGTGCTGCTGCACAAAATCCATACGTTCATATGGCTAGCATCATGGCACTGAGAAACATAGGACTTTGATGTTTAGGTGGAAGTCACACTTACTAAGTGCCTCATTTTTGTAAGTATCATATGGACCAAATTCTACAGACTCCATGTGAAATGAAAAAGCATATGTACTTTAAGGGTCACAAGCCGACACAACTTTTAAACAGTTTATTTTTATATATGCAATTTTTTTTTCTTTTCCAGCCTGTCTCCAGAATCAGGTTTACCTATGTTTGGCTTCACACCATCAGGAGGGTTTAAAACTGAACTAAGGGCTTGTCTGTCTACCCAGGGAGTTATTCTGCAATAGCTATCCTGATTAACTCCATGTGTGGACACACTTTTTCTGGAATAAGACTGCTTTATTCCCAATTAGTTTAATCTGCTTTGGAAACAGATTAGACTAATTTAGCATACAACACTCTTGTTCCAGAATAAGAGTGTCTCCACAGGGAGTTATTCTATAATAGCTCTTCCAATTTAAATTTATCTTAGTCCAAATTAACTTGCCTATGTAGACAAGCCCAAATGTATTTTATTTGCTTAAAAGCCTTCATCCTCATGTACTTGGTGATATATTCAAAGCATTCCACATTTACCTCCACTGATCATCGCAAATCTACAGAAGATTTAGAGGTAAACTAAAAATACAGAAATAAGAAATTACACCAGTTAATCTTCCAGTGGCAGTTATATCATCTCCCCCTCCCCCCCCCGTGTATGAAAAAAGCGGTACCTTTTTATATTCCCACTACATAACACCAGAAGTAGTTCAGTATTAGAGTGGCAGACACATATCACTGTGCACTTATTAAAGTCAGCTTACTTTTAATTCCATCAGGCTTTGTGGCCATCTACTTGCTGGTGCTGTACAATTATGTAAACAAAATTCTTTAAGACAAAAAACTTCAGCAACAACCTCGGCTTTTCCTTACATAAGAGAGGAGTGCAGGTGAACTATACAATGAAACCTCCTTGGCTCTTTTCTAAAATCTCTCAAATTTTTGGAAGAAAATCCTGGCAAAAACCTAAAGTGCTCACAATTTAAGTGACTGAGATTGAATTCGGTTATCAACACCGTTTGTTGAAAAAGGATATAAAGGAGGTCTATTAAAGACCTGATACTCTAGGTGATTATATGATTCATTTAATTTGAAGAGACAGAAGTCATATTTTTGAAACTACCAACATGTCTGAAGCATAAGCTCTGAACAGCATTTTATTTTTGTAGTAGGTCTTCTGCATAATGCCACTCCAGATTCATGGTGTCTCTTCATTCAGTCCTTCACCCCGTCATAGAAAATATAAGCCAGCCAGTACTCATGCTGTAGCCACAGCTCTCTTTCCTTTGATTCAGGGAAGGGAAAACATGACTTTTTCCACCACAGGCAATGACAATCTGTTTATATTACTCCTGGGGGAATTCTGCGCCACTGCACAATGCAGAATTTTGCAGAAATTAACGAGTGCACAGAATTTCCTTTTCCTCACAGAAATGGGCTGCAGTGCTGCTAGCTGCCACTGGACTCAGCAGAGCCCAGTTTGTACACAGAAGACACTGCTGGAACAAGGGAGCTAGGGGATTCCTGGTAGCTGCAGTTCCCAGCATGCCCTGAGGGAAGGAGAGGGTGGCATGAAGGAAACTTTGTGCAAATCTGGGACCAAGCATCAGGCTGTTTCTACCTCTGGATCCCTGGGCTCTGGGGGTGGGGTGAGGGGGACAGGTGTCTGGGGAAGTGGGGGGGGGCTCCACAGCAGGGCTCTAGGGTGCAGGTATCTGGACCGGGGGGCCCTGTGGCTAGGCTCTGAGGAGAGGATGGGGTGTGGGTGTATTGGTTGAGGGGGCCCTCATGGCTAGTCTCTGTGGGGGGAGGGGTTGTGGGTGTCTGGCCCCCTGGCTGGGCTCGGTGGGGGGGAGGGGCAGAGAAACAGGAACTGGGCTGTCGTAGGGGTTTCTTTAACTCTCTACTCCTGGGGGAATTTTTGTGTGTGTCTGTATTGTTACAGACATGCCTGCTGACAGGTATTTTGAAATAAATTACCAAAATTATTGAAACTGGCTTGATTATAAAGTGTTATTTTGACAAATAACATTTGCAGAATTTTGCAGAATTTTTAATTTTTGGGTGCAGAATGCTCCCAGGATTATTATATGGCTGATGGATATGCTCCAGCTCCTGGGGCCTTGCAGTTCAATGGCTTGCACATCAGAAGTCCCAGGGATGCTCCTGAATGGCAAGCCTTCCACATGGCTGTAACACATTACTCGCTTTCCCACATACGATTCCAGAGCTACAATTTTATCTCATTCACAAGACTTGTGTGTGTCGCAGTAGCCAGCAAATCTAAATACCATCAAATGCTATTACATTTTCTTTTCAAGTGGAGAAAGGAGAGAAACACTAACCTTATGCGAACTGTGTCTGCTGTGGAACAGCTGCTGTGCCTGGTGCTGGCTGCTGTTATGAGTCCCTGCTTCTCGGAGAATAGCGACTGTCTGAGATTTCACTGGTCTGGAGATTGTTAAATTCACCCTTTCCCCACTAGCCTGAGGGATATACATGCAAAATTAAAATAATAAAGTTCTCACTGTATTGTTATTAATTAGGAGATGAGGGATGGTTTTGTGGCTAAGGTACTGAGCTGGGACTTGAAAGATCTGGGTTCAAATCCTGACACTGCCTCAGACTTCCTGTGTGATGCTGGGCAAGTCATTTATTTTTTCCTGCCTCAGTTCCCCATCTATAAAATGGAGATATTAATACTTTCTTTTCTCTCTCTTTCTCTTGTCTGTTCAGACTGTAAACTCTGTGACAGGCTCTGTCTCTATGCCCATACAAGACCTAGCACAACGAAGCCCCCAGTTTCAGTTCCGTTTCAGGCACTTCTGTAATACAAGGAAATAATAACAAGAAAAGGGACTGAATACACTGACAGATTATGATTTTATCGTTTTCAAAACTACTCAATGTTTCAAATCTTAATAGATATTTAAAAACAAATTATTTACCTAGAATAAGTAACTTTGTAAGCAGATTCAGAGAATCTGTTGAAGTAGTTGGAGAGAATATATAATCAGACCACCAAACTTTGTAGTTTTTGGGACTATGCAAAAGCTCAATATTCCAAAATCCCCAAATAGAAAACTGACCTCTTCAAAATCTCAATATATTGAAAAACTGACATAAAAATAACACAAGATTATTAGAATTTCCCCCTAATCACAAGAGATGATATTTAAGATGAAATTTAAATTATACTAGCAAATAAAAAAATCCCCACCAGTATCACAAGTCTCCAACTGCTGTTGGAGTATGGAGTTAATCAAATAGTAAACAACAGCATTCTACATAGTCCCAGTGTTTAGGTAAGGTGGTTTACTGGATGAGTACATGGCTTAGAATCAGACCCCCGCCCCCACTTCCACCTCCAGCTTTGCCATTGATTGGTTATGTGACCCTTGGGCAAGTTACTTCCTTTTTTAATCCCCTATTTACAGATAGGGAAACTGAGGGACAATGCTACCTACTTTCATAAAGCTTTTTGAGATCTAGAGCTAGAGTGTGATAATTACACAGTATCACGATTTTCCTTGATTTCTTCTGTTAGACCAGGCCTGCACAACTCGTAAAGTGGCGAGGGCCAAATTATTCCAAAGAAAACAGCTGAGGGCCAAAACCCCCAGCCCCGTGGAAACACCTTCCCCACCCAGCACCTCCCAGCCCTGCGAAAACACCCCGCTCCAGCACCGCCCAGCCCTGCAGAAACAAACCCTCCTTCCCCAGCGCCACCCCACCAAAACAGCTGTGGGCCAAAAAGGAAGGTTGGGAGTGGAGAGTTGATACTTGATTTTAAATCAACCAGGGGATCCCAGCTGAAGAGGTGGCTGGGAGCCCACAGGGGAAAATTAAAGGGCCCGGGGCTCCGGTGGCTGGGGGAACCAGGAGCATTCCGGGGCTGGGGCAGGGATTTAAAGGGTACAGAGCTGCTGCCGCTGAGGGGAGCCCGAGCCCTTTAAATCTCAGCCCCAGCCCATCCACTGGAGCTGCGGCCGGGATTCAAAGGGCTCTGGGCTGCCCGCAGCAGTGGGGAGCTCTGAGTCCTTTAAATCTCAGCTGCGGCCGGGAATCTTTGCGGGCAGCCCAGAACCCTTTGATTCCTGGCTGTGGCTGAGATTTAAAGGGCTCTGGGCTCCTCGCTGCTGCGGGCAGCCCAGAGCCCTTTGACTCCCGGACGCAGCTGAGATTTAAACTGTGGGAAGTGATGGTCCCAGGCTAGAGGGATTTTTAGCTTGTGTATGAAAACCTGGGAAATCCAAGGCACCTTGTGCCTTAAGAATCTGCCGGCCTCTTCATCACTCAGGATGAGAATTTGCTAAATCATATTTTACCTATCTACTGTGTTAAGCTCAGTTTGTGGTTTTGTTTACCTGCTAAGGTGATCTGTTTGCTCTCACTTATAATAATTTAAAATCTATCTTTTGTAGTTAATAAACTTGTTTCTTTGTTGTCTAAAACCAGTGTGTAAAAATTATAAACTGGGGGCAGAAAGTTGTTCCATCTATCTCTCCACATTGAGGGAGGGGAGACTTTTATGAGCTTATGCTGTACAGTTCCCTGTGCAGTGCAAGACGGTATAATTTTGGATTTACACTCCAGAAGGGGTGCGTGCCTTAGCAACTGGGAGGTACTTTAGCTGAGCCTTCCCATGCAGAGCTGATCTCAGCATCTATGTGAAGCTGCAGCTTGATGTGTCCCTACCTCGGTGTATGCTGGTGAAAGAGTAAGCTTAGAGAGCGTAGCAACTTATCACAGCACCACAATGTGAGAGGGAGCCCAGGCTGGTGGGTCAGGTGGGCTCAGTGGTACCCCAGTTCTAAGTGGCACCCTGGGGGGAATCTGTCACATCACCCCCATACAATAACCCCACACATCACTCTGAAGCCTAGAAAGTCCATTGAGTCAGTGGGAAGGAAATGGAATTAGCTAAAATCATGGCTGGAAACTCTTTTTGTTTGGAATATCATTAAGTTCAATCATCACTGGGATTCACAGTCTGTTTCCATCCAATTTTTAAGTTCTCAACTGTTATGTTTGTTTGTTTTTAAACACACACAACTTTATAAAATTACCTGAGCAACAGCACAGGCGTTCAGCTACTAGTAATGAGTAACATCTGCCAAAACCACGATACAGTTTAGGCATAATACACAAATTGTTCTGTACTATACTATGCCATTTTGGGGTGAAATTTGGTGATATGTACAATAAGCGTCTTGACATATAATAAATTTTAAAGTTTCAGACTATATAAAGTACCCCTGTTAGAGTTTACCTGGATAATCTGAGCAGCAAGTTCCGGAGTCCCATGCTTCAGGTCATGTCCGTTGATTGTGAGTACCCGGTCATTGCTGCAAAGTCTGCCATCTTGAGCAGCCAATCCCCCTTCCAAAAGGTCGAGGATAAAAACTCCTGGCTCATCTGTTCTGCGCACTAATTTAATGCCAAGCTGTTCACTAGAGTCTCGTTTATGCAGCGTCACCTGAAAGCCGTCTTCTCTCAACGAAGTGCTGTCAGCATGGTTGTGTGTCCGGCTTCCAAATCGTCTCTCTCGGAGCACCGTGAGATGCAGCACCATGCAGGGCTGGGAAAGAACAGCTCGAGCATGGTTATGGGACACGTTGCTGATGTCAAAGTTATTGACCTGGAAAACAAGAGGTGAAACAATATTCATATCTGTTTACTGGTTTCTGGATGTATCAATAAAATCCTTGCCAAGTTCAGAGACCCTGTTACAAACCTCTAATAGTCTATACCTGGAATTATCTACTTATCCCACTGTGCTCCTTCCCTCTCTTCATTCAATTCTCCTAAATAAACACTTTATCAGCTGAGCCTGCAAAGCTAACCCACATCAACATTACGCCATCACTACTGCAATTAACACTAACTTTCACATTCTAAATTACTGCCATCCTCTCCGTCTCCCAGTGCATTTGTGTCTGATCATCCTGGGTCTTTCACCCTGTATGCTCAGGGCAGGAGCTGTTTGCTGTCACTTTAAATATGAATAGTCATTTCAATCTGTAAGTTTCAGGAGTGAAACAGACAAATATAACTTGGTAACAAATCCCTGAAAACGGGAATTTATAATGTAATCTCTGACAGATATTTTATTCCAGGACCTCTTTTGATAAATATCTAAGATGTTTCAGTTATTAATCTGTATTACAATTGGTAACTAACTTCTTTTTGTTGATACATGACATTTCTTGACACAAGTGAAATGACCACCAATGTCATATAGGCCTATGAAAGTAGAGTTTATATGGGAAATATGTTAAAAGAAGCATATTTTTTCTGGTCTCTTCCAAAAATGAAAAAGAAACCTGAAATGAAATACAAGTTCAATTTAAAAAACCAACCAACCAACCACGAATAATTGTTTTTCATCCACCGAGTAATATTTTTAAGCCCTAGTTTGTCCTTGCTTCAGAAGGCATCAATAGTCTACTTCCTATACACTACTGTGTTAATTCTAAAACATATTAAAGCAAGCTGGGTGTGAAAGCAAAACATCTATTTCCACACAGACCTTCTAAGTGAAACATGGAGTATGTGAAAAAGTACCAAACGCCTTCTTTTCAGCGTTTAGCAGATGACACTACAAGAGCTCATAGTCAGATGTCCTTGAACAAAGACATATTTCTCTTTACCCTTCTCTGACAAAATAAAGACCTACCTCAACTGTGTGTTATAACATCATGTGATGAGTAACATAATGGTGCATCAAAAAGTCCATAATGCCACAATGCAACATTGTAATCTGAGAGGGATGAGGTGTGGAACATACTGTCAGAAGTCTTAAAAGAGCAACACTCCAATGCGGAAACTACAGAACCCGAACCACCTTAAAAGAAAATCAACCTTCTATTGGTGGCATCTGACTCAGATGATGAAAATGAACATGTGTCAGTCTGCACTGCTTTGGATTGTTTTTTAGCAGAACTGGTCATCAGCATGGAACCATGTCCTTTGGAATGGTGGTCGAAGCATAAAGGGGCATACGGATGTTTAGTATATATGGTACACAAATACCTTGTAACGCTGGTTATAACAGTGCCTTGCGAATATCTGTTCTCATTTTCAGGTGACATTGCAAATAGGAAGTGGACATTATCTCCCACAAACGTAAACAAACTTATTTGTCTTAGTGATTGCCTGAAGAAGAGTGGACTTGTAGGCTCTAAAGTTTTGCATTGTTTTATTTGAGTGCAGTTGTGTAAAAAAATAATAATTTACACTTTTAAGTTGCATATTCTCAATAAATAGATTGCACTACAGTACTTGTCTGAGGTGAATTGAAAAATACTATTTCTTTTATTTTTTACAGTGCAAATATTTGTAATAAAAATAATATAAAGTGAGCACTGCACACTTTGTATTTTGTTGTAAATGAAATCAATATCTTTGAATATGTAGAAAACATCCAAATATTTTAATAAATGGTATTTATTGTTTAACAGTGTGATTAAAACTGCGATTAATCTAGACTATTTTTTTAATCGTATGATTAATATTTTAAATTGTTTTACATTCTTAATGTTTACATAAAATTACATACATTAAATAATATTAAGATATTTAAAATGTTAGGCATGTATTTCTAAACAATGAAATAATCAGTTTTTTTAAAGACTCTGTTGATATGAAATATACAGTACATTATAATTTTATATAATAGTATTAAACCTTGTGCCTTCAGTCAAGTATTAAAGGTTATCTGAAAAAGAAAATATTTCTCCATTCGGGTGGGCAAGAAGTGTTAAAGTTCACCTTACAGTCATATTCAGCTTGTCTAAATTCTTCAGATGTCCACCACTGAAGCATGAACATATAACTGCATGTAACATAATACCTAGTTTTGGTCTGCAAAGGCCAAGCCTAGTAAATTTCATGAGCCAGCTTAGCACCAACACAGGCCAACTCTGAGCAAGGAAGCCCTTAGGTCTTCCACAGAGTCTGGTTTGTGTCTTCTGCACCTCTCCACACCTGCTTCTATATGCGCTTCTTACAATGGCAAGGGGATTCTACTGAACTTGCTTACAGAGTTTGCAGAGTTTCAGTGTTATCAGGTCTACAGGGTTTTTACACTGCAGTTCCATTTTTTTCCCATCTAGAGTCACTTTACAGATACTTACAGCTTTTGGAACCATAACTGCCAGCAGCTCAACGACATGAATTTCTATAACTTCAACAGGTTCACCATTCTGGCAGCTCATGGCACAGCCCTTGATTACCGAAAGGCTCTCATTGGCTGCTGGGGTTAGTGACTGGATATAGCATCCAACCAACACCTGCAATTGCCTGGTTTTGAACATAGCTTGGATTACTTTTTGCCAACCTCTGTCCTAATACTTTTGATAGTAAAAGGGCTGGTTTCTCTAATGTTAGGAAAGGAAGGTTTTATTTTCTGAAGTCCATGCTAATTTTATTTAAAGGATACTAAAATTTCCCAACCACATCAGTGTGTGTGTGTGTGTGGGGGGGGGGTAATTGTCCAGAGTTGGCAATGAGGGGGCATTTACTATGGTATGCCGGATACAAAGGACAGCAATATTTAAAGTTGCTGAAAATAAAATTGAAGAACTCATTTAAAATAAAACAGAACCAGAGCTTTTAATACTTTCTTTTGCTATATACTCATTCTCCTAGATTTATTATATAATTATAAAAGATAATAACCAAAGTTATTTTATCTGTTAATTTTAAATAGGAAAAATAACCCTAATATTCATATCAGAACATTTCAAATCACATCAGTGAAGGACTTCACCACAACATTTTCGTTTTTAAACATAATTGTTGATTTCAGGTAACAAGGAATGGCAAGGAAGCTGGAGCTGAAGGGAACATGACAGTCTAGTTAGCATAATAAACAAGGCAAAAATCAATCCCGTAACTCACAAATGCAATTACAAAAGGCAAATTAAATTAAACTTCCTAACCAAAAATAACCTTTGCTTTCTTCGGAAGGGGTGGCTATATCTCAAAAGAAGAGGAGGAGAGCCTCAGACCATTAAAAATAGAAAATAATACACTCCGTCTTTCTTATCCATTTTAAAAGCTATTGAACAGAAATAATTATAGGAAGCCAAGCCCCATGAACTATGTAAATCATTGGTATCAGTACTGGAATAACAGACTCTGCTCAGTCTGAATAATAATTTGTTTTTAAACTAATATTGCAAAGCTAACATTTACACAACACAGATTGGCAGGAGAACTACCACCATCTCATAACAAAGTACAGCAATGATTGAATGCATGCAAGTGGACAGACAATTTAATTAGATTCCATACTTGAAGTATTTGGTCTCCAGCAAGGAGTCTTCCATCTCTAGCAATGATCCCATCTCGATAAACCTCTTGAATAACAATGTTGATCAAAGGAGTTTCATTGCCGCCCACTATGCTAATTCCTAACTCAATATAAGGATTGGACCGGTGAATTTCAATTGTAGTGATTTCTCCTTCGGGCAAGGTAGGTGACTGGTGGGTTGCTGACAAGTTTAAAGAAACAAACAAAGAAAGGTTAATATATTTCATACTCCAGTACATTTTCAACACTGCAAATTATTGGAAGACACTATAAGCACACCAGATGACAACGGTATAATACAAATAAAACAAATTGGATTGGCTTCATTGTTTGCTGAAACACTTTGGTTAAGAAAAAGATAAAGACCTAGAATAAGTGATCAATATCCATGCACCAAGAGAAAACTTAGGTATTACTTTAAAAAGAGGCTATTCAGAACCGTTTGGGACCTAACCTTTAAAAAAATAATCTTTTTTTCATACATTTTCTTTATCAATTAGCCCTCCCTTAACCAGTTTCACAGGGCAGCAACAGCTGTCACTGATTTACAAGGTCAAGGCAAGAAGCAAGCACACCTCCAAACACAAACACAGACAGCTACAATGGAAGAGGAGGATGCTAATGAATGGTGAGTACACAAGCTACAAACAGGAAAAGGAAGGGGAAAGACCACCTTCCTCTGTGGTAAGGCTCAGTGTTTCCTCTCTAATATCGCAGATGCTAGAGGTGTTACTGTTAGTTCGATGCAGATGGATGCAGGAGTTACTCAGTTGTCTTTTCGTTCGAACAGGACAGTATTCCACAGGTGGGAAGCCTGTTGATCCAGGGGAAAAAAATCTCATCTTAGAAACCAGATTCAGCAATTCTACAGAAAACATTGCCTCAATGTAGCTATCAGACCAGAACAGAGACATTAACAAGCTCTACAGTACCAGATAGCTTTGCGTTATAGCAGTATGGTACTATTGCAGTAAAAACAACAGATAGATCTTTCCCATCTAACTGTGTTTTCATCCAAGTGCTACATTTTCAAGTAGAGAACTCTTTGGAGGAGTTTAACTTTCCAATAAGAATCACTATAGGACAAGCACAGCAGTTGGAGATGTAGGGTTTGTTATTTGTTTGCAGGACTTACAATTATGTCACTAAGTTTCTAGGTTTGATTTAGACCAAACAGAGAATTAAAAAGATAAACATGACATACTGTCTGCTACTGTGCTCTCTTCAAAGGCAGGGTTGTCAAGGCCAGGCTCATCTGTCCACGCAAGAAGAGTAGTTGGTGGAAAGTTCTGATCCACGGGCACTGGTCCCGTCCCAGCATGGTCTGTATCTGGAGATAAAGTGCCTGGGTGATCTATCAGATTAGGCCCATTTTCATTCTCAGTTTCTGTCTGCAGTTTGCTAGACTTCCTTTTCTCCAGTACAACCCTTCGATGGGAAGCTCCAGGACACCTAGAGGTAGAGCGTCATGTTACTTTCAAATATATATGAAAAGTGGCCATATTACACAGCACTAAAAGCTTGAACATTCCAGTCCCAAATTTCCTGCAACCCACTTCCAAGGCTCTCCAAGTCCCCAGCGCCCACTTCCTCCACGTTCCCCAATCACCAGCACGCCTTCCAGTCTATGTTGTACCAGTTTCTTGCTCCCCTTCCAGGCATCCTTTCGTTTGCCGTCCATAGAATGCCCCCTTCCTCGTTTCCAAGAATAGGTATCACAGTTCCATGCTACCCAATCCCTTACTCTGAGTCCAAGCCCTGCCCCCTATTCAACTTCCCTCCACACTTCCCCTCCCATCACACCAATTCATGCCTGGAATAGGTAGTTTCTCAATTTGGATTGCTTAACAATTTAAAGCCTGTTTCTGAGTCAGCTCTATACGAGCATGGCCAAAGCTGTAGTCAAAAAACAACAAATAAAGTGGGGGTGGGAAGGGAAGAAAAAAATACTACATCCTTTGGTCACTTGTGCGTGCATAGGTTTTCTGAACAGAGCATTTCTCTACCCCAGGCTAGTATACAGGGAGCCAGAACCAGGGCTTTCCTTAGCATGGTTAAAAAGACAGCAAGCAACGGATAATCTCAGGCTCGGAAATAAAAAATGCACAGTCCTTAATTTAAAAGTTTCCTTTTAATTAGTATAAAGCCTTATATTTTCCCAGCTCCTCTTGCTTCCTGACCTATGGTTGGGTTAGAAATACATATTTTTTCCTTCCCCCCGCCACTTGGGCCTTCCCTCAGCATTCCATGGGTCTTATGTCTCATCCATAAGATGGAGAGTTGCCAACTCATGATTTGATTGTGAAACTTGTAATTTTAGATGTTTTTCTTAAAGCCCTAGCTCTTGGAGTCATGAGAATCTCAGGTGGGTTTTTTTTTTATTTTTTTAAAGAATATGCTTCTAGCCCTCATGGTTGCAGAGCAAAGATTAAAAATGTGAGTTCCAAAAGGCTCAAACATCAGAAGACAAAACAAATTTATTATTTTTTAAAATTTCATTATTTTTAAGTCAACATGATATTTTAAAGTAAATATATGATACCGGATTCGTCATTTTAAATGCTTGATTTGGTAGTACTGAAAAATTTGCAGCAGCACAGTGCCCCCTAGCACCACACTGGGGTTCAGTACCCACACGGAAGGAATTGAGTTCCACTTACTGAAGCACAAAGATTACTGCCTATAGAACCTGAAGCTTCCCTATAAGTCTCATTAAAATATAGATCTGTTCTAATTATCAGTCTAGCTCATGAGATCTATAGAGATCACAGTTTAGGGGGTATAGATGCTGGGTAATCTAGAATTTTATTTCAATACCGTTAGAGAAGACTATTTTCTGTTTAGAAATATTTTTGAAGAGTCCTATCTATGTCAAAACTACACCTTTACAACCTGGTGTCAATGACTAAAATCTTCAAAAAAAAAAAAAAAAAAAAAAAGGTTTTGATATTATTTTCCTAAATAGGAACTTCCTAAACTGAAGTTAAAACGAGGACATTTTCATAACATGCAAAGCGTGTCCAGTGATCTCAGTGTACTTTTCATGCAGTAGTCTATGTGACTAACCCATTAAAACATAATTAATCCAATTTACAACAATTTACAACAAATGCTAGTTAGAAGAGCTTCATGAATGAGCTAGAATGGATGATGAAATGCCACGCAACCCCCAAAAGTGTTACTGGTCACTAAACTCGCAGTCATGCTGCCAGCAATGTAACTGTCTTGTGAAGGCAATAATTTATTTAATTCTGACATTGCCAAGTCTTTATAGCTCACTTGTGATTTTTAAACACTTGCACTGGAGTTATCTATTTGTTTTGGGAGTTGGGAGGAGGACTCAAATAATCCTTCAGGAGGAGGGGTTGAGTTGCAGAGATCTCTCTTCACTCCACTCTTTCTTGTGCAAGCTAGTCCTTGACCTTGACTATAGACCTAGAATATCCATTTATCCTATCACAGTATACAGATTCTGATTACTATACAAAGAGCTGAAAGTCTGAGCTATTGCACAGATGTAATTCAGAAAGTTGTGTGTGTAAAATACCAAAAATGGCTGAGAACTAAAAAACTGGATGGTAACAGATTACACATCACAATGACAATTGAACCTAGTGATAGTCCAAATAAAACTATTTTCTCAGCTGTGTTTGTATCTGTCTCCCTAACTTCACACTGACTCAGCAGACATTCTAGGCTACAGGGTGATATTTGGGGTTATTACGTGTGTTAGTGGTGTTTCTATGTAGGTGATTGTGTTGATTTGTGTGTGTTGTGCTAGGAGAACTGTGTGGATTTGTGCAGGTGGCAGTTGGGTATAGCACCTGGGCCAAATAATCCCTCATCTGCGCAGTCTCCCTCATATAACCAATGCAAATATGGCAAGCAAATTAGCTATAGAGTAGACAGCGGTGATTGGTTGAGTTACCTGATCTCACAATGATCTAGGACTCTAGGCATGGCATACATACATGTCATGATGATACTGCAGCTGTACACTTCGTAGTGTAATTAGTAAAGACAAACGGCTGAAAACGTAAACATTGGAAGGCAATAGACTATGAATCCCAGTGATGACTCTACCTGGCGATACTCTGAACAAAAGAGTTCTTAACCATACTTGTAGCTACTTCCATCATTTCACACTAGCACAGACACTTTAGGCTTCAGAGTGACATTCCTGGAATCTTATTATCTAGATAAAGGGATTTATCATGCACAGTATGTGTGCATTATTCAACTACTGAAGCCATGCGCAAGTTACGCAGACCATTCTAGACAAGTGGCCAATACAAATTCCAGACCATACCACATACCTTGACCTATTTTGTTTATTGCAAGCATTTTGGAGAAAAGCTATTTTGGGGCCCCAATCTTGAAATCTGTTGTATACGGGTAGCCTGCAGTGCTCAGGTAGAGTCATGCAGAAGTCAGTGGGTCTCCGTGAGGGCACAGGGATCTATCTTCACACAACAAGCTACATGATCAGAACTTCAGAATGTAAAATGCATTTTACTGGCATTATTTTTCATATTATACTATCTGTAAAATCAGGCCATCTTACTTATGAATAATAGAAGAGATGGTATTAGCATTTTAAAAAAAATCTCCAAAATGATCTAAAATAGATTTTCCTTAGATCAGGGTGCCATGTGTGTAAGATGTAACATATCATGACCTACCAGGACTAGGAGTGGCAGGTCAGCAGCAAACTCATTCATTGGCGGTATCTATTTGCTTTGGGAGTGCTGGGAGGAGGACCCAAAAAACTTTCAGGAGGAGGAGTTACATTGTGGAGATCTCTCTTCCCTCCACCCTTTCTTGTGCAAGCTTGGAAACTGGAGGAGGGGTGAGAGCAGCGATAAGGACCCCCTTCTCTCAGTAGCCAGGAAGGTCAAGAGTGGGAAAAGCCACAGAAAGCTCGTTCACCCTTCCAGCAATTGGAGTTTTGGAAGGCTAGAAAAGCTTCAAATGCATCAGACACTTAGTAGCTAGAGGCAGATATGAAAGATGAGCCCCCAAAACAAGGGCCAGGGACAGCATCCTGGTAGTAATTCCAGCACTTTCCTCCTTCCCAGCAACCGAGCGTGGCAATGAGCTAGGCTTTCACCAGGGCATCCTGTTGATGGGAACACAGCTTGTAATCTAGGTGAGAATAAGTGTTAAGCAAGGAACTTTCAAACCCCAATCCTTTGGATTTTCCTTACTTTTGAATAATAGGTTTTGCATTTATTGCAATGATTTTTTCTGTAAATCTTGCTATATAGTCATGTATGAATCTACACATTAAATATGTTGGTTTCCAGCCACTGAGCAACTCAAAAGGTTCTTCTCAGGCAAAAGATGCTTTTATAAAAGGTTTAAATTTATCTTTCCACAAAATATTCCTTTTAAAGGAAGCAGTAAATGTTCAGTAATGGGGGATATGGAGGGGTGTTGTGGTACCTTCTGAAGTGGCTACCCTTTTTAATACTGGATGGCAAGTTGTGGCTCAGCTTAAATAAAAATAATAATAATAAAACCCCCTAAAACAGGGCCTTAATCTTCATGTGAACCAAAAGTGCTTTGTGCTAGATCAAAGCTGTAACTTTCTAGAATGGAATTTGATTAGATCTGAAGACTCAGTCAGTTGAATTTAAATCAAATATTGCAGAAGTTAAGTAAGGTTTTATTCGACCTGTGTCAATTAATGATCTTTGATAAAGTAGATACCAATACCATGGTTAGTTATTAAACATTAACAAGATTTCTAAATACTACATGCTCAGGAAATAAAGTACAAGGGCTGACTCTAAGGGGCTGTGGTTCCCAAGCAAATTTGATCAACCTGAAAAACTGACAAATCAAGGGGATTCTAAGTAAGCAATGAGGTAACTTGGGGTGATTATTGACCATAAAATCATCAAATTTGTGCCTCATGCTTCTAATATCCTTGATAGAATGGTTTGCATTTACCACACACTCTGGAGTTGACTGGTGGATATTATGAAATTTCTTGCAGCTTTTCTGCTTAAATGAAGCCAATTATTATTTCACTAGACATTTTAATTCTGAGTTTGAATGTTTTTAACAGTGAGGCTAACCAAGTATATTTCATTTCTTAGAAAAACAGGCATGTTCATCCGAGTGCTCACTAAAGTTGGTTTGTAATATCTATGACAAAGATTGCAACAGTATTGAATTGTACATTTATCTAACATTTAATAATCAGTAGTAGTATTTTATTGGATTCACCGATCCATATCAAATCAAATTCAAGCTACGCATTTATTGCACCTTTTATGCCAGTCGAGGTACTTTACATAAAGGTATTCCAATGTTTACAAATAAGCTATATTGAAAAACAACTTTATCAGGTATAAAAAATGTGAGAAGGAAGGTTATCAGTAGCACACGTCAACAGAAAGGGAATTCCATATGCATGGTACACAGCAACTGAAATGTTGTTACAGACTGATTGATGGGAATAATGATTCAGTTAAAATTAGACCTCCTTATATGAGTTGTGCATTAGACACACAATGATTTTATATAGTTGTCATAAACAGATAGCTAAGGGTTAATGTTCTTTTATCTGTAAAGGGTTAACAAAGGGAACCAAACACCTGACCAGAGGACCAATCAGAAAACAAGATTTTTCAAATGTCAAGGGAGGGAAGTTGTTGGGTGGGTGTCCTTTTTCTTGGTTCGGTGACCCTCTCGGTTATGAGAGTGATTTTTCTATCTCCTGGCTTTCTAATCTTCTGTTTCCAAGTTGTAAGTACAAGGATAGTAAGACAATAGGTTTATATTGTTTTTTTGTATTTACATGTGTGTAGTTGCTGGAATGTGTTAAATTGTATTCTTTTTGGATAAGGCTGTTTATTCATTTTTTCTTTTAAGCAATTGACCCTGTATATTGTCACCTTGAAACAGAGACCATTTTATGTCTTTTTCTTTCTTTTTATATAAAGCTTTCTTTTTAAGACCTATGGATTTTTTTTTAGTGGGGGCTCAAGGGGATTGAGTCTGCAGCTCACCAGGGATTTGGTGGGAGGAAGAAGACAGAGGGGAAGAGAGAATCTCTTTGTGTTAGATTTACTAAGCCTGAATTTGCATAACCTCTGGGTGAGGGGAGAGAAATATTTGATTTCTCGGTGTGTGTTGAAGGACTTGAAGCAGGGAATCTCCTAGAGTACCCAGGGTGGGGAAATCTGGGAGGAGGTAAAGAGGGTGGAATCCCTTTGTTTAGATTCACGGAGCTTGAATCTGTATATCTCTCCAGGAACCCAGGGAGGGAACACCTGGAGGGGAGGAGGGGGAAGGGAAATGGTTTATTCCCCTTTGTTGTGAGACTCAAGGAATCTGAGTCTTGGGGTGCCCCAGGGAAGGTTTTGGGGAGACCACAGTGAGCCAGACACTGGAATCTTCTGGCTGGTGGCAGCGATATCAGATCCAAGCTGGTAATTAAGTTTGGAGGTTTCATGATAGCTTCTCATGTTCTGAACTCTAAGGTTCAGATCTGAGTAGGAAAGTTATGACAATAGTGCTGTAGTGTGTATGCATGGTGTTTTACACCAAAGTGACAAGTCCCTGCCATGAGGCACTGATAATCTAAATTTCTCTCAATTGAGAAAGAAATGACAAATAATGGAAGAGGGCTAGGAAGGTTGAGGACAACAACAGTGAAGTATCATTTGAACTTAATGTTTGGGATGCATCTTGTTACTTTCTCTGTTCTTAAAAAAAATAATGGGATTTAATATATTAGGGTTATACAGTTAGCCAATTCAGAATTTTTTTCACCATCATGTAGGTTAGACGTGATCCTGCCGCGAATGAAGAAAAACAGTGAAAGTTGCTCTCAGAAAGCTGAATGCAAATTAAAATTGTTATTTCACTGAGGGAGGGGGTTGGACCTTTTTCCAAAGAAAGGCAGAGATAGAACTTTACGGAAACCTCCACTTTCAATAGTGTATGTAATACATTGTTTAAAATATAAAACACAATGCATGTGTAAAGAGGCTTGAATTAAATAACATCTATGGGTGGAAAAAATAAATCCTGGCATCAGATGCATTCCGTATTTCTGTTTTATACATCACCTCCCTCTCTTCATTTAATGCTTGACCATATTCCTCTCCTATTTTAATTTTAAGACTTTTAAAATGTGGGGTTACATATTAACAAAGCTTTGCAACACACTAACTCATTATCACTGTTATACTTCAGTTCCTCACACCAAATGTGATGGGATGCCCACATTTTTGTCCATGACTCAAATTTGACTCTGCTTGGCCCCATTTCAGTTCATGAAATAAGAGTAATAATAAAACCCTCTATGTATTTACTGAAAATAGCCTGAAATATTGTTTAGAAAAACAAAAACAATGAAAGGCCACCCAATGAAACAAAGAATGTTAACATTCTTATTACAGAAAATGACAGTTTACATTTAAGAGTGAAATACCACCAAGACAACACAACAGTACTACTAGACAGTATCTTCCTTAATTGTGCATATACCAGATATTGGGGGGTCAAGTTACATAACTTCATCTTCTCTAATTTGGTTGCTTGTATTTTTTCCCACTTTATCTTGCTCTCCTTTCAATATTTCAAGATATTGGGAAGTAAGAGGGGAAAGAAATATAAAATTACCAGGTTTATTTTGATTTGTGTAGCAGAAGGTCCTAAACCAGGGATCGGCAACCTCTGGCACATGGCTCGCCAGGGTAAGCATCCTGGCGGGCCGGGCCAGTTTGTTTACCTGCTGCATTGGCAGGTTCAGCCGACCATGGCTCCCACTGGCCGTGGCTCACCGTCTCAGACCAATGGGGGTGGTGAGAAGCGTCGCGGGCCGAGGGATGTGCTGGCCATGGCTTTCTGCCACCCCCATTGGCTTGGGACAGCGAACTGTGGCCAGTGGAAGCTGCGATGGGCTGAACCTGCCGGTGCGGCAGGTAAACAAACTGGCCCAGCCTACCAAGGTGCTTACCCTGGTGAGCCGCATGCCAGAGGTTGCTGACCCCTGCCCTAAACCTTTGAGTAATATCTTACAAAGAAATCTCAGAGGCCATTGCTTCACCAGGGTAGCAAGTACAGTATAAATTCAAGCAGTCTGGTGAAGTTTTAAGGTTTTCACCTCCATTCTTTGTAGGCCACCAAGCCCTCAAATAATCCCTTTCAGTTGCTCTATAGCAACCATTTTTACCCCTCATCCTATAACCACATTATAGCACAGTGCACTATAGCTCAGCTCCTTTCAGGTCTGGAGACAGACCACAGAGCAAAACCAAGGAAGATACTCCAGAAATTACACCTCCCAGGTTATATAGAACAATCCACCCTGTCTGCTCATAAGGGACCCAATCCTGCAAAGTGCTAAGTGTCTTATTCCTATTCACTTGGAGTTGACGATGCTCCAAAACTCACAGGATGAAAATGCAGAAAAAAATCAAACCGTTTATAAGTGCATCTGCTACTCCTCAAAAAAACAAACAAACAAACAAACAAAAAGAACCCAAACACAGTTAAGTAAGTTGTGACTGACTTGTTCCAGGAATAGATTAGTCAATAAACATCTTCTATACTGACTATTTGACAAAATTTGACTGTATAAAATCCACACAATTTAGACTGCTACTAAAACTATCCTAACAATACAACAAGCTGTACTAGACAATCCCCTCCATTGCTCACCTGTTTTTGAGATGTGCTTCCAGCTCACATCGTTGCATTACCTCCTGACATACTGAAGAAAAGGGACACAAAACAAACAATTTGTCTAACAGTTTATGCACGAGAATACTGGATTTTTTGCAAAGTTTAAAATGGAGCTTTTTTCGATCCAACGGACAGAAATCCTTCTCCTGCAAAAAGTTCCTTAGGCACTTGTAGCAGAACGTGTGTCCACAAGGTGTGTCTAAGGGCTGCAATAAAGGCTGAAGGCAAATATGGCAGACCAAGTCATCATCCACTTCATTCTGATAGTTGTACAAATGATTCTCCCTTGTCCAGTGTTGCTGGCCACATTCAAAACACACAGGATTCAAGGAGGAAGTCTGCTCTACTGAAACCATCTCATCATTTGTAGTACCCATTGTACAACATATGGTGTAGGTTTTGTTTCTTCATCAGTTAGACTAGTTTTGTAGTCTTGATTTTTTACAGTAAGGTGACTTATTCTTATGCTCTTTAATGAAAGGTCATTTTTCTGCAACATACAAGAAAATTAAAGTTATTCACGCTGTGTTACAAATGAGCAATATGAAAACACTGATTAGAACAGTTTAAATTGCTCCAGTTTATCAAAATACACCTCTACCCCCATATAACGCTGTCCTGGGGAGCCAAAAAAATCTTACTGCGTTATAGGTGAAACCACGTTATATCGAACATGCTTTGATCTGCCCGAGTGTGCAGCCCCACCCCCCCCCGGAGCGCTGCTTTACCGCGTTATATTCAAATTCATGTTATATCAGGTTGAGTTATATCGGGGTAGAGGTGTATATATTAAAAATGCCCTAATTAGCTTAATGGATATGCTTTTTTTTTCCCAGCAATCCATCATAAAAGGGTTAAAATGAAACAAATCCATAACATTAATTTTGTATTACAATAGAAACATTTTATTGTTATGTAATAGCTGTAATGTAATACAATTCCAATTATTGTATAGCTTCTGCATCCAAGAGGATTGTGGGTTAACAGCAAGGGCATGTTATACTATTTTAGATTAAAACAAAACAATTAGTTTTACTAACAAAAATATATTCCATTGTAAATTGAGGTTATGAGGCTAATTAATCAAATGTGTACTCCAATACACGAATAGATGTGTTTCTTCAGCAACCTCAATAGCTGCTCAGTCTGTGGCATCCCATTAACAAAATACTGTCCACACGCCACATTGTGCCTGTATGTTTTTAATTAGTGGATTACTGCACACTGAAGTTAACTCATTCTACCCAATATTATATATTTGATTCAAAATGTAGTGAAAGGCCAGGAAAAAGGTATGGCGTAAACTGATTATAAATTGTGCATAACTATTGACACTACACAATCAATATGTTTGCTTTTACATCTAATGAAGTTAAACATACAGCACACTCACGCTGAAAGAATTTACACCTAGCTAGGATACTTAAATGTCAGTCAAAGCCAATATTTAGTCCTTGCTTATTATGAGATTTATAGCATGTTCTAACATTCCAGAGATTTCTGTGGAACATTAACAGATAGCAGTAGCACAAAAGGAGCAGTGGAGGATGAGTAGTTAAGCCATTTATAAGTAGATATTTTCTGACTCCAACTATTAATTACAAATCAACACCATTCCTATTCTTTCAATACCCAAACATATAATAAGCAGGAAAAATCTCAGTCATCATAGCTCAGGAAATGACACTGGACCAATCTGGTTACTTCAACAACATTGGCTCCATAATCAATGTCTTGACACCAGACGTCATGATTTCTGTGTTAAAAAAAGACAGGTGAAGTATCTCACTGGAGCTTATTAAAAACGTAAGTGACTTATACTGCACTCCTTTACAGAACTCAGTCCAGCATCACATGATGAATATACCAGTGAGATACTTGATAAAGCAAAAGATGACAACATCAGCCTTTGGGAGAGAGGCTGATAAAAACTGGGTGACTGGGCAACAAAATGGCAGATGAAATTCAATGTTGATAAATGCAAAGTAATGCACATTGGAAAACAAAATCCCAACTATACGTACAAAATGATGGGATCTAGATTAGCTGTTACCTCTCAAGAAAGATATCTTGGAGTTATTGTAGCTAGTTCTCTGAAAACATCCACTCAATATGCAGTGGCAGTCACAAAAGCTAACAGAATGTTGGGAATCATTAGGAAAGGGATAGATAAGATGACAGAAAATATTATATTGCCTCTATATAAATCCATGGTATGACCACATCTTGAATACTGCAGGCAGATCTGGATGTGCCATCTCAAAAAAGATTTATTGGAATTAAAAAAGGTACAGAAAAGGGCCACAAAAATGATTGGAGGTATGGAACAGCTTCCATATGAGGAGAGATTTATAAGACGAGGACTTCTCAGCTTGGAAAAGAAATGACTAAGGGGGGATATGATAGAGATCTATAAAATCATTATTGGTATGAAGAAAGTAAATAAGGAGGTGTTATTGACTCCTTCTCATAACACAAGACCTAGGGGATCACCAAATGAAATTAATAGACAGCAGGTTTAAAACAAACAAAAGGATGTATTTCTTCATGCAACACATAGTCAACCTGTGAAACTCTTTGCCAGAGGATGTTGTGAAGGCCAGGACTATAACAGGGTTCAAACAAGAAATAGATAAGTTCATGGAGGATAGGTCCGTCAATGGCTATTAGCCATGATGGGCAGGGATGGTGTCCCTAGCCTCTGTTTGCCAGAAGCTCAGAATAAGTGACAGGGGATGGATCACTTGATGATTACCTGTTCTATTCATTCCCCTTTAAGCACCTGGCATTGGCCACTGTTGAAAGACAAGATACTGAGCTAGATGGACGTTTGGTCTGACCTAGTATGGCTGTTCATATGTAAAAAGAATTCTTAATATATGAGGAGCCTTTAACAAAAAAAAAAAAGAAAAAAAAAAAGCATCAGCACATAGAAGTGAATAAAAAAGTAAAGCAAGAAAGCTCTTAAGTGTGTCAGTGTATGTAGGGTTTTCACTGTGCTATTCAGAACTATCACAAAAACATTTGTTTTACAAAAAGTTTAAGGTCAGGTCATAGATAAACATTGTTTACTCAAGTTACACATATGTAGACACACCTGAGCACCAGGGGGTGCTTCTGGTAATGATATTCCAATGGGACTCTGAAGAATGACATACAGATGACAGTACTTTTAGGAATAATATAATGGTGTTCTTATGATGCTGAAGTCACCATGACTCATGGGCAACTCCAGTACAATGGCATGAGATCTCATAGCTCTGGTGATAACCATGACACACACACGGATCTGATCTGCAGCACAGATGTTAAGTATGCCTTGCCACAGTCTGATCACCTCATTCTTGCTGAGGTCTGGGTCTTGTTCCACCTTTCTAACAGGGTGATGGACCCGCTTTGATGTTCCACCCCTGGGGACTCATGGATTCTGTTGGGTTCCAGAACTTTTGAGCAGAGAACAGTACCCAGACACTGGATCAGTGGGTTGACAAGCTTGTAATACGTTACAACTACTTGTTGTCTAAGACTGTTCTTGTGCATATCCTCTCCCTATGCATCCTCCTCTTGGGTCACCATGGGTTATTGACGGACAGCATGGCTTACAGATGGCACAAGAGTGAATGAGGCAGGAGTACTGATGGCAAGAGACTGGTATTGAATCCATTACCACCTCAGGAAGTTGTGATCTGTGGTGGAGACTAAAAGATCTTTTTTCTCATTCACCCTATTTTCTCTGAAGTCCCCAATAGAGGGACTGTTCTGGTTATGGAGGCTACCTCACTAAGTGGCACTGCCTTCAAACTGGTTTCAGTTTCTGCAGATAGGAGCAATCTAACAAATAACAGTATATTATCTCTGATCTCATGGCAGCTGAGTCAGAAGAGGTAGCAGACCCTTCTTGCTTTCTTAAATATTACGTTCCTTTGCAACTGGAGGTGCCAAGAGAGAGCTGTTTCCCAATGTTGAAAGGATCCATTCCCTGCATGGCTAGTGAAAACCAATATTCAGCATCCTATATCCAGCATGACTATGTACAACTGCTGAGATGTCTCCTAGAATTATAGTATCAGCTAAAGAAATTTGCAAACAAGAGAAAAAAAGATGTGTGTGGGGGGGGGAAAGCAAAAGTTTTCCAACTTTGTCTTTCAACACATATATTTCATCAGAAAATAAGTCTCCTGGGATTTTTATGAGACAGCAGAATAGCACAGATGATGCTCTGGTCTGTATAATAAAATGCCTTGTCCCTTTGGCAACAGCCTGTGACTGGATATCCAACTGTACAAAAGATATATAGCAAGCTCTTATTTTTTTTTTTGTCTAAACTTGGTCTTACTTATAGGTCTTTTGGTTCTGATTTACTGATATAACTACAATTCTCAGTGAATCTTCTCAAATTCCTGCATTGGCTTAAAATGTTGTCTGTTTGGGCGGGTTTGGGTTTTTCTTTGGGGGGGGAGGGAGGCAGAGATTCAAATGCCATGATTTTCACCTTTTTTCCTGGAGCAATACTATAAAACATGAAGTGAAGAAGGCTCACAGCAAGAGCTACGCCCTCCCTCATATTAGTGTCCTGTCCCCTTCATGCTTGACAAAGAACAGACGATTGCTTCACAGTTTAAAGATGACTATGTATTTCTAAATGAATGCCTGGAAGAATTTAAACTAGCCAGGTTCAAAATCTCACATTAAGAAATTATTGGAGGATTAGTTCTTAATAATTATTTATCATTTTTTAAACGGAACAATATATTTTTCCCTGGTCCCAAAACAGAAATATATTTTTAAAAATTAACTGTTTTATATTCTCGGTTCCTCTTAAAATTTTCACATCCCAGAGTTTCCAGTTACATGCGTTACTCTGCACCTTTTCTTTCAACAAAAGGGAAGACCAAATGAGTTCCCTCTCAATGACTGCCACCGTTGCTCCTTTGCTGTTCTCAGTGGTCTCCCTGCATGGCACCAGCTTCTCTCCAACACAGACGATCCAGCTTTCATTGCTATATAACTAATTGATATAACAATTTATTTTGGAATGGATATTTTCTCATTAAATATAATGTACATAAAACCAATCAAACAATATCCAATTGAAAGCTCTGAAACCAAACATAATGAAAAAATAACCAGCTCTGTTTCCCCTTGTTCCAGGGCTGTTCTATGCTGGCCTGTTCCCACAGCCTCAGGGCTTCTCTAAATTGGGCTGGCTGCCAATAGCCCTAAGATGCTACTCTACTTGCTGAGGTAGAGATGCCCAAGCCACACTCTCTTTCCCCAGCAGCTCTGGGTAGGGGAGGTGTAGGAGTTACTATGGAGGCTTTACTTAACCCAGCCATGCCTAAATACAGGGCATCCTACTGCAGCCAGATAGAGGAAATCTGTTGTGGCAGGGTGATGCATAGCTGCTCTAACACAGCCCAAGAGATAGCTAGATGAAATAATAACTACATGAACAAATCATAGCGCCTCATTCATCAACATGTTGGGTCACAGGATACACTGACTAAGGACAATATATATGTTATAAGAGTCAAAATGTATTTTAAAGATTTCTGAATTCTCTTCTGTCCTGGTTCTTGTACTGCACCCATCACCATGCTAGTTGAGTATGAGGTAGTTAAGTAATATTATAGGTCTTCTTCAAAATTACACAGAATTTTACATTTTCAAACTTTCATACAAATATAAACTAGCCTTCATACCAACCAAAGGGAGCAGGTAAGCACCACTCCTGTATTGTGTAGATGAGGAAACAGGGATAGGTTAAATCACTTGCCCCAAACTACAGCAGAGCCACAATTAAAAATGATAAATTCCTGGTGTCATAGTTTCAGGGTAACCACACCTGTATCCCCCTACTCTGTGGGTCCACTCCAGGAGTGCCCAGTCAGGTCTCCAGCCATCACCTGTCTCTTGTTCCACTCCCTTTTCATTGGGGGCTTACAGATTGCACAAGTCCCTGCCTTACACTGTGATACCACCAGCAAGCCAGTCTGCCTAAAGGTGAGTGTAACCCACACACCTCTTGCGTGTAGTGCTCTGTCCCACCTAGTGGCACTGAGACCAATTAGAGAGCACTTAATGAGTCTACTCTACAGCCTTAGGTAACAGCCAGTTGGCTTTTATCTCATGCAGCAGAGGCTCATGCATTTAGCTCCAGAGGTCCAATCTCGCCCACTGCCGATGGGGGTCTGTCGGTGTTACATCGGTGCCTGTCCTTTGCTTTCTCTCCAAGGGCTGTGAACAGTGTACTGCCAGCAGTTACAAGTTGCCACACAGTTCTTTCTAGGCAAGGACCTTTATTCTTATGGTAAAAGCATTATAGAGAAAACATTTAAAAAAAAAATCAAAGTACACTAAAAGCTTACCAGAGGTCACCATTAGTCTTATAGGGCTACAGTAGGCCAAAGTCTTCCCAATCCTTCTGAAAGGGTTGGGGCCCCCTTTGGACAGAAGGAACTGTCCATTTGCTGGATCAGAAAGAAGTCCCTGAGTCAGTTTAAACACAGACTTTTTATATCAAAATTCCCTTCTCTTTGTTGATCTCTGGAAAACCCACTTTGAACCAGTATATGAGAGCCTCCTGAGCGTGTGGTACCTCATCCGCCATTGGTTTTGGGTTTTAGAGAAGCTGCAGAAATCCTCCCCCCAGAGTTGTATACAATACCTGATCCACAGTGACACAAACCATTTATAAACTAAACACAATATGGCCCATATATATACTGTGTGGGATTGCATTATCTGTCACACCTGGTTCCCAGTGCAATGTTCAGTCCAATATCATGCTTAGCAGTAAATACAGTATCTAGTCTGGTGACTTTGAAAGCTGTTTCAAGTAGGCAATAGTATGATTAGCTAATTAGAGATGGCAGAAACTGTTCCATATTTAATCTCATCATATTTTTCATTTCAAACATCTGGCGCTATAGAACAAGAGCAGTGCTCCATGTCAGTTCCCACTGCCTACATTGCCTGTCAGCCTGACTCAGCAGGTACGGCTTCTGTTTTTATCATTAAAAATGTACAGTAAAAATACCCATGTAAATGAGGCAGAACTAGAAACAATACTCTGATGGCTTTATAACATCTGTATTAATGATTCAGATATCTGAGGCTTCACCATAGTCATATGCAGGAAAACCGATTTTAATGTAATTTTAAAGTAATCCTGTAAGAGTTTACTCTGAAAATACTAAAAGTTTACCCCAATTCTAACTTTGGGTATTTATTATTATTATTTATTATTGTATGAAGCACAGGAGCCCCAGTCATGGCCCAGGACCCCATTGTGCTAGGTGCAGTACAATCACAGAAGAAAAAGACAGTTCCTGCCCCAAAAGAGTAAGTATAAGAAAATATACAACAAATGGATCTAGATAAGGGCAGTACAAGGAAACAATGGGACAATATTGGTCAGCATGATAGGTTGTGGTCTCAGTACACCAGCAGCTTAATCATTGTCAAGTTTTTTGTAGGATCTAAAGTATTAAAATACTATGATGCCACAGGAAGGAGTCTGGCAAGTCAAAAATCAATAACGTTGCTGGAGAGGCAGAAGTGCTGACCAAAGCCTTAGCAGATTTCTGTTAAGGTAACAGTAACACTTTTAGTTGAATCCTTTCAGCCAACATGCAAATTTTCAGACTGATGTTCAGTCTTATCATATTCAGGAAAATTAAAATATTAAGTTTGCAAGAATGAGCGGGCCTTTTGTATTCAAGCAAATAAAATTACATCCCAATGGTAAGTTTTGTATTTGGTCAAAATTATACTGGAACCAAACAATGCTGGGCTCAAATTACTGTCATCGATTTACATTGTCTTTTCCCCCTATGCTAAGTATCTACAGTCCATAAAAACAATGCCCATAGAATAATTATACCATACAATTAAAACTGTGCTCATAGTAGACTGCATTTGGACAGTGCATCGACCTCACAAAACTTCAGGAACACTTTGCAGACAATGCTTCTGTTTTTATGCTGCAGGAATTCAGTCTTAGGGTTTTTAAATAAGTCACGTCTCTAAGAAAAGTACTTTCAGCTACTTCAGCAGGAAGGTAGTTTTACAGCGCAACAAATGAAGCATCACTTAAATCTGGTGAATGCAGATTATGGAAGAGTCAACACTACTGAAACTTGCATTTCGTATTTATGTGTGCTATGTTTCCATAGTAACAAAAAGCTACAGGCTTTAATTACAGCAGCTCCTTTAAACAGGGGTCTCTTGCAAAGACACCTGCTGCATGTTTTCTTATAAAAAGCTAAGACTCTAGAATAATTGGATCAATGGAATATCATTGTAACTTTACAGCCTGTGATCCACTTGTCTAGACAGATAGGATCCAAGTAGTGATCCTGTCAACTACAGGAAAGATGCACAGGAAGGAAAACCAGGTACACTCTAAATTGGGGTGAGAAAACTATGGCCCGTGGGCTGCATCCGGCCCCTCAGACCCGCCGGGGAGCAGGGTCAGGGGCTTGCCCCATTCTGTGTGTACCTGACCCTTTTGCAGCGTGAGGGAGAACCTGGCGCACGCCTATCTGGAATGCGCCAGGTTGCAGCCCCTATTCTGGCTCCTCCAGAACCTCATGTTGCGGTTCTGGCTGCACTTTTCCCCACATCTGTTCTTTTTTGCACACTCCATCCGTAGCGCCCCACGAAGTCGCGAGACCTCATAGTCAACCTCCTCTTGGCCCTGGCCAAACTCTCCATCTACACTACCAGGAGGAGGATGCTGGATGAAGGGGTGCTCTGCGATTGTGGAGCGTATTTCCATTCCTCCCTAGTTTCATGCGTCCGGGCAGAGTTCTACTGGGCACCGTCCGCTGGCTCCCTTGACACCTTTGGGGAGCAGTGGGTGCTGTCTGGCGTTCTCTGCTCGGTGTCCCCATCCGGTACCTCGTTTTGAACCTATGACCTTCACCTCAATACCTGTTTTTTCATTTGTTGTCCCCTGCGCTCATTTGGTCCCTGGGTCCAGTAGTCCCTCCCGCTAGGCTGGGGGAGGAGCCTTAAGAAGTGAGTGCAGGTTTCCAATCAGACTCCATGTGTGCTGTGGCTCCACACGTCCCCCCTCCAGCTCCTACACATCTGCAGGTACCGTGCTCTGCAGGTCCCATTGGTCAGCACCGCACCTCCACATAAGAACTGGAGGGGGGACATACCGCTGCTTCTGGGAGCTGCTTGAGGTAAGTGCCACCTGATCTCCTCCTCCTGCGCCCCACCACTCTGCCCCAGTCCGTACCCCCTTCCATACCCTTAACCCCTCATTTCTGGCTCTACTCTGGAACATGCACCCCCAGCCCAGAGCTTGCACCCCCTCCAACACCCCAATAACCTGCCTCACAGCCTGGAGCCCCCTCCCATACTCTGAACCCCTCTGCTCCATCCCCAGCCCGCAGCCACCTCCTGCACTCCAAACCCCTCATCCCTGGTCCCACCTCAGAGCCTGCACCTCCAGCAAGAGCCTCACCTCACCCACTCCTGCATCTCAACCACCTTCCTCAGCCCGGAGCCCCCTCCCACAACCTGAACTCCTCATTTCTGGCCCCACCCCAAAGCCTGCAACCCCAGCCGGAGCCCTCACCCCCTCTGTCATAAACAGATGGTTACGGGTTAATGTCTCTTTTACCTGTAAAGGGTTAAAAAGCTCAGTAAACCTGGCTGACACCTGACCAGAGGACCAACAGGGGGACAAGATACTTTCAAATCTTGGTGGAGGGAAGTCTTTGTTTGTGCTTTTTGTTTTGTTCGCTGTTCGCTCTCGGGACTGAGAGGGATGGGACATCATTCCAGGTTTTCCCAATCTTTCTGAATCAGTCTTTCATGTTTCAAAATTGTAAGTAATAGCCAGGCAAGGCAGATTAGTCTTATGTTTGTTTTCTCAACTTGTAAAGGTTTCTTTTCCTGGAAGGATTTTTTTACCTCTGTTTGCTGTAACTTTGAATCTCAGGCTGCGGGGGGTGGTCCCTCTAGTCTATATGAATCTGAGTACCCTGTAAAGCATTTTCCATCTCGATTTTACAGAGATAATTTTTACTTTTTCTTTCTTTAATTAAAAGGCTTTCTTTTTAAGAACCTGATTGATTTTTCCTTGTTTTAAGATCCAAGGAGTTTGGATCGGTGTGAAGCCTCTCAAGGCAACTCAGGGAGGGGAAAGTCTGGGGGGAAAAGGAGGGGGATGGTTAATTTCTCTTTGTTTTAAGACCCAAGGGGTTTGGGTCTGGGTTCCCCAGGGAAGGTTTTGGGGGAACAGAAAGTGTGCCAGACACTAAATTCTGGCTGGTGGCAGCGTACCAGACCTAAGCTAGTAATTAAGCTTAGAAGTGTTCATGCAGGTCCCCACTTCTTGTACTCTAAAGTTCAAAGTGCGAAAAAAAACCTTGACACCCTCCCATACTCCAACCTCAATTTCATGAGCATTCATGGCCCGCCATACAATTTTCATACCCAGATGTGGCCCTCAGGCCAAAAAGTTTGCCCACCCCTGCTCTACATGAAAGTAGCTTGGACTGTGCCAGAAAGGAACCCTATTAAACTGGGCAGCAACTACAAGAGACTAAATATTTAGTCAGAAGTATTTGTTCAAAGTATGCAAAAATCATCACCTTCCACAACCCATTTAGAGGGAACCCTCATTTTTGGCTCAGGAGATTGCAATAGACCTACTCTAGTCAAACAAATCTTAATGGAAACAGGAGAGATGAGGACTGGTACCTCATAGGCCTCTTCAATGAAACACTAAGTTCACTATAACAAATACAGATGCTACATCAGATAAGTCTCCAACTCAAAGAAAAGGAGAGATCAAAGAAGAGAAATTTTTAATAAATACACTATTTTTTGTATATATATTAGACATAAGAAATTTGGAAAATTTAGACCGAGCAAGAGACCCTCAAAAAGTTGGAGAAAAAGAGAAACCAAGACGTACAGTAGAATAAACAAGGGTGTGAAAGCAGGAAACACCAAGTTTTTTTTTTTAAACATTTTATCTATTAGATGCAAAAACACCCAACCCCACCTGGTGACAATCACCAAGATTATGAGCTCTCTCTCCTTCCTTCAGGAACCTACTTCAACCACTCCTGACTGAGGCAGGGAGCAAAAGACTCAGACAAAATTGTGCTAACACATGCAGGACTTCTTAGAAATTTAAAACTAACCCATTTGTGGAGCAGGGACACAATATACGGATTCGTGACATGCATCCGACGAAGTGGATATTCACCCATGAAACCTCAAGCTCCAAAACGTCTGTTAGTCTATAAGGTGCCACAGGACTCTTTGCTGCTTTTACAGATCCAGACTAACACAGCTACCCCTCTGAATATAGGGATTGTGGTACAAGGGTAATATAAGAAGCAAAGAAACCTAAGAGCCGCAATCTGGGCACAGTGGAGAAAATATGTACAGAAACAAGAGGAAGGCCAGCATACAATACTTTATAGAGAAAAACAGTCAGTGTGTTTGTATTTAAAGCATGAAAAAGTTTTTATGTCATTTATAGAAAACAAATGCTCTATCCAGGCTCTGTTATTGAAAACTCAAAACAAAATATTGTAGTTAGATAGACTAAAAGGTCAGTCTAAAACATCAAAGCTTTCTAGAAAAACAGGCCCAAGGTACCTTATACTAGTGCTTTGGACCAAACTAACAGCAGAATGATCTGAATTATATTAAAGATAATGACCACTTGTTGCTGTCAAATACTGAATTTCGGTAGATCAACTTAAAAAGCAAAGCAAACCTGCATACCAGAATCAGACATAAAATACAAATATATTTTGGTGTCATCTGCATAACAGTGAAATCTTATCTCAAAGACTTTAAATAATGGCAGAATATTCTGAAAATACATAAAGAACTAGAGAGAAGTACAGAACCCCTTAGAGATGCTCCATATACAAGCAGTCATAGTGGGACATATATTCAGGATCCATAAGTGTTTAAAAATTCTTTACATTAAAAAAATCACATCAAAACAAGGACATAAGAGTTCAAACTAAGACCATAAAACATTCAAGGGGCAATGGGTCTCTATCTTTTCCATACCTATATTGTGACCACGTTACAACACAAAACATCACGGGCGCTCACTCCCATTAACCAGGAAGAAAGGGAAATGGTTGTGAACCCCTGTTTATGACTCCCAGGTTCAAAACCCACATTATAGTGAAATAGTAGTCAGGATATCAGAAGCCTAGCTGGCTGTTCTGTGGCCACAATAATCACATGCTATAATGCCAGAATAAATATGCAGAACTTTAAAGACCTTGCCCATGGTTTCTATTATACTATGAAAACAAAACACAAACTTGCTATAAACACAGACTACATACCACAGGAACCTATGGATGTGTCACCATTATACCTCAGGCAGATGAAACTAGTAGGTGAAATTTTTCTCTCTCTTCAACACTCTGTTGTGTTCTTCTATCAGGAAGAAGAGTAAAGTACATTACTTTTGAAATACCAAACTCAATTTCATCTAATAAGGAAAATAATTTCATTCAGGATTATACATTCACCAAGTCTGAGACCAAGACTTGTTTGTTATAAAAACAAAGTTTTTCTTTTTTTTTTGGTAAACGAGTGCAAGATTTAAATAACTTGATTGCTCTCTTAGTTGAAAAAACAATTTCCTCAAGCTTAAGTAATTCAGCTAAACATGGCTTTTCTCCAAAGTATAGAAAAGCATCAACACAACCGTTGATTAACATCACTGTAAGGGGTAGGATTTTATGTCTGAGAAAAAAATTAGTATGCTTGCAGTCAAGAAATTAACAGCAAGGGGATAATTAGCCAGACTGCTTCTTTCTTACTGATTGACTGAATTGCGGAGGGAGGCAGAGAGTGAAAATTTTGCTTATCCATGCATTTATTTTCTACAAGACAATCTATCTAACAGCTTTTAACATCTGGGTTGCCCTTTCTACTTGGAGAGATTAAGACAGCAGAAAGCCATCAATCAACAAGCTAAACCTTCTATAAAGCTTACTCCCATGTATCCTGTTCCCAGATGACAGCTTCCACAGAAAAACAGAACAACTTTAACTATATTAAACATAATGGGCTCCCTTGGTACCCAGAATGTAACATATAAAAGACATGATTTGGTTATATTATACAGATTTTTAGAAGCCAGAGGCAGGTGAGAGAAATAAAAAGTGAAGTGTGGCTATATTCTCTTTTCATCTTGCTCGAGAGGTGTCTTAATTGGAGAGCAAGCCCCAATCACATCACTATCCTAAGGGTCTAAATGAAGACACCTCCAAGGAGATAACTATCTTGGAGCTGCCCTGGAGAGAGGGTCAAGGTGTCAGCAGCCACAAGGAGGTGAACCCAACACAGACAGAAAAATAAAGGGAGGGTGGGGAGAAAGAATCAATTGCTTCTTGCAAATCCCCCCAGTGGAAGTAGATTCCAGAGTAAGAGTTTTTAGGATGTCTGTAGGCAGAAATAGGAAACCTGACCCTTCAGACAAACTTACACCATCTTCCATGACAGACACCGACCTCCTCTTTGGCTTCCCCTTCTCTGCCAGTCAATCACATTCTGGATGGCAGTGGGAGCTGAAATTTTTCTGTAAGGCAGATTATGCTCAGTAACAAGCTCTTTGGCTCAGCAAAAGGATAAGGAAACTAGGTAAAATATATGATCAAATGAAAAAGCACACTTATCTAAGATGGAAAATTTCTAAGGAGATCTAAACCAGATAGGTGGGAACTCTTGGTTTTGCCCACTCTTCTTGGTGTGAAGGATGGATTCCTGAGACAAAGCGAGGAGACAGATTTTTACAAATGGCTCAGCCCCTTGACTGAGAGCTATGGACCTGCCTTAAACAGACTTCCTTTAAAAAGTGGAAGTCAAATCCTAATGAGGCAAATAGAAAGCAGCATAACAACTGCCAAATTAAGTGCAAGAGTGTAATAAGAAAAACCAAAGAGGAGTTTAAAGAACGGCTAGTCAAAAACTCCAAAGATAATAACAAAATGTTTTTTAAGTACATCAGAAGCAGGAAACCTGCTAAACAACCAGTGGGGCCTCTTGACAATCAAAATACAAAAGGAGCGCTTAAAGATGATAAAGTCATTGCGGAGAAACTACATGGATTCTTTGCTTCAGTCTTCACGGATGAGGATGTTAGGGAGATTTCCACACCTGAGCCGGCTTTTGTGGGTGACAAATCTGAGAAACTGTCACAGATTGAAGTGTCACTAGAGGATGTTTTGGAATTAATTGATAAACTCAACATTAACAAGTCACTGGGACCAGATGGCATTCACCCAAGAGTTCTGAAAGAACTCAAATGTGAAGTTGCGGAACTATTAACTAAGGTTTGTAACCTGTCCTTTAAATCGGCTTCGGTACCCAATGACTGGAAGTTAGCTAATGTAACGCCAATATTTAAAAAGGGCTCTAGAGGTGATCCCGGCAATTACAGACTGGTAAGTATAACGTCGGTACCGGGCAAATTAGTCGAAACAATAGCTAAGAATAAAAGTGTCAGACACATAGAAAAACAAACTGTTGAGCAATAATCAACATGGTTTCTGAAAAGAGAAATCGTGTCTTACCAATCTATTAGAGTTCTTTGAAGGGGTCAACAAACATGTGGACAAGGGGGATCCAGTGGACATAGTGTACTTAGATTTCCAGAAAGCCTTTCATAAGGTTCCTCACCAAAGGCTCTTACGTAAATTAAGCTGTCATGGGATAAAAGGGAAGGTCCTTTCATGGATTGAGATCTGGTTAAAAGACCGGGAACAAAGGGTAGGAATTAATGGTAAATTCTCAGAATGGAGAGGGGTAACTAGTGGTGTTCCCCAAGGGTCAGTCCTAGGACCAATCCTATTCAATTTATTCATAAATGATCTGGAGAAAGGGATAAACAGTGAGGTGGCAAAGTTTGCAGATGATACTAAACTGCTCAAGATAGTTAAGACCAAAGCAGATGGGGAAGAACTTCAAAAAGATCTCACAAAACTAAGTGATTGGGCAACAAAATGGCAAATGAAATTTAATGTGGATAAATGTAAAGTAATGCACATTGGAAAAAATAACCCTAACTATACATACAATATAATGGGGGCTAATTTAGCTACAATGGGTCAGGAAAAAGATCTTGGAGTCATCGTGGATAGTTCTCTGAAGATGTCCACGCAGTGTGCAGAGGCGGTCAAAAAAAGCAAACAGGATGTTAGGAATCATTAAAAAGGGGAGAGAGAATAAGACTGAGAATATATTATTGCCCTTATATAAATCCATGGTAGGCCCACATCTTGAATACTGTGTACAGATGTGGTCCCCTCACCTCATAAAAGATATTCTAGCACTAGAAAAGGTTCAGAAAAGGGCAACTAAAATGATTAGGGGTTTGCAGAGGGTCCCATATGAAGAAAGATTAAAATGGTTAGAACTCTTCAGCTTGGAAAAGAGGAGACTAAGGGGGGATATGATAGAGATATATAAAATTATGAGTGATGTAGAGAAAGTCGATAAGGAAAAGTTATTTACTTATTCCCATAATACAAGAACTAGGGGTCACCAAATGAAATTAATAGGCAGCAGGTTTTAAAACAAATAAAAGGAAGTTCTTCTTCACGCAGCGCACAGTCAACTTGTGGAACTCCTTACCTGAGGAGGTTGTGAAGGCTGGGACTATAACAGTGTTTAAAAGAGAACTGGATAAATTCATGGTGGCTAAGTCCATAAACGGCTATTAGCCAGGATGGGTAAAGAACGGTGTCCCTAGCCTCTGTTCATCAGAGGATGGAGATGGATGGCAGGAGAGAGATCATTTGATCATTGCCTGTTAGATTCACTCCCTCTGGGGCACTTGGCATTGGCCACGGTCGGTAGACAGATACTGGGCTAGATGGACCTTTGGTCTGACCCAGTACGGCCGTTCTTATGTTCTTTTCCCTGCCAACAGGCAGGGACAATCAATATATTACAGGTTACCAACCATATTCTCAGAGCAGTCCAGGAAACACTTCAGACCACATAGCGCCAGGCACTTTACGCTATGAGGGAGAAGTGTGAGGGGTTATAGAAAGGAAACAAAAGGCATCCTGGATAGAAGGGGACTTGAAGCTTCAGTCACCTGCATCAACCAGCTAAAGGTTGTCACTAGAAAGCACTTAAACTGGCCTACCCAGTCATAATAAAGGAATGCTTCTCCAGAGATCTGGAAACTATTTACCTGTTCCCAGTGCATGGTAAATATTTCCAGGATGGAGGCAGCTTCTAAAAAATATTTACCTTCTTATGTTATATTTTCATGGCAGACTTCTCTATACTCAAATTAGCCTACATCAAGTAAGAGCTGCAAATTAGCATTTGAATGGCACAGAATGACTGTATTAACTGCAGAGTGATTCCATTTAGTCGGTAGCACAGTGTGATTGTATTAGAGCTAATGACTTGTGCTACACCCCCTGGTGAATCAGTCAACTCAAGTTAAAAACTACCAACACCCTGAAGTTCCGAGATTTTAATGTGTGGATAGGATTTGAGTTAACAGAGCAGTAAAGACAAAACCCTAGATGGTGGCTGGTCACACCTGGGTTAGATCACCTGAAGTGCTCACACCCAAGCACAGATCACCCGAGATAACTCTGCAGTGAAGACCTACCAAATGGGTGTTGCTGTAATATAACCAAAGTTCATATAGTAAAATAGTGCATGACTAGACAAGAGAGGAAAATAAATTAGAAATCTGCATCAAGACATCCCTCGACAACGGCCTGACCCAGCACCTCTAAAGTGAACACAAGGTTTGTCATTGGTTTCAATAGAAGCAGGACTGGCCCCACTTTAGGCCCCAAACTGCACCAGATTGGTCTCTTGCACAGAGCCTCACTAAAGTCAACAGGGCTCTGCACAAGAGCTGGGGTCCACTCATGAGGAATTCACAATGCAGCCTCAGGTTCTCCTTGGTTTTTAACTCTTCTGAATGATTTTCTATTCACTTCACGACACCACAGAAGTTTCAGAATGTCATAGGTTTTAGCAATCGGCATGCTGCAGAAACTACGGACCTTTCTGCAAAATTTATATCCAGAATGCCATGGAAAACACTGGATGTCCTGGTTCTGAGTAACTGGAAATTCTTATGCTGCCTAGTTTTAAGTTAAAATCTTTACTGAATGCAAAAGAAAATCTAAGGACAAAAATACAACACTGAAAATAAACAGATACGTATGTGATACAAATCTATACATTAATAACTTGAGACCTGTGAAAGAAAGCTCAGATGGTTGGGACATGTACACTATATGGAAGATGGGAAACATGCTAAGTAAGCATTGAACTGGATACCTGAGACAGAACAGAGAAAACGAGCAAGACCAAGGAAGAACTGGCAGAAGACAGCGACAGAGAATACTGAATGTGGTGGCATCACCTGGGAAGAAGTACCACAGTTAGCAAGCGACTGCAATCAGTGAAGGAACTGGACTGCCCAATGTGTCAGCATCACAGGCGGAACTAAGGTCAAAGATATATGTGATATAAAACTATCCAGTAGTAACTTGCTACATTTAGTGAATACTATGAGATACTCATAAAACTTTCTTTTAATAAAAATTTTCTCTCTCTCACACACACACTCCTACCCCAACCACTTTATCCAGGATTTTAAAAATAGAATTCACACAGGAATTAAATCTCTGTCTGGTTATATCCAAAGGAGACAAAGAATATACAAATTAAGATAACATTGTATTTGTATCAGTCAAAAACTGGGCATAATACACTTTCTTACTCCAGTCTTTAATTCCACAGCCACGAAATGTGCTTACAGACTTGTAAGGAGTATTTGTCAGATAAAACTGTTTTTCTTAAATCCATTTCCATATCTATTCTATGTCTTAAAGCTTTTTACTTCCACACCCTTAAAATCCTTTCCTATTTACTATTGTGGTTGGTTGCAATTAAAATAAATAGTAATCCTCGGGTCATCAGGATCCACAGAATAGCAAGTTTCTCTTAATGGTATGCAGTGAGTTAAACAGTACATACACTGGAGTGGGAAGTTTGTCCAGTAGAGTACATCCCTTGTATCCTACAAGAGTGTTCTTGGGAACAAAGTATTTCTGTATTTCACTAAGAGGTTATTGAAATACAGTAGAACAGTGGTTTTCAAACTTTTTTTCTGGTAACCCAGTTGAAGAAAAATTGTTAATGTCTACGACACACCGGAGCTGGGGATGAGGGATTTGAGATGTGGGAGGGGCTCAGGGCTGGGGCAGAGGGTTGGGGTGAGGGCTGCGGGGTGGGGCTGGGAATGAGTGGTTCAGAGTGTGGGAGGGGGCTCTAAGATAGGGCAGAGGGTCAGGGCTTTGGGTTGGGGGTGCAGGCTCTGGGGTGGGGCCCAGAGATGAGGGGTTTGGGGTGCAGGACGGAGCTCTGGGTTTGGGGAGGCTCAGGGTTGGGACACGGGATTGGAGTGTGGGGTTGGGGAGCAGGCTTACCTCGGGCAGCTCCCAGGCAGCGGCACAGCTAAGGCAGCCTTCCTGCCTGTCCTGGCACCACGACCGCACTGTGTCCTAGAAGCAGTCAGTGGCAGGTCCAGCTCCTAGGCGAAGGCACGCAAGCGGCTCCGCGCAGCTCTCGCCCATGGGGACCAGGCCCCCTAACTCCCATTGGCTGGTTCCTGGCCAATGGGAGTGTGGAGTTGGTGCTCAGGGCAGGGGCAGCGCGCAGAGCCCCATGGTCCCCCCTGCCTAGTAGCCAGATCTGCTGCTGGCCGCTTCCGGGGCACAGCGCGGTGTCAGAACAGGTAGCAACTAGCCTGCCTTAGCTGGGCAGCACCGCCGATGGGACTTTTAACAGCCCAGTCGGCGATGCAGACCAAAGCTGCTGCGACCCAGTGCCTTCCATTTTGCGACCCAGTACTGAAAACCACTGCAGTAGAGGGTTCAAGTGTAACTGAGCAAAGATGTACAGTGTTACCATAACACAGCAACTAACAGAACAGATTCTGATACATATTCTAGGGCCTGGTCTACCCTACGCGTTTAAACCAAATTTAGCAGCGTTAAACCAATTTAATGCTGCACCCGTCCACACAACGAGGCCCTTTATATCGATATAAAGGGCTCTTTAAACCAGTTTCTGTACTCCTCCCCGACGAGAGGAGTAGCGCTGAAATTGATATTACCCTATCGGATTAGGGTTAGCGTGGCCGCAAATCGACGGTAGTGGCCTCCGGCCGGTATCCCACAGTGCACCATTGTGACCGCTCTGGACAGCAATCCGAACTCGGATGCACTGGCCAGGTAGACAGGAAAAGCCCCGCGAACTTTTGAATTTCATTTCCTGTTTGCCCAGAGTGGAGCTCTGATCAGCACGAGTGGTGATGCAGCCCAAATCCAAAAAGAGCTCCAGCATGGGCCGTACAGGAGATACTGGATCTGATTGCTGTATGGGGGGACAAATCTATTCTATCACAGCTCCGTTACAGAAGACGAAATGAGAAAGCATTTGAAAAAATCTCCTGTGGACTCTGTATCATAGCCTGCACAGTGCTGTGTGACAAGCGTAACGGAAAGCCAAAGAATCAAATGGACGCTCATGGAGGGAGGGAGGGGGTACTGAGGACTCCAGCTATCCCACAGTCCCCGCAGTCTCTGAAAAGCATTTGCATTCTTGGCTGAGCTCCAAATGCCTGTAGGGTCAAACACGTTGTCCTGGATGTTTCAGGGTATATGTCATCAATTTACCACCCCTCCCCCCACCCCCACCCCCGTGAAAGAAAAGGGAAAAAAATCGTTTCTTGACTTTTTTATATGTCATCCTATGTCTACTGCATGCTGCTGGTAGATGCGGTGCTGCGGCAATGAATAGCAGCATCCTCTCCTTTCCCCTCCCCTCCGCGGTGGCAGACGGTACCGTACAAAAGGACTGATAGCTGTCCTTCTCATCCTGTGAGTGCTCCTGGCTGGCCTCAGATGAGGTCGGCCAGGGGCGCCTGGGTAAAAATAGGAATGACTCCTGGTCATTCCCGGTAGATGGTACAGAACGGCTGGTAACCGTCCTCATCATAGCAACTGGGGGCTGAGTTCCATCAGCCCCCCACCTTTCATGTCTAAAGAAAAGATTCTGTACTGCCTGGACTATCATAGCAGCTGGAGGCTGCCTCCCCCTCATTTTATCTCACTAACAAGTCAGTGTTTCTTATTCCTGCATTCTTCATTACCTCATCACACAAATGGAGGGACACTGCCACGGTAGCCCAGGAGGGTTGGAGGAGGAGGGAAGCAACGGGTGGGGTTGTTGCAGGAGCACCCCCTAGAATGGCATGCAGCTCATCATTTCTGCGGTATCTGACACAGAGCGGCTGTGCTCTCTGGTTCTCTGATACACTGGCTCTCTAGTACACTTGTCCCATATTCTAGGCAGGACTGACTCTATTTTTAGATAAACCATAAAGGAGGGATTGACTCGGGGAGTCATTCTCATTTTTGTCTTTGCGCCCCCAGCCGACCTCAGCGAAGGCCATCCAGGAGCACCCATGACAGCAGCGGACGGTACAGATCGACTGATAACCATCATCTCATCGCCAATTTACAATGGCACAGCAGACGGTACAGAACGACTGGTAACCGTCTCTGCTACCTTGCAATGGCAAATGAATGCTGCTGTGTAGCACTGCAGTACCGCCTCTGTCAGCGGCATTCAGTACACATAAGGTGACAGTGACAAAAGGCAAAACGGACTCCATGGTTGCCATGCTATGGCATCTGCCAGGGCAATCCAGGGAAAAAGGGCGCGAAATGATTTTCTGCCATTGCTTTCACGGAGGAAGGAATGAGTGACGACATTTACCCAGAATCACCCGCGACACTGTTTTTGCACCATCATGCATTAGGATCTCAAGCCAGAATTCCAATGGGTGGGGGAGATTGCGGGAACTATGGGATAGCTACCCAGAGTGCAACGCTCCAGAAATTGATGCTAGCCTCGGTACATGGACGCACACCACCGAATTATTATGCTTTGTGTGGCCGCATGCACTCGACTTTATACAATCTGTTTTACAAAACCGGTTTATGTAAAATCAGAATAATCCTGTAGTGTAGACATACCCTAGGTTTACTCTTAAACTTGCCTGGCAGTCTGGGAACAGATGTTAAGCAACTTGTTTCCACGAGATCACATGGTATGAAAGCCCAATTTTCAAAACACTGGACACAGAAGGAAAGAATAAATCAGTCCTACACACCAGCAACATCTCTGCTCACTTTTCTTGGAAGTCTAGCTCTTTTTTGTTTGTTTGTTAAAACTCAAAGAAACAATAGAACATGAGCATGAAAGTGAAAATTGCTACTTTGTAACTGAACAGTAGTCAGACTTCATTTCATACTTACAAAAATGCAAAGCATCTGGGAGATACAGAAGCCGTAACAAATTTTAGGAAAACCAAAGAAAAAAAATGAAAGGTAGAATTACAAAAAATAAGTAACAGGTACTAATGCAGAACACTAAAATAATTTCAACTAATTACTGGTTCATAAAAGTGGTGTTGTTGTAGCCGTGTTGGTCTAGGATATTAGATAGTTCAGGTGAGCGAGATAATATTTTTTATTGGACCAACTTCGGTTGGTGAGAGAGACAAGCTTTTGAGCTACATAGAGTTCTTCTCCAAACTTGAAGAAGGGCTCTGTGTAGCTCAAAAGCCACCAACAGAAGTTGGTTCAATAAAAAAATATTACCCCATCCACCCTGGTTCATGCACGCAACAGATATGGACAAGTACTTCATCCCACTACTAAAATATGGAAAAAAATCAAACTGGGAAAAATCAAGGGGCTCTCATTTGGATTACTGCTGCAGAGTTCGCAAACGAGGGATGTATCATGCTATGATAACATTTACATTGAATGTCAGCCAAAATAGACAGAAGCTAAGATGTTAAAAAAATGGATGCCTAAGGTTAGGAACCTGAAACCATGTTTAAGCTCCTAAATAAATGGCTTGATTTTCAAAAGTGCTGAGGACCCTGCTGCCCCATTTATTTCACCGGAACTGCTGGCTCCTCAGAACTGAAAAATCAGACCACTTATTTAAAAAGCGTAACTTCACGCATGCACATTTGAAATTCTTGGTCAATGTTCCAATGACAGAGGGAGAATGGATGAAAACAGTCAACAACATGGGGAAGCAGTCAGCCATTTCCTCCTTCTAGGAATGCTTAAATTTGGCACTGCAGATTCTAACAAGGATGCTTTGGACTATACTCCCTCTATGCTATTTGCCCACCTCCTAAGGGCTATGTCATAACTTCCAAACCTACTTTGGGTACTCATGGTTATGGTCTTGAAGCATGATACTACAGGATGCAACACTTTTGAAAGCAGTTCTTTAAGAAATGATGCTCTAGCATTGGAAATAACCTGCCTATGTGCACATAAGACACACAGGGCTGTAAATTCAAACTTTTCTTAACAGGGTAGGTTGGCATAAAGATAAAATTCTAATTCATCTCTCTTTCTAAAGTCTATAGAACTTTCTCCCCATCCCAAGCTAAATGTTCCAAAATCTTTTTGTAACAAATAAGATACCTACATAAAGTAATATTTTGCATGTCTATCAAGATCTCAGTGTGAATGCAGTGCAGATTAGAAATGGGCATGGAGCTTTTGACCGGTAGATCAAAAATCCAGATCTGGTAGTGAGTCAGGGTTGCCATCATCTCACAGAACCTCAGTACCTTGTGTGATGAGTCTAACTCCAGTCCCTAAAGGACAGGTGGAGCCTTTCTACACAATTCACCCACAAATAACAGCCTTGCTGGTAGTCTCATCAGAAAAGCCACATCGTAACTGATTATGGAAAATTAACTATTTTCAATTCTCACTCTTCTAGGTGGCCCCTTCCTGGTCAGATGTGAGGCATGTTGGCAAGCAGTATGAGGAAATCAGCACTGCTGCTGCCCAAACTGTTCCTGTTCTGTGGTGAGACAGAGAACTTCAGTCTTACAGGCTGTCAGTCATCAGCTTTATAATAATTAATTTGCAGACAGAACTTTGTTAATCCAGAGTTAAGGTTCAGCAGAAATAACACTAACCTTTTTGAAAATATTCTTAAAGGACTGTCATACTTCTAAAATTAAAAAACAAAAAACCTTGAATTTTAGTAGCTCTGGGAACCAAAAATTAACATTGCACTTTAAAATTAACAATCTAAGAACTAGAGATGTAAAACTCATCTTTGTCCATCAAGAATACACAATTTCATTTAATCAGTAACATAACTAAGAACACTTTGTGCTAGAATACCTTACTCTCAGTTGTGGTGTAATAGAAGACATAAAAAAAAAAAAAAGGGTGAGAGAACCAGCCATCTCTCTAGTGACTACTCAACTAAGTCAGCTGTGAGGAGAACTTATTCTACCTGTGGTTAGGAAAAAAAAAATCCAGGGATCCTGAAAAGTACTTTAGTTGAATGATCTTGGGTCTTGTGTACAGACTAGAAATACTCTACAAACAGAAAAATAGTGTACTGTACTAAACGATGCATCCGAAGAAGTGAGCTGCAGCCCACGAAAGTTTATGCTGAAATAAATTTATTAGTGTCTAAGGTGTCACAAGTATTCCTGTTCTTTGTACTAAAAAGCCACTTATAGCCAAGCCACTTCCATTTCCGAGCTTCAAAACTGAAAATATCGGAAACATACAGACTTGCGGGCTGTCTACACAGATCAGTTTAAGTAAAGAGCGTGATTTTAAACCATTGCAAAATCCTGTGTAGATATTTGTTTTGAAGAATTTCATCTCAGTTTAGCTTAAGTTAATTCCTTTCTGACTTCAGATAAAATAAATAAATAAAAAAGCATTATTAATATATAATTGTCTATACACGATTTTGCATTAGTTTCACTAAAGCTTTTTTAAAAAAAGATCTAAGTTAAACAAGTGCAACTTTCTCATGTCGAACAATTAATAGAATCAGTATTTTTTCATTCTTAATTTGAGTATGACATGATTTGTGAGATTGTTACAGTTCAGGGCCTGATCTCATAGTTGTTCTGTGTTGCTCTGGACTTCAAATAGGAGTTTTGTATGGAAAAGACAACATGATGGCCCAAATACATTTCATTTGGACTATCTTTTGGAGACAATAAATGTGATGATTTCACTATAAAGTATATTCCCACATTAATTATTAATCTGATTATTGTTGCACACATTAAGTTTAATAAAAAAATAATGCTAATTTTAAAACTCCCAGACACACTCTTTGCCATTTTATTTTTCTATAGTTTCTTCTATGTCAAAATGCTCCTTAGTTTAGTGATAGTTAAAACAACGGAAAACCACAGAACAAGGACCAGACTACATGCAAGCCTGGGCAGTTGCAGGGACATGCGGGCCAAGGGGTTTCCCACTGGTCTGATAAATACAAGGGCAAGGGATTGATTGGATCACAGGTGTGTGTCTGTGTGTGTGAGACAGGAGCACCAGAAACACACCAGAATGAGACAGAGAAGGCAGTAAGGAAGCCCCAGAGAAGCACTTGCAGCACATCCCTGAGAAAAAGCTAAGAGAGCTTTGGAGAAGAGTGCTATCTGGATAAAAGTTTGGAACTGGGAGCAAAGAAACTGTATCCTGTTTGATTTCTGCTTTGTCCAGGAAAACAGTACTTTATTTTATTTGTAAATAAAACAGGATTGCATCAAAGAAATACCTGACTCCATCATCAATTTCTCCGCTTAACAGAAACAACCCACAAAAGTTGTGTGACAAAACTCCAAATTTTGGCTGTTTGCATCAAAAGGACTAACAGTATTATCTTCTACAAAGACCTTCATTTGAAAATATCAAATATGACTGCTTCAAAATACCCATTATCTCCTAGCTTGTAATTTTTACTAGCAGAAAGTTCTGTAAGATGGACAGAATTAGAAAAAAAGAAAACTAAATAATAGAGGAATGCAGTTTTGTTTCAAAATATCTTAATTTACTTTTCTTTTTAAATTTAGTAGTGCAGTATTTTGAGTGAAGTTTTTAGGAGGAGATTCTTCACATCAAATTTTTGGACTTATTTTGCAATGTACAGAAAAAATGAAATCAAAACCTTTTTTCATAAGGTAGCTCCAATTACTAAATTAAAGTTTAACTATGTTTCTATGCTGGCTACTGTGAAACCTCCTGGACAACTGTACAACTATTACTGTATGTATCCTAGGAGACCAAAGCGATCTCATGTTTAAAGACTTAATTCCATACTCGACTCACAATGCAAATCGCATGGATCTATAAATAAAACAAGTAGCCTTGACAAAGGAGAAAGTTGATGTTTTATTTGGAGCCAGAATGTATGTTAACCTCCACTTATGGCTTATTATAAGCATATTGTTTCCTATTGCATATTATCTTCCTTCCCTCCCCATGTCCCCCACTCTTTCCTGACTACAAAGGTGCTAGAAATCTCTTCTTGCCTTCCTAAATATTTTTTCTATATTACACATATATACATACACATACACAAACATTTTTTTTAAAGAAACTTGGATTTTTCAAACCAGAGAGGCTAGAATTCTCTGATTTTAAAAATATATCTTGTGAAAATTACCAAAAAGGTCTCGTGTTCTTATAATCTAAATTCAGATTACTGACCAGACTGTCCAGCAAGATTAACCTGTAAAATATAACATGTAGACCCTAATAATTTAGGAAGGCATCTTCAAAAATACAGATTTTTTAAAATGAAATTAAAGAGCATAAAACAGCTAATTTGAGACAGATTAGATTTGTGTAGATTTTACATTGTCTGAATATTTTGTGCATTTGAAACATGCAGCATTTGAAAATATTTCCTATAATTCTTGTTTGTCATGCACATCACTGGCTCTAACATACAATTAGATAATCTAAGTCCAACCTCTGAAGCACAATTTCTTCAAAAATGCAGGACAGACCATAGGAAACACCCAGGTAGGATTTCTTACAAATCCTCTGCAACAGAAAGGCAGACAGCAGAGAGGATGTACTGCAAAACCTGAAAACATAAAGCATGCCAGTACCCTTCCTTAATCTTTTTTAGTCACATATTTTTACCCTTTCATTTCAGAATTTCGACAGAAGTATAAACATACCTGCACAATATGAAGGAAAAGAAGAACATACATTGTTGTTCCCAATGGAGAAAGAGGATATCACATGATGACAGTGAACTTCAAGGGAAAAGGTTGTCAGCATGCTGGTATAAGTGAATACACCAGTGGGTAATTAAAATAGGACCAGCCCCCTCTGTAACTACTGGAGTGTAACATAGGCTTTGATTTATTTAAAGTGAGTAAACACAACTGATCTCATAACGCTGTATGATGCTAGTTCAGCCTCAATAGCTAGAGTTCACATAAATACTAGAGTGGCACCTGCCAATGGTTAAAGGATCTGTATTTAATATGTCTTTTTCAAAAAATAATAAATCAGATGCTAAAATTAGCTTCAAGCAGAAACCTAGCCAAGTTCTCATGAACATGTAAGGAAATAGAATCATGATATGTAATATGCAGCATTTTAAAGACACATCAAGAGCATGTATGTATCACAGATAGCAAGAACAGCACCATAATACCTAATGCATATTAGCTGTAAATCACTGACAGCACATTTCTGAGCCACTGTAGTACATGCTGTCCTAGTGTATTAACAATATTATGTAAAGCCTGGTGTGATGGAGTATACCGGGGTTGGCAACCTTTCAGAAGTGCTGTGCCGAGTCTTCATTTATTCACTCTAATTTAAGGTTTTGCGTGCCAGTAATACATTTTAACGTTTTTAGAAGGTCTCTTTCTATAAGTCTATAATATATAACTAAACTATTGTTGTATGTAATATAAATAAGGTTTTAAAAATGTTTAAGAAGCTTCATTTAAACTTAAATTAAAATACAGAGCCCCCCCGGACCAGTGGCCAGGACCTGGGCAATGCGGGTGCCACTGAAAATCAGCTTGCGTGCCGCCTTTGGCACCTGTGCCATAGGTTGCCTACCCCTGGAGTATACAAATTCCACACTGGGCTGGAAAGGGTTGAAGGACAGTACTGGGCCCAGGTAGCCCTCCCTCCTGCAGAACATGCTGCAACTGGAGACAGGGTTGAAAATGGAGCAACCCAGCACAGAAAGGGGAGCCTGAGGACGAGTGCAGATGTAGCGTGAAGACTCCTGACAAAGGGGCCGGAGAAGCCTTCCTGAAGGAACAGGACTATATGTTGAGCCCAGTTAGGGCTCATGGTTTGGTTTCTTTTTCATTTTCTTGTTTCCCTTATCTGGGACCAGAAGCTGAAGAAGGAAAGCGGAAGTAGGAAGTGACTAGGGAGGGTAGCTCAGAGGACCCCTTTGGAGGCCAAACACTGCTGACCCTCCTATGGCACTGGGTCACAGCCCATTGGAGGGGGCAGGTCCAGGCTCCCTTACCACAGCTCCGAAGGCTGAATGTTTATTAACCACTAGGCAATCCAGCCCATCAAGGACCCAATTATACCTGGCTTGACAAAATAATGGTCCAAGAACATTTCATGTCTGTTTCTCTTCCCTGCACACCTTTTTATCTAAAAAAAACCCTACTACTAAAACAGGAGATTAAACACAAAAACGATATTAAAATTCTCCCACAGCTGTGCGTAGGTGATGAAAAATATCTCAGGGCAGTTTGATCTTATGTATCATTTGTGTTACAACATCTAGTCACAATGAAGAATTCAGCATGGAAAGTTAGCCTTACACTCGAAAATCACTCTGCTTTTGTTGCTTAAAAAGGGACTCGGTCTCTCTCACAGAAGTCTGTTTTGTATTTTTAACACTAGATATATTGCATACTAGCACAGCTATTAACTACAAACTATTACCTCCTACATCATCAGCCACTATTTTTATAATGCTGAATATTTTATTCTTGGACTTCAATAGTCCCCTCTTTTCCAGTTTAATATGTCCCAGTTATTGTAATAAACACTGTGCTATACACAGAAAAATTATATATAATAAATGTAATAGGCATCTAAAGATGACATTTACTATTTCCTTTAAAGATAAATGCTTATTTCGGATTCTTTAGTTCACTTTATTAACAAATACCAAACAATAGAAAATATGCTCTGGTTCTAAAGGTCTCAAATTCAGCCTCTTGGGGTTGCTTCTGCAGACTTTTGGGGTCACTCAGTGGCACAGTCTGGTCTCTATGCGGAGGGGGTACTTCCCTCTCAACACCTGTCACGTAATGATTAAAGCAACACAAAAGTGGCTCCTCTTTTTCCTTGCAGCTTGACATAGGCTCATAGGAATGACATTGGAGAGGTGTCATAACCAAGGTTGCTGGTTCCTTCTTGGCTAGTAAAAAGGAGCTGCATGGTACAGATATAGTATCTCCCTGGCTCATAACTCTGGAGCCATCAAAGTTAAATAGAAGGGCTTGTTGGGCTAAGAGTGTCATCCCTGCACTCCCACAAGATAATAGAAGGGACATGGAAGGCATTAAGGAGATCTTGTCCTTCAATTAGAGATGATGGTCTTACATACAACAGTGCATCTTATATATAAGATCACACACATGGGCTCTTCCCCAAAGAGCTTACCTTCTCCAAAGCAACTGAGAGTGGAAACTCCCTTGAGGTATCAAAGGTGAAACAGGAAAGCTCCCTCTGCTGTAAGGGAGGAGGAAGACAGCTAGGGCTTTCTTTCTTCTACTCTTTTCTGCCCTTCGATAGGGATGTACACAGAGGTGACTCCATGACATGGCACTGCAGTAATTTCTGTAGGCTACTCAGCCCCACTGGAGAGTTTAAAGGGAAGGAGAGGAAAAAAAAGATGGATCCAAAACAGGGAGCACTAATGTATGGAAGAACGTAGCTGATTTTTACTACTTCCCCTTTCCAGAACATCATACACATCTCATATAAGCCACTTTGTAAGATCTTAAATAGAAATACTTGACTCGTTTTACAATTCCTCAACCTTTTTCCTTATATGGGAAAAGCTTCCTTTCAACTTCTGCAATCTTTATGAAAACTGAAAAGAATCAGCCTTTAAAAAGCTAAGAAAACAAAGCAAAATACATGCAAGGCACTCCCTCCTTTTTCTACCTTTGGATTTTTCTGTGGTAAAAACTGAACTTTCCACTGATATTCCGTCTTGCATTCACAAAACTCAAATAACTTTGTGCTTCTACTCTCAGATATCAAAGTCAATTTGGCTGAACATGAAACAGAATAACATTTCAATTTATAAGCCATCCATCTCCCTCTCTAACAGCCTAATATAAAAGAGTCATTTATACCTGCTATGGGGCATGCATAATTTAAAACTGAATGGGATCTTCAGGCACAACAGTCTCCACTGAAAAGTGATTGACTAGACTAAAAGCATTTCCTTACAGACACACAGATACCAAGATAAGCCTCTGTGGCTTGTCACTGTAGTAACATTGCTATGCCAGGACATCTGCTGCCACTTTCTAAATCAATGCCTAGGGATCTCTGGTCTCACCTGTCCTCTTCTATCAGCCGCCCTGGGATGACATAAACAATTTTACATATAACTAGCTCTCTGCCCATCCACTGTAGGTCAGCTATTTCCAAATGCAAACGGTAACATTAGCTACTGTTTCCAGTAGTTTTCCAGTGTCACTGTAAACTAGGTCTCTACTTAAAATAATTAGTGTGTAGTGTTTTATATGTAACAATTCCTGATCTAATAGTAGGAGTACTTGTGGCACCTTAGAGACTAACAAATTTATTTGAGCGTAAGCTTTCATGGGCTACAGCCCACTGCATCGGATGCATAGAATGGAACATATAGCGAGGAGATATATACACATACAGAGAACATGAAAAGGTTGGAGTTCCCCAACCAACTCTAAGAGGCTAATTAATTAAGATGAACTGTTGTCAGCAGGAGAAAAAAACTTTTGTAGCGATAATCAAGATAGCCCATTTAAGACAGTCTGACAAGAAGCTGTGAGGATACTTAACATGGGGAAAAAAGACTGAATGTGTGTAATGGCTCAGCCATTCACAGTCTCTATTTAAGCCTAAGTTGATAGTATCTAGTTTGCAAATCAATTCAAGTTCAGCAGTTTCTTGTTGGAGTCTGTTTTTGAAGCTTTTCTGTTGCAAAATTGCCTCCTTTCAATCTGTTACTGAATGGCCAGAGAGCTTGAAGTGTTCTCCTACTGGATTTTGAATGTTATGATTCCTGATGTCAGGTTTATGTCCATTTATTCTTTTGTGTAGAGACAGTCCAGTTTGGCCAATGTACATGGCAGAGGGGCATTGCTGGCACATATCACATTGGCAGATGTGCAGGTGAATGAGCCCCTGATGGCATGGCTGATGTGATTAGGTCCTATGATGGTATTCTCTGAATAGATATGTGGCCGAGTTGGCATCGGGCTTTGTTACAAGGATAGGTTTCTGGGTTAGTGTTTTTGTTCTGTGATGTGTGGTTGCTGGTGAGTATTTGTTTCAGGTTGGGGGGGCTGTCTGTAAGCGAGGACAGGTCTGTCTCCTAAGATCCTGAAAGATGATACCTCACTCTCACAGATCTCCACAATTTTAATATTACTAAAAACCTCAAGATCCAGAGCAGTAAAATTCTGAGACTTGTTTATAAACAATCATAATTCTGTTGTGCACAGAAGATTAGACTGTATTAAAAAGACTGATCACAAAAGTTTTTCAAGTTTCTTCCACATTTCAACAGCTTCAGCAATTCAGTGTGAATTCCACTGTACAGAAACAAGTATCATTGCTAGTAGCTTAAATATGTGACGTAATTCTTCTACACACCAATTCAAATTAATGTTTGTTACCTTCTGGCAAACAGCCAATATCCCTGTCTATACTCTTCAAAGATTTTAATGAACTTGGGCTTCCCCCAAACAAACTTCTAGGCAAATTCCAAAGGTATTCATCTTTACTTTCTGAGGATAAAACAATAGCCACCTTCACAGCTGCTAAATACAAACAGAAAATGGTTGCTGGAAAACAATTTAAATCATATGGGTAATGCTATCTCTGACATACCTTCTGTCTGAGCCTATTCACAGAAAGCCTGCACCACATACCAAACAGCCATTTCTTACCATATAAAAGAAGATTTTTCAACCACACTGGCTGCAGAGTCACAAAACTAATCACATGGCACTTATATTCTCTCTCTCATGCACCTTTTGATTCTATCATTAGCAAATCTAATGAAATATTCAGCTCCATAGGTAGGTAGGTAGGATGACAAGGTGTTTGGTCAAAAAGGGACCCTGGTGGCTCCATCAGCACTGTTGACCGGGCCATTAAAGGTCCGGTCGGCAGTGCTGTGGGGCTAAGGCAGGCTAGTCCCTACATGTCCTGGCACTGCACTGCACTCTGAAAGCGGTCAGCAGGTCCTGCTCCAAGGCGTGGTGGCCCCAGACGCGAAGCCTCCTGCCCCCCCGCCTACTAGCGTCAGACCTGCTGGCCGCTTCCGGGGCATGCACAATGTGGTGTCAGGAGAGGCAGGCAGCCTGCCTTAGCCCCGCAGCACTGCTGACCAGGAGCCACCTGAGGTAAGCCCCAACCCCCAACCCCCTGCCCCAAGACCCCCCAAAGCCAGAGCCCCCTCCTGCACCCAAAGCCCTCATCCCCAGCCCCACCCCAGAGCCTGCACTCCAAGCCCAGAGCCCATATCCCCTCCTGTACCCCAAGCTCCTACCCCAGCCCTGAGCCCCCCCAAAACTGGAGTTCCCTCCTGCACTCCAAACCCCTCATCCCCAGCCTCAGTCCAGAGCCCGCCCACCCAGTCCAGAGCCCTTACACCCCCCTTGCAACCCAACTCCCTGCCCTAACCTAGAGGCTCCTTCCCCCAACCTAAACCCCTCATCCCCGGCCCCACACCAGAGCCCTCACCCCCTCCTGCACTCCAACCCCCTGCCTCAACCTGTACCCCTCCCACATTACAAATTCCTCAGCCTCACCCCACAACCTGGTGCCCCCTCCTGCACCCCAAACTTGTCATCCCCAGCCCCACACCATAGCTCACATCCCCAGCCGGTACCTTCACCCCCTCTGGCACCCCAAGCCCCTGCCCCAGACCAGTAAAAGTGAGGGAGGAAGGGGGAATGTAGTGAGTGGGGGAAGGGGCCTCATGCAAGGCGTGGGGCTAGGGTGTTCGGTTTTGTGCCATTAGAAAGTTGGCAACCCTGCTTGGAAGGATTACATTTTTATTGGTGTATGTCCGTAAATGTTGCATTCACCATACCCACACAAACTGATTAAAAAAATATTTCTATCAATAATCAAAATTTATAGAAAGCCAAAGTAAGAAAAATGCTGCTTGAGAACTTAAGAGTTTAATTTAAGGATATTTACTTCATATGTTCTGAGGTGCAATGTTGACAATTTTGTGTTTTAATGCTTATAAAGCTTTAACTTCTTGAGCCTCAGTTTCTAATGTCATTAAATAATTATTGTCCGGTCCTGTTCCCGCCCCCTCAATTTCCCACAGTTGTGAAAATTTAAATTGATAAAAATAAGGAAAAAATGATTAAAAATAAATCAGTATTATCCAAGACTACCAAAAAAAATTGAATTTGACACACCTATGAATAGGGTTGACCACTGATATCATGCTATCCTAACAACGCTCCCAGCACTTCTTGTAGTACACACAATAGATTCCCTGTGATCATCACACTGTCCATCCATACTCATGTACCTGCACTCATGGGATAGTGTCTGAAAATGACCTTAACACTTCATCGTCCAGGATACATCCAGCCACTGCAAACCCTGATGGGGGAGTATAGTTTGGTTGAAACATTTCCATTTTCTTTATCTATGGATGTTAAATAGACTGGAAGGGAAAGTCCACCAGAGGCTACGTCCATCGAGCTACTTTAAAACATGCAATACACCTCTTCTTAGGGATGGGCATTTTCTAGAGAACTAAGACTCTCCTCAGAGGTCTTGTTGCAAAGTCCCAAACAAATAATAGTCTTCTAATCAAGTCCAAACACAAACAAAATGTCTCCAGGGTTTCTTCCTCCCAAGGGTTCCTGCTGACTTTTCAGACTCTCTTTAGAGATCAGACATTTGTGTGGTACTCTAACCAAGCAGAGTTCTGACTCTGTCCGGTACAAAGAATATCAGCAGCTCCAGTCACAGTTCTGTGGGAAGGAGGTGGTTTAACTCCTATATCCTTCGGCAGCATTACCCAATAGGAAGGCTAAAAAAAGTCACAGTAATTCTGGGGCTACATTTCCTAGAATTCTCTCTTACTGGCTAGGGAAAGAGCATTGCCCTGCCAAACTTCAAGGTTCCAGATGTGATGCTTCCACAGAGTTATTAGCTGCCCACGTCCTCTTCAAATCACAAAATACAACTCCAGGACCACCCACTTCCTCTCTCTGTTGTTGTTTCCTAAATCTGTGTTTGCAAAACCTCCCACCCTCTCTCTGCCCCCGAATATGGTAGACTCCCCTCCACAGCCTTAAAGGACCGTCTGTAGCAATATGGATTGCTAGTATAACAGGGGGTATTTACATACTAATTTTGAATCTGAGCTTTTGTTGTTCCCACAGTTAACAAAGACATTAACAAAGACTGACTTGTATTTTTTTACATAGATGAACATTTTAAATATTCAGCTTCTTAGTTGAAAAAAAAATCTGTGTGAAATCTAAAATTCTACTAAATCAGTAAATTAAAGTCCAGAATATCTACTTTTAAAATGACTACAAAATGAGAATTGAGAGTCTCTGGGTTAGGCTAAAAGGGGTAAAAAACACGGGTGATGTCGTGCTGGGAGTCTACTACAGGCCACCTAATCAGGTGGAAGAGGTGGATGAGGTTTTTTTCAAACAACTAACAAAATCATCCAAAGCCCAAGATTTGGTGGTGATGGGGGACTTCAACTATCCAGATATATGTTGGGAAAATAACACCGCGGGGCACAGACTATCCAATAAGTTCCTGGACTGCATTGCAGACAACTTTTTATTTCAGAAAGTTGAAAAAGCTACTGGGGGGAAGCTGTTCTAGACTTGATTTTAACAAATAAGGAGGAACTCGTTGAGAATTTGAAAATAGAAGGAAGCTTGGGTGAAAGTGATCATGAAATCATAGAGTTTGCAATTCTAAGGAAGGGTAAAAGGGAGTACAGCAGAATAGAGACAATGGATTTCAGGAAGGCGGATTTTGGTAAGCTCAGAGAGCTGATAGGTAAGGTCCCATGGGAATCAAGACTGAGGGGAAAAACAACTGAGGAGAGTTGGCAGTTTTTCAAAGGGACGCGTATAGGGCCCAAAAGCAAGCTATTCCGATGGTTAGGAAAGATAGAAAATGTGGCAAAAGACCACCTTGGCTTAACCATGAGATCTTACGTGACCTACAAAATAAAAAGGCGTCATATAAAAAATGGAAACTAGGTCAGATTACAAAGGATGAATATAGGCAAATAACACAGGAATGCAGACGCAAGATTAGAAAGGCAAAGGCACAAAATGAATTCAAACTAGCTATGGGAATAAAGGGAAACAAGAAGACTTTTTATCAATACATTAGAAGCAAGAGGAAGACCAAGGACAGGGTAGGCCCACTGCTCAGTAAGGAGGGGGAAACAGTAACGGGAGACTTGGAAATGGCAGAGATGCTTAATGACTTCTTTGTTTCGGTCTTCACTGAGAAGTCTGAAGGAATGTCTAATATAGTGAATGCTTACGGGAAGAGGGTAGGTTTAGAAGATAAAATAAAAAAAGAGCAAGTAAAAAATCACTAAGAAAAGTTAGATGCCTGCAAGTCACCAGGGCCTGATGAAATGCATCCTAGAATACTCAAGGAGTTAATAGAGGAGGTATCTGAGCCTCTAGCTATTATCTTTGGGAAATCATGGGAGACGGGGGAGATTCCAGAAGACTGGAAGGGGGCAAATATAGTGCCCATCTATAAAAAGGGAAATAAAAACAACCCAGGAAACTACAGACCAGTTAGTTTAACTTCTGTGCCAGGGAAGATAATGGAGCAGGTAATTAAAGAAATCATCTGCAAACACTTGGAAGGTGGTAAGGTGATAGGGAATAGCCAGCATGGATTTGTAAAGAACAAATCGTGTCAAACTAATCTGATAGCATTCTTTGATAGGATAACGAGCCTTGTAGATAAGGGAGAAGCGGTGGATGTGATATACCTAGACTTTAGTAAGGCATTTGATATGGTCTCGCATGATATTCTTATAGATAAACTAGGAAAGTACAATTTAGATGGGGCTACTATAAGGTGGGTGCATAATTGGCTGGATAACCGTACTCAGAGAGTAGTTGTTAATGGCTCCCAATCCTGCTGGAAAGGTATAACAAGTGGGGTTCCGCAGGGGTCTGTTTTGGGACCGGCTCTGTTCAATATCTTCATCAATGATTTAGATGTTGGCATAGAAAGTACGCTTATTAAGTTTGCGGATGATACCAAACTGGGAGGGATTGCAACTGCTTTGGAGGACAGGGTCAAAATTCAAAATGATCTGGACAAATTGGAGAAATGGTCTGAGGTAAACAGGATGAAGTTCAATAAAGATAAATGCAAAGTGCTCCACTTAGGAAGGAACAATCAGTTTCACACATACAGAATGGGAAGAGACTGTCTAGGAAGGAGTATGGCAGAAAGAGATCTAGGGGTCATAGTGGACCACAAGCTTAATATGAGTCAACAGTGTGATACTGTTGCAAAAAAAGCAAACGTGATTCTGGGATGCATTAACAGGTGAGTTGTAAACAAGACACGAGAAGTCATTCTTCCGCTTTACTCTGCGCTGGTCAGGCCTCAGCTGGAGTATTGTGTCCATTTCTGGGCACCGCATTTCAAGAAACATGTGGAGAAATTGGAGAGGGTCCAGAGAAGAGCAACGAGAATGATTAAAGGTCTTGAGAACATGACCTATGAAGGAAGGCTGAAGGAATTGGGTTTGTTTAGTTTGGAAAAGAGAAGACTGAGAGGGGACATGATAGCAGTTTTCAGGTATCTAAAAGGGTGTCATCAGGAGGAGGGAGAAAACTTGTTCACCTTAGCCTCCAATGATAGAACAAGAAGCAATGGGCTTAAACTGCAGCAAGGTAGATTTAGGTTGGACATTAGTAAAAAGTTCCTAACTGTCAGGGTAGTTAAACACTGGAATAGATTGCCTAGGGAAGTTGTGGAATCTCCATCTCTGGAGATATTTAAGAGTAGATTAGATAAATGTCTATTAGGGATGGTCTAGACAGTATTTGGTCCTGCCATGAGGGCAGGGGACTGGACTCGATGACCTCTCGAGGTCCCTTCCAGTCCTGGAGTCTATGAGTCTATGAGAATAACCAGAAACATAAATAAAAAAATATTTAATCTTTTAAAAACTGATTTTTTTTAAATACATTTGTATTCATACTGAATTATAGTATTTTAAACCCCTTCATTTAAGATATTCCTTTACTTTATTTTTGTCCTGGATGGTACTTTTGCCTGTGACACCCAGTCTTATAAAACCTGGGCCTTAATCCTGCAAACACCAAGGAGTGTGCTTAATTTTACTACAAGGAGATGTCTAATTAAAATCAGTTAATGTTACATCTTTAAAATCAATGGGACTTTAAAAATCAGAGTAGTAAAGTCAAGTATGTGCCTAAGTGTTTGCAGGATTGAGGTCCAGAGAAGCAAAAAACAAAACAAAACAAAGACCATCCCTAGCTAGGGCCCTGATCTCGCACTGTGATCCATGTGGACGGACTGCTATGCCTGCACAGAACCTCAGTGAAGTAAAATTGGTGAAGTTAAAGTCAATGGGAGTCTGTGCAGGAGGAGCAGTCCTTCCATGTTTTTTACAGAGGCTAATTCCTGTGTTGTCTATTTTGCTATGGAATTTAGATCCTGATGATGCAAAAGAATCTGGAAGGGCAGACCTCTTACATCTTTGTGGAGTCCATTTGATGCCTGTGTGTATCCAGTTATAACTGTTACCCAAAATTGAGCCAGCTAGTAAGTTTAGGGAAGACTAATGACCCCCCAGAGTTTGGCAGAAAGCAGCACATTTATTATATTGATAGCAAAGCTCAAAAAAAGGGGGTGGGGTGGGGTGGAGTGCAGGGGGGGGTCACACTCACACTCGCATACTCACGCTCCCAGGACAGGCATGGCACTAGAGATGTCAGGATCCTTGAAGGTAAGTGTCTCACAGCACAGCGTGGACGGTGTGATGAAGGTAAATCTTCTCGAGGCATGATGGAATGCAACACAGCGAACCACTAGCCAGGTGGTCTGGGCAAAGGGCCATCACGGGAGGTACAAGCTTGTGAGTGCCCTTTTGAGCACATGGCCCCTTCCCCTTTTAAGGGCCTGCTCCTCATGGCCTGCAACTAGAGATGACTTGGCTGCGTCTGGCTGGTCACACTCCACTTTAGTCAGTGTCCATGAATTGGGTGTGTGAGCACCGCCTAATTAGAGTCCCAGGGCTTGGCTACACTGGAGAGTTGCAGCGCTGGTGGTGGCTTTACAGTGCTGCAGCTGAATCACCGCCCACACTTGCAAGGCACATACAGCGCTGTACTTCCCTCGCTACAGCACTGGTTGTACTCCACCTCGACAAGGGGAATAAAGACTATGGCCATGGCTACATTGGCGCTTTACAGTGCTGCAACTTTCGCGCTCAGGGGTGTGAAAAAAACACACCCCTGAGGGCTGCAAGATACAGCGCTGTAAAGCCTCAGTGTAAACAGTGCAGCAGCACTGGGAGCGCGGCTCCCAGCGCTGCAAGCTACACCCGTAGAGGATGTGGAGTACGTGCAGCACTGGGAGAGCTCTCTCCCAGCGCTGGCGCTGCGACCACACTCGCACTTCAAAGTGCTGCCGCGGCAGCGCTTTGAAGTTTCAAGTGTAGCCATACCCTATAGCGCTGCTAATGCAGCGCTGCCTGGCCAGTGTGGCCACCAAAAGCACTGTTATTGGCCTCCAGAAATATTCGGAGGTATCCCAGAACGCCTGTTCTAGCCACTCTGCTCATCAGTTCGACCTCTACTGCCCTGGCCTGAGGTGACCAACCGTCAGACCCGCCCTTAAAATGCCCCGGGAATTTTAAAAATCCCCTTCCTGTTTGCTCAGCCAGGTGTGGAGTGCAATCAGTGAATCTCTCCAGGTGACCATGCCTCCACGTGCCAAACGAGCCCCAGCATGAAGCAATGACGAGTTGCTGGACCTCATCAGTGTTTGGGGGGAGGAAGCTGTGCAGTCACAGCTGCTCTCCAGCCGTAGGAATTACAATACCTTTGGGCAGGTATCAAGGGCCATGATGGAAAGGGGCCATGACCGGGACACGCTGCAAAGCAGGGTTAAAGTGAAAGAGCTGCGGAGTGCCTACTGCAAAGCCTGCGAGGGAAACCGCCGCTCCAGTGCTGCCCCCACGACCTGCCGTTTCTATAAAGAGCTGGACGCGATACTTGGGGTGACCCTACCTCCACTCTGAGGACTACCATGGACACTTCAGAGTGGGGGGAGGAGGAGGAGGAAAGCGAGAGTGAGGGTACTGGGGTGGGGGGAGACACCTCGGAGTCCCTCGAGGCATGCAGCCAGGAGCTCTTCTCAAGCCAGGAGGAAGGTAGCCAGTCGCAGCAGCTGGTACTTGGTGGAGGACAAACAGAGGAGCGGTTCCCAGTAAGCGGCTTTTATTTTCAGGATGGAAATTTTTCGGGAGAGGCGGGAGGGTTCTGCATGCATGCATGCCTAGATGCGGAATAGCGCATTGATGTGGTCTATCACTTCGTGGTCATCGGCCTCGGTAATCTCTTCAAAAGTCTCATCCAGAGCGTGGGCAGGTTTATTGAAAGAACCACTGTGGTCCTTGTCCAGTCAGGCTAACACGTCTGCGCCACTGTGCCACGAGGGGTGGGGGAGACCATTGCTGCACACAGGCAAGCTGCATAGGGGCCAGGGAGGAATCTGCATTGCAGTAGAAGACCCTCTGGTGCTTCCCAGGTGACCTGCAGCAGCAGGGCCAGCTCTACAGTTTTCGCCATCCCAAGCAGCGGGCCAAATTGCCGCCACGGGCAGCGGGGGCAGTCCACGTGCCCTTAGGGCGACAGGCACGTTTCTGCGGTGGCAACAATTCAGTGGAAGCTTCTATGTTTACCTGAAGCCGCCCTTAAACATAGAAGCTGCTGCAGAATTGCCCTCACCGCGGAAATGCGCCTGTCACCCTAATGGCTCTTGGACGGCCCCCGGCGCCCGGGGAAGCAATTCAGCGTGCTGCTTGGGGGAAAAACAGGGACTGCCGCCTCTTGAAGAATGCCGCCCCAAGCACCAGCTTGGAATGCTGGTGCCTGGAGCCTGCCCTGTGCAGCAGCGAGATATCTTCCAGGATAAACTCCTGTGGAAAATGTTGGGATAGTGTTCAGTGTAGGTACACCCTGCAGCTGTTTGCCTTCCCCAACGCACAGCAACCCCAGTACAGCCCTGAAACTAGTGAGGCAAATAGAAAGGAGCATAAACACTGCCAAATTAAGTGCAAGAGTGTAATAAGAAAAGCCAAAGAGGAGTTTGAAGAACAGCTAGCCAAAAACTCCAAAGGTAATAACAAAATGTTTTTTAAGTACATTAGAAGCAGGAAGCCTGCTAAACAACCAGTGGGGTCTCTTGACAATCGAAATACAAAAGGAGAGCTAAAAGATGATAAAGTCATTGCGGAGAAACTAAATGGATTCTTTGCTTCAGTCTTCACGGATGAGGATGTTAGGGAGATTCCCAAACCTGAGATGGCTTTTGTAGGTGACAAATCTGAGGAACTGTCACAGATTGAAGTGTCACTAGAGGAGGTTTTGGAATTAATTGATAAACTCAACATTAACAAGTCACTGGGACCAGATGGCATTCACTCAAGAATTCTGAAAGAACACAAATGTGAAGTTACGGAACTATTAACTAAGGTTTGTAACCTGTCCTTTAAATTGGCTTCGGTACCCAAATGACTGGAAGTTAACTAATGTAACGCCAACATTTAAAAAGGGCTCTAGAGGTGATCCTGGCAATTACTGACAGGTAAGTCTAACGTAGGTACTAGGCAAATTAGTCAAAACAATAATTAAGGATAAAATTGTCAGACACATAGAAAAACAAACTGTTGAGCAATAGTCAACATGGTTTCTGTAAAGGGAAATTGTGTCTTACTAATCTACTAGAGTTCTTTGAAGGGGTCAGCAGACATGTGGACAAGGGGGATCCAGTGGATGTAGTGTACCTAGATTTCCAGAAAGCCTTTCACAAGGTCCCTCACCAAAGGCTCTTACGTAAATTAAGCTGTCATGGGATAAAAGGGAAGGTCCTTTCATGGACTGAGATCTGGTTAAAAGACAGGGAACAAAGGGTAGGAACTAATGGTAAATTCTCAGAATGGAGAGGGGTAACTATTGGTGTTCCCCAAGGGTCAGTCCTAGGACCAATCCTATTCAATTTATTCATAAATGATCTGGAGAAAGGGGTAAACAGTGAGGTGGCAAAGTTTGCAGATGATACTAAACTGCTCAAGATAGTTAAGACCAAAGCAGATGGGGAAGAACTTCAAAAAGATCTCACAAAACTAAGTGATTGGGCAACAAAATGGCAAATGAAATTTAATGTGGATAAATGTAAAGTAATGCACATTGGAAAAAATAACCCTAACTATACATACAATATGATGGGGGCTAATTTAGCTACAACGAATCAGGAAAAAGATCTTGGAGTCATCGTGGATAGTTCTCTGAAGATGTCCACGCAGTGTGCAGAGGCGATCAAAAAAGCAAACAGGATGTTAAGAATCATTAAAAAGGGGAGAGAGAATAAGACTGAGAATATATTATTGCCCTTATATAAATCCATGGTAAGCCCACATCTTGAATACTGTGTACAGATGTGGGCTCCTCACATCAAAAAAGATATTCGAGCACTAGAAAAGGTTCAGAAAAGGGCAACTAAAATGATTAGTGGTTTGCAGAGGGTCCCATATGAGGAAAGATTAAGGCGGCTAGGACTTATCAGCTTGGAAAAGAAGAGACTAAGGGGGGGATATGATAGAGGTATATAAAATCATGAGTGATATGGAGAAAGTGGATAAGGAAAAGTTATTTACTTATTCCCACAATACAAGAACTAGGGGTCACCAAATGAAATTAATAGGCAGCATGTTTAAAACAAATAAAAGGAAGTTCTTCTTCACGCAGCACACAGTCAACTTGTGCAACTCCTTACCTGAGGAGGTTGTAAGGGCTAGGACTATAACAGTGTTGAAAAGAGAACTGGATAAATTCATGGTGGTGAAGTCCAAAAACGGCTATCAGACAGGATGGGTAAAGAACGGTGTCCCTAGCCTCTGTTCATCAGAGGATGGAGATGGATGGCAGGAGAGAGATCATTTGATCATTGCCTGTTAGGTTCACTCCCTCTGGGGCACCTGGCATTGGCTACTGTCGGCAGACAGATACTGGGCTAAATGGACCTTTGGTCTGACCCAGTATGGCCGTTCTTATGTGCTTATGTTCTTAACCAATCATTCCCCCTTCCCAGGTGACCCGCAGCAGCGAGATATCTTCCAGGATAAACTCCTTTGGAAAATGTTGGGATAGTGTTCAGTATAGGTGCCCCCTGCAGCTGTTTGCTTTCCCCAACACACAGAAACCCAGAGGATAGTACAGCCCTGAAACAATCAGTCCCCTTTACTCATTATTTCGGGGCTCCCATGGGTTAAGTGCGCTCTCTTTGGGATGGGAAAGCTATGCTATTGCGAAGACTGTTAATGTGCCCTCCTTAACTGTGGGGGAATTACTCTGTCTAGTATAAACAATGTTGCCTCTGTTAAGTGTTGCATTTTGCCTTTACATATGCAACTTTGAGATCTCAGCTGTCCGTGTTATCACCGCTGAGAGACTACAAAACCTCCGGAAGAGGCTGCAAAAAAGCAAAGAAGACATGCTGCATGAAGTGATGCACCAATCTCTCACAGACAATCAAAAAGCACAGGAGTAGAGGGAGAGGGAAAGCAGGATCTGCAAGGAAAACGCAGCGCAAAGGAAGCAATGCACGGAGCGGCTGATAAGCATCCTAGAGCGCCAAACGGACTCTTTCCAGGCACTCGTAGCCATGCAGGTGGAGCACTACTGCCACCGCCACCCCCCCGCCGCCACCCTTGTCCCAAAGCTCTTTCCCTTGTGCCCCCCTGTTAGCTCTACATCTCCTTCCCCAGCATCCGGGTTCTTACCACCACCAGCTTCCTCCAACACCTGTACGTTCACCAACCAGCCCTGAGAACTACCAACCTTACCCTCTACACTCAACCCCCATCACCATGCAGTATTTTCATCCTGAAATGCAGCAGTCATTGCACAGCACTCCAGACAGGACATATTCAAACCTGTGATTGTACAGTTCCCCACCACACCTCCCTTGCCCTTTCAGATTCCAAAAAAGTTGTGTGTCAGTCAAAAAGTTATTTTCTTTTCAATAAATGAATTCTTGTCTTTGAAAACAGATTTTATTATTGCAGAAAGTTAAAGATACCTTAGTCCAGGAAAGAAACAGGCACTACAAATCAGCTTAGGAAACACAGATTCCTACTAACACTATAACCACTGCCCTTCACTCCCATGCAAGGCACCAAACATTATGGTTGGTTTTCAGCCTCAAATTCCTCCCTCAAGGCATCCCTAATCCTTGCAGCCCTGTGCTGGGCCTCTCTAGTAGCCCTGCTTTCTGGCTGTGCAAATTCAGCCTCCAGGCATTGAACCTCAGAGGTCCATGCCTGACTGAATGTTTCACCCTTCCCTTCACAAATATTATGGAGGGCACAGCACGCGGATATAACCGCGGGGATGCTCCTTTCTCCCAAGCCCAGCTTCCCATACAGAGATAGCCAGCGCCCTTTTAAACGGCCAAAAGCACACTCCACAGTCATTCGACACCAGCTCAGCCTGTAGTTGAACCGTTCCTTGCTGTTGTCAAAGCTCCCTGTGTACGGTTTCATGAGACACGGCATTAACGGGTAAGCAGGGTCTCCAAGGATCACAATGGGCATTTCAACATCCCCTACTGTGATCTTCCGGTCTGGGAAAAAAGTCCCTGCCTGCAGCTTCCTGAAGAGGTCAGTGTTCCGAAAGATGCGTGCGTCATGCACCTTTCCGGGCCAGCCTGCGTTAATGTCAATGAAATGCCCACAGTGATCCACAAGCGCCCAGAGAACCATAGAGAAATACCCCTTTCGATTAACGTACTCGGGTGCTAGGTTGGGTGGTGCCAGAATAGGAATATGCGTCCCATCTATTGCCCCTCCACAATTAGGGAAGCCCATTTGTGCAAAGCCATCCACAATGTCCTGCACGTTCCCCAGAGTCACGGTTCTTCTTAGCAGGATGCGATTAATGGCCCTGCAAACTTGCATCAACACGATTCCAACAGTTGACTTTCCCACTCCAAACTGGTTCGTGACCGATTGGTAGCTGTCTGCAGTTGCCAGCTTCCAGATTGCAATAGCCGCTCGCTTCTCCAGCGGCAGGGCAGCTCTCAATCTCGTGTCCTTGCGCAGCAGGGTGGGGGCAAGCTCCTCACACAGTCCCATGAAAGTGGCTTTTCTCATCGGAAAGTTCTGCAGCCACTGCTAGTCATCCCAGACTTCCATGACGATGTGATCCCACCACTCAGTGCTTGTTTCCCGAGCCCAAGAGCAGTGTTCTACGGTGCTGAGCATGTCTGTGAATGCCACAAGCAATTTTGTGTTGTACGTGCTATGCAACTCGCTATCATCGTTGGACTTCTCAGTGTCACTTTGGATCTTAAGGAATAGCTCAACTGCCAAATGTGATGTGCTGGCGAGACTCATCAGCATACTCCTCAGCAGTTCAGGCTCCATTTCCCACAGACCGAAATGGAACACAGAATCGCACTGCACAGAAACCGTGCAAAGATGGCGCCAAATGTGGACGGAAACACAGGGATTGCTGGGATGTGAAGCGATGCATCACGGGGCACTGGGACAGGAACCAGAATGACCCGCACCCTCCGCCCCCTTTCCACAACCCACGGCGCTAGAATGGGAAGAGGTGCTCTGTGGGATAGCTGCCCATAATGCACCACTTCCAACACCGCTGCAAATGCTGCAAATGTGGCCACACTGCAGTGCTGGTAGCTGTCAGTGTGGCCACAGTGCAACGCTTTCCCTACACAGCTGTATGAAGACAGGTTTAACTCCTAGCGCTATAAAGCTGCAAGTGTAGCCAAACCCCCAGACACCTTGTCTACCTGGGAGCTCTTCTGATCTTCCAGCTGTTCAAGCAGCCCATTCATCCCATAAGCATTCCAGGAGGGAGGGGTGGGAGAAAGCCACTTCACAGGTATTCAAAGGCCATGGCTACACTTACAGTTTTACAGTGCTGGGAGTTACAGCTGTGTAGGGAAAGCGCTGCAGTGTGGCCACACTGACAGCTACCAGCGCTGCAGTGTGGTCACATTTGCAGCATTTCCAGCACTGTTGGGAACGGTGCACTGTGGGCAGCTATCCCACAGAGCACCTCGTCCCATTTTGGCGCTGTGGGTTGTGGGAAGAGGACGGAAGGGTGCAGGTCATTCCACTTCCTGTCCCAACGCCCCATGGTGCATCGCTTCACATCCCAGCAGTCACAGTTTTTCCGTTCATGTTTGGCGCCATTGTGAGTCTCTGTGCAGCGCGATTTCTGTGGGAAATGGAGCCCGAACTGCTGAAGACTTTGCTGATTACTGTCGCCAGTTTGGCAGTAGAGCTATTCCTTCAGCTCCACAGTGACAGTGAGGAGTCTGACGATGATATCGAGTCGCCTGACGCGTGACACTAAACTGCTTGTGGTATTCACAGAAATGCTCAGCACCGTGGAAAGCCACTTTTGGGCTCGGGAAACAAGCACAGAGTGGTGGGATCACATCGTCATGGAAGTCTGGGAGGACGAGCAGTGGCTGCAGAACTTTCCGATGAGAAAGGCCACTTTCATGGACCTGTGTGAGGAGCTCGCCCCCATCCTGCGGCGCAAGAACACGAGATTGAGAGCTGCCCTGCCGCTGGAGAAGCAGGTGGTTATTGCAATCTGGAAGCTGGCAACTCCAGACAGCTGCCGATCAGTCGCGAACCAGTTTGGAGTGGGAAAGTCGACCGTTGGAATCGTGTTGATGCAAGTTTGCAGGGCCATTAATCGCATCCTGCTAAGAAGAACCGTGACTCTGGGGAATGTGCAGGACATTGTGGATGGCTTTGCACAAATGGGTTTCCCTAACTGTGGAGGCATGATAGATGGGACGCCTATTCCTATTCTGGCACCACTCCACCTGCCATCCGAGTACATTAATCGGAAGGGGTATTTCTCTATGGTTCTCCAGGCACTTGTGGATCACCATGGGCGTTTCATTGACATTAACACAGGTTGGCCTGGAAAGGTGCATGATGCACGCATCTTTAGGAACAGTGGCCTGTTCAGGAAGATGCAAGCCGGGACTTTTTTCCCAGACTGGAAGATCACAGTAGGGGACGTCGAAATGCTTATTGTGATCCTTGGAGACCCCGCTTACCCATTAATGCCTTGGCTCATGAAACCGTATACAGGGAAGCTTGACAGGAGCAAGGACCGGTTCAACTACAGGCTGAGCCGATGCCAAATGACTGTGGAGTGTGCTTTCGGCCGTTTAAAAGGGCGCTGGCAATCTCTGTACGGGAAGCTAGACTTGGGGGAAAGCAGCATCCCTGCGGTTATATCCATGTGCTGCATCCTCCATAATATTTGTGAAGGGAAGGGTGAAACATTCAGTCAGGAATGGACCTCCGAGGTTTAACGCCTGGAGGCTGAATTTGCACAGCCAGAAAGCAGGGCTACTAGAGAGGCCCAGCACAGGGCTACAAGGATTAGGGATGCCTTGAGGGAGGAATCTGAGGTTGAAAACCAACAGTAATGTTTGGTGCCTTGCACGGGAGTGAAGTCCAGTGGTTACAATGTTAGTAGGAATGTGTTTTTCCTAAAATGATTTGCAGTGCATGCTTCTTTCATGGGCTATGGTATCTTTCACTTTCTGCAATAATAAAGACTGTTTTCAAAGACAAGAATTCATTTATTGAAAAGAAAATAACTTTCTTGACAGACACACAACATTTTGGGAACTTAAGAGAGCGGGGGGGGTAGGGTGGTGAACTGTACAGTCACAGGTTTGAATATGTCCTGTCTGGAGTGCTGTGCAATGACTGCTGCATTTCAGGATGAAAATACTGCATGGTGATGGAGGTTGAGTGCAGAGGGTAAGGGTGGTAGTTCTCAGGGCTGGTTGGTGAACGTACAGGTGTTGGGGGCAGCTGGTGGTGGTAAGAACCTGGATGCTGGGGAAGGGGGTTTGGAGCTGTCATTGGGGCACAAGGGAAAGAGCTTTGGGATGGGGGGGGGGGCGGCACGGTAGTGCTCTGCCTGCATGGCTACGAGTGACTGGATACAGTCCATTTGGAGCGCCAAGAAGCTTACCAGCTGCTTTGTGCTTTTCTTCTTAGCCTCTGCGTTTCTCTGGCGGAGCATGCTTTCCCTTTGTCTCCAGTCCTGCAGTTTTTTACTCTCTCTGGCAGAGTGATCCATAACTGCTTTAAGCATGTCTTCTTTGCTTTTTCGTGGCTTTTTCCTGAGGTTTTGTAGCCCCTGCCCAGTGGATGATATGGGCAGTCCAGTAGTCAAGGACACTGTTGAAAGACAAAAACGTGAAGTTAAAACAGGAGACAGGCTGCATTGTTTATAATCTCACCCAGACAGTTATTCCCACACAGTGAAGGAGTTAACAGTCTTCACTTTAGCATACTTTTCCCACACCAAACAGAGCGCACCTAACCCACAGGAGGCAGGAAATGGTGAGCAATGATTGCTTCAGGGATGTGCAGGGGTTTCTGTGCGTTGAGGAGAGCAAAATGCTGCAGGGGGCACCTACACTGAACACTCTCCCATGATTTTCCACAGGAGTTAATCCTGGAAGATATCTCACTGCTGCGGATAACCTGGGAAGAGCGGGAGGGTCTTCTACAGCAATGTGGATTCCGCCCTGGCCCCTATGCAGCTTGCCTGTGTGCAGCAATGGTCCCCCCACCCCTCGCAGCACAGTGGCACGGGCGCGTTAGCCTGACTGGGACAAGGACCACAGTGGCTCTCCCTATAAACTTGTTGAAGTGCATTGCCCATGCTCTGGCAGAAACTTCTGAAGAGCTTACCAAGGCCGATTACTGCGACGTGATAGACCACATCAATGGGCTATTCCACATCTAGGCATGCATGCAGCCCAACCCTCCCCCCCCCAAAACATTTGCATCCTGAAACTAAAAGCTGCTTACCGGGAACCAGCTCCTCTGCTTGTCCTTCTCCAACTAGTTCCAGCTGCTGCGACTGGCATGCTTCCTCCTGGCTTGAGAAGAGCTCCTGGCTGCATGCCTCCTGGGACTCCGAGGTGTCTCTCCCCACAGCAGTATCCTCACTCTCGGTTTCCTCAACCCCCTCCCCTTCCCCCTCCTCTAACCCCTCCCCCCGTTCTGAAGTGTCCATCGTGGTCGTCGGATTGGCAGTGGGGTTACCCCCAAGTATCACGTCCAGCTCCTTGTAAAAGCAGCAGGTCGTGAGGGCAGCACCTGAGCGGCGGTTTCCCTCGCGGGCTTTGCAATAGGCACTCCGCAGCTCCTTTACCTTAACCCTGCACTGCACCGCATCCCGGTCATGACCCCTTTCCAGCATGGCCCTTGAGATCTGCCCATAGGTATCGTAATTCCTACGGCTGGAGCGCAGCTGGGACTGCACAGCTTCCTCCCCCCAAACATTGATGAGGTCCAGCAACTCGCCATTGCTCCATGCTGGGGCTCGTTTGGCGCGTGAAGGCATGGTCAGCTGGAAAGATTCACTGACTGACTGCACTCCACACCTGGCTGAGCAAACAGGAAGGGGATTTTTAAAATTCCCGGGGCATTTAAAGGGCGGGTCACCTGAGCCCAGGGCAGTAGAGTGCGAATTGATGAGCAGAGTGGCTGAACAGGCATTATGGGATACCTCCTAATACCCTGGAGGCCAATAACAGCGCTTTTGGTGGCCACACTTGTGGAGCAGCGCTGTATCACCAGCACTGCAATCCTTATACCCCAAGCAGAGCAGGAGCACAGCCAGCACTGCAATCAGGGAGATGCAGCGCTGTATGTGCCCTGCAAGTGTGGACGGTGAGTAAGTTGCAGCGCTGGTGGTGGGTTTACAGCACTGCAACCCTCCAGTGTAGCCAAGGCCAAAGAGGGAGAGGAGATGGGGGTGGGGAGGGTTATACAGAGCATACAGATCACTGATGCTCCTACAACAATTATCCACGGAAATTCTTCACTAAATCAATTCCAGAAAGCTTTTAGTTAATACTTCTAATGGCCAGAGATGGGGGGCACTAGATGGGGAGGGCTCTTAGTTACTACAGAGCACTCTTTCCCAGGTGTCTAGCTGGTGTGTCTCACGCACACATCCAGGGTCTAACTGGTCACCATATTGGGGTTGGGAAGGGGGTTACCTTCCTCTGCAGTGTGGGATACAGGTCAGTTGCTGGTTTGAACTATAGTAAATTGTGCATTCCTTTTAACTTGGAATTTTTTAAATCAAGATTTAAGGACTTCAGTAATTCAGCCAGAAGTTATGGGTCTAGTACAGGAATGGATGGGTGAGGTTCTGTGACTTGCAATGTGCAGGTCAGATTAGATTATCATGATTAGGGCCCTACCAAATTCACAGCCATGAAAAAGGCATCACGAACTCTGAAATCCACTCTCCTTCTGTGAAATCTCATCTTTTATGTCTTTTTACCCTATGCTATACAGATTTCATGGAGGAGACCAGCATTTCTCATATTGGGGATCCTGACCAAAAAGGGAGTTGCAAGGGAGTCACAAGGTTATTTTAGGGAGTCGTGTTATTGCTACCCTTACTTCTGTGCTGCCTTCAAAGCTGGGCGGCTGCTGACCTAGGGTCCAGCTCTGAAGGCAGGAGCACAGAAGGAAGGGTGGCAATACCATACCATGCCATCCTTACTCCTGTGCTGCTGCTGGCGGCAGCTCTGCCATCAGAGCTGGGCTCCTGGCCAGCAGCCATTACTCTCTGGCTGCCCAGCTCTGAAGGTACCGCCACCATCAGCAGCAACGGAGAAGTAAGGGTGGCAGTATCACAACCTCCCTACAATAACCTTGCAACCCCACACTCCACAACTCCTTTTTGGGTCAAGACCTGTACAATTACAACATTGTGAAATTACTGGTGGTGACTCTCCTTGTATCTAGTTGCTCGCCTGTATTAAAATAAACTAAAAATAGATAGTTTACTAATATGGACAATTGCTACAGTTGCCATTGGTCTGCTGTGTGATCGTGAAAGGGAAGGAGGTGTCCAAGAAAACATTTCTATTAAGATGTAGTCCATATTATAGACATTGAGAACCCCTAGGCCACCAGGTAATGGCCATTCAAAAATGTCTCTTGTCAAAATAAGGAAGCAACCTATTTTTCCCCAGGTGGTTCCTGGCACTATGGGTCCAACTGTGCGGTCAGTGAAATCAGTTGGCGCTTTACTAGCCACTTTACAGGGGAAGGCTATATTATATTAGGCTATTATATAACAAATATAATAAAATATAATATAATATAATATATAGGGAACCCTATATCATATATTTTAAATAATGTAAAATGCACCAGATATAATAATCCATAGGCACATGAATAAATCATTCACACAAAAATTGGTGAATGGATGTAAGCAAAATGTCAACTATGCTGTTGAAAGAAGTACAGTTAAAAATCCATTTTACAACATCTTAACATTCACTCATGCCAAATTTTCTTGAGTTAATTTTATTTTTCAGAGTTACAAAGAATCCCCTGCACTGAAGTGCATTCAAAATTAGTTATATAAAAAACTCCTTAGTAGTGAAAAAAACCCTATATATTTGGAATCTTTCCCCCCACTTGTATTCATGTTTATGCTTTATTGAAGTTTAGTATTAGTACGCTGCATGACTACATTTCTTTAAAAAAAATTAATTCAAGAAGATATCTTTCCTTCTCAAAATTAATTTGCAGTTTAACTGGTCTGGCTATTCCTCCCTGTCACAAAAATCACATAGTGGCATGAACTCAAAGTTCATATCACTTTGTTTTCATTATCATCACAAGCAACCTAAGAAACGTTGCCATCAATAGTAAATTCACATGAAGCTGCATTCCTATGGCATGTTTGTGCATAGCAATCAATTCATAACACAATCTAGTATTTAAAATTCAGTTTATTCTTCAATTACTCTGCTAAGTTGACTCTAATTTATTACATTTTCTGGTACATTTGATTTTGGATATTATGACATCTTGGTTCATGCCACTAGAGAAGAAACAAAAGCCGGGATGCCGGAGGACAGATGAGAGTAAAATATCAACCGCCTGGAAAAATCAAGAATATCACTGTCTGTTTCTGTTCTTATATAGGTCTTTTCAGCATTAATGCTAAAAATATCAACATTTCTTCACTACAGAAATTACCATACAGCCATACCCTTGAAGGCCATTAAGAAGCTGCATCTGGTGCAGAACGTGCCAGCTCAGCCACTTAATAGGGAGTACATTTGACTGTAAGCTTTTTGAGGCAGTGCAAAGGAGAATGGGAATCCCAGGGCTTTTAAGCATTACTGTAATACAAATAATAAATAAAACCGCCATCACAAGGGCTCATACAGTCTGCATTGGCTTCCTATATGCTTCTGGGTCCAAAGCAAGGTATTAACATTGACTTTTAAAGCCTTACATGGTTTAGGACCTAGCTACCTGACACAATCCCTCTTCTCCAGCACCTCTGCACTGCAACAGCTGAGCTGGAAATCCTCACAGTGTGTTTTTTGTTGCTATTGGCAGTGTTTTCGGCAGAGGGCCTTCAACTCTGGACTAGATTTCCCCCATGGGCTTGAAAATTAAGTACATTAACCTTCAGGCACAGCACCAAACCCATCTGTTTACTACTCTGGCTTTTGCTAGAAAAGCAGGATATTGTTACTTCAACATGTCATCAGAAGAGATGTCTAATTTGCTTCTTTGTTATATTATATTTTGTATTACTATTTTTTTTTAATATGGAGATACACCTATCTCACAGAACTGGAAGGGACCTTGAAAGGTCATTGATTCCAGTGCCCTGCCTTCACAACAGAACCAAATACTGTCCCTGATAGATTTTTGCCCCAGATCCCTAAATGGCCCCCTCAAGAATTGAACTCACAACCCTGGGTTTAGAAGGCCAATGCTCAAACCACTAAGCTATCCCTCCCCCTGTAATAGGATTTTTTTTTTAAATTTATATGTATGCTGAAGAACACTGGGATAAAGACTTTTTTTCTTTTAATAAAAACATTATGAAAGCTTGTAGTGATTGCAATATTTAGCTTGCCAGACATTTCCCATTATAAAAAAATCCTTGCAACCATTTTCTGTAAAGTTTTAAATGCTTCCATTGTTTGCTCTGTCCCCTGAAATTCCATTCAGGATTGTGGAAAAATAAAATACTAAAGGCTACTATTTCTCTTCTCCCATTTGTGTTGCTCAGGAAAATTTGGACATCATCCCAAAATAACTGAGAATGAATATTCTAAGGTCAGCCACACAAAACTGCCACAGCACAGCACCCTCCACCCCCTCCAATTCCCCCATTGTACTGGGAACACCTGGGACCTGCTAGAGCAGCTGTAACAGAGGAGAAAAGTCAGGCTGTGCTTGACTTTCCTCAACCACCCCTACCCCCTCATCCCAACACATAGGCCCAGTAGCCCATTTCTCCCCTTGGGGTAACAGCTTCCTTCTGCTGCCATCTAATCCTACAGCTCAAGCAGTACAGAAAGTTCAGAGTTCAAAACTTGCTGAAGGTACCTCATGGGAGAGGGGTTGTTATAGTTAGACATAAGGTAAAAACATTCAGTTAACTGCAAAATTTTGATCATCTGTAGTCATTAATTCTCCTGGTACTTATTGCAGGAGTCCAGTTGTCAACCCCAGTATACTAACTAAATTCTTATTAAGTTGATTACATTCTGCCAACTTAAATTCTTCCCTAAAGTTTCAACAGGCTACGGTATTCTTTGCTATTTCCTATTCTGAACTCTTTGTGAGCTGCTGCATCCCTCCCCAGCCATGTCTGCATTTCAGCTGCGAAAGTGCTCACAGTGCTCACCCTAACTCTTGTGACTGCAGTATGTCAGAGAGATGTATAATTTATTTATGCTGAACAGCTCTGCAGAAGGAACATCAGAAAAAACTGAGGAATTATCTCCTGTACCTCTCATATCCCAGAAGGAACCACCTTCAACAAGAAATCATCACATATTCCCAAACACTGGAAAGAAAATAAAATCCAGAAACCTACCTGGAGATCACGCAAGCAATCCAAAACAACTATCAAAAAAACCCGATGACAGCCATCCAACAAAAACAAAAAATGGAACCAACTACAACTCCACAACGCACAGAACGCTACTTCCAAAAGAAACCATGATACCAGGTTGCACTACATGGACACTACATGATACCTCAACAGCATCAACTTATCAAAACTACCCCTAACTGGAGCTGAATTTTCTGTACTCTCCAAGAAACCAAACTTCTGCCCTGTCACAGAACCTGACACCATATTGACATTTGAAGAACTAGAAGAATTATTTCGCAGACTCAAAGAATTCTTTCACAACAAAGATGACATCAACTAAACTACCACATCCTCACTAACAGTCATAAGAAAAAAAGAATCATCTGACCGGACATTCCACAGTGGACAAAACCACACACTTGATTACAATGATTGCTTCAGGAAAAAAAATTGACTGTGAAATCCTTAACAAACATCATATCCACCATAATCTCACTACTGGCAAGAAGACAGCTATACAGTCCCTGAAATCCAAGCACCAGATAGCAAGCAAACCAACAGACAAATGGGGTTCCATCTTGATCTTCAACTATGATGCCTACATCAAACAAGGCCAACCGACAATTCTCCAACACCATATACTACAAAGAATTCAAAGAAGACACCACCCCACAACACAATTCACCCAAGAATTTAAGGATATTATCAAATTCTTTCCCAGACAACTCCAAAATAAACTCTATAACCTCATCCCCCACCAACCTGCCCAAGGGACATTTTACGTGCTTCCCAAGATAAACAAACAAGAGAGCCCAGATACACTCATCAAAGCTGGACATGGCATCCTCATTGAAGGAATACTGGGAATCATAGCAACCATCCCCAAACCACTCACCACACCACACAGCTTCCTCCAGAACACAACTGACTTCCTCCAGAAACTCAGCAACATTAACCACCTCCCTCAGAGTACCATCTTTGCCACCCTCGATGTCATCTCCCCATACACCAACATCCCTTCTAACGATGGCATTGTTGCCTGTCTCAGAGATCTACAAGACAGAAGACTGCACACAGATATCCATCCCAAACTTATCGCCAAATTCATCCATTTCATCCTCACCCATAACAACTTTACACTCAACAACAAACACTTTGCCCTAACCATGGGAACACTGATGAGCACTATGATGGCTCCCCAAAAATGCCTCTTTTTGGGCCACCTCAAGGAAGAATTAGTGGACCAATGCAACACGGAACCAATGATATATCTGAGTTACATGGATATTTTCATCCTCTGGATAGATGACCTAAACTCCCTCAAATTTCCAACTTCAACAACCACCATGCACCCAGCAAATTCTCTCTGGAACACTCCCATACCAGCATCAACTTCCTGGACCATGATTAGCTTCAGTAATGGAAACCTACAGACAACTATATGCAAGAAACTGCCAGATCACCACACTTACCTTCACAGATCCAGTAACCACCTCAAACACAGCCAAAATAAAAACGGTTACCTAAAGCCCAGCACTCAGACACCACAGAATCTACTCCAAGGAGAAAGTCCAGGATATACACCTTAACACACTTAAAACTGCCTTCATCAAATAAGGACATTCCACCAGAGAAGTAGATTGCATCATGTACCAGGCCACCCAAATAACCTGATTGAATCAGATTCAATATGGTGTGACAAAGTTCCTCCTCTACCTTGGTGGGTCCTGCGCTTATTGGCAGATTTGCTCACCTCAGTGATCTTCCCCCCTGGTGGAACCCACAGTCTGGGTCAACTCTTCCTGTGTCTGATCAGGAGCTGGCAGGTCTGGGGGGAACCCGGGACCGCCCTCTCCTCTGGGTTCCAGCCCTGGGCCCTGTGGATCGCAGCTGTCTATAGTGCCTCCTGTAACAGCTGCATGACAGCTACCAACTCCCTGGGCTACTTCCCCATGGCCTCCTCCAAACACCTTCTTTATCCTCACTATAGGACCTTCCTCCTGGCGTCTGATAATGCTTGTCCTCCTTAATCCTCCAGCAGCACACACTCTCACTCTCAGCTCCTTGCTCCTCTTGCTCCCAGCTCCTCACAAGCACACCTCACTGACTAACTGGGAGGTTTTTAACTAGTTCCAGCCAGCCCTTGATTGGCTTCAGGTGTCCCAATCAATGTAGCTATCTCCACTGCCGTCTTGAAAGATCTTAATTGGCCCTAGGTGTCTTGATTAACCTGGAGCAACTGCCATTTGGTTACCATGGTACCAGGGATTTGTTTAGCTTGGGGCTAACATACCTGTTCCTCAATAATTTACTGTAGCCATCTGGCCTTGCCCCATCACAATGGAAAAAACAAAAAACCCTCCAACTGCACACCCCTAGTTGTGATACACCATTCCACACAGGAAGCCATATGGAGTATCTTTAAACAATTACAACCCATACTTGATAGGGACCACATCCTGAAAGAATTCTTTCCTGAACCTTCCGGTCTTCAAACAACCCCTCAACTTCTCCAAGTTCATCATCAGAAGCAAGCACCCCACAAACCAGTCCACACTACAACACACCTTTCAAGGTCCATGAGTCCTACACATTCCTATCAAAACGTGTAGTGTACCTTATCCACTGCACTAACTGCCCAAACAACAACTATGTATATGAAACCAGACAATCAGTATGTTCTTGAATGAATTTACAGAAAAAAATGATTCAAGACAAAAACCTGTGGGTGAACACTTTTCACAAAACGATCATTCCATGTCTGAACCCATAGTCCTCATCCTCAAAGGAAACCTGCACAATGCCTTCAAAAGACGAGCCTGGGAACATCAACCCATAACTTTGTTAAACACTAAAAATCATGGACTCAATAAAGACACTGGATTGATGGCTCACTACAACAATCTATAACCCACAAACTCTTCCCTGTCTCATGACCATAGAGGTATTAAGTTCCCACTTCACCTTGAATGGTCTCTTACAACATGGGTTAATTCTTTGTGCAAAACAATCTGTTCTACCCTGTCTTTAGCTGTGACACTCTGAGTACCTTTTCCAGACCTGAAGAAGAGCTCTGTGTAAGCTCGAAAGCTTATCTCTTTCACCAACAAAAGATGGTTCAATAAAGGATATTACCTCATTCGCCTTGGCTCTCTAATATCCTGGGATCAACACAGCAACACCCACCACTGCATGGAACATGTTATTCCACAGGTGTGAAGACAATAGTTAAGTTGATGTTTACTATGACAACTTATGTCAGCTTGCATCATGACACTCTGGTCAGGTTGGGGCATTTTCCATAGCATGCAACAGAGGCTAACAATGTGCACCCAGAAGAGCAGGATTTATGTATAAAAGATTTAAAAAACTACTAAATCCCCCTGTAAACAATGGTAATGGTATTAACAGTTACAGTTGTTCCACAATACATCATTCATGCCGGAAAAAACATTTGGGGGAAAAAGAAGGAAGTTTTTGAAGTCAAAAGCTTGGTTTAAAATATTTTTCTCTAACAGAAACCATAATTAATCAATGTTAGATACTAATCCTCTTCCAAACCATTTGTTAAAGCAGAGCCATTTTTTTTCCATTCTCAGATTTAAAAAACACACTTAAACTAGAAACTTCTGGAGTTTTTAAGATTTGCAGAAATAAGGTGTTGCCCTTTTATTTCAAATATTGGAAAGTTGACTAACTTTCGAATAGGAAACTTGAAAGGCAAACATTCATCCCCTATTAATGCAACCTACAAAGTACTGTTTGTTCCTTAAAAGAGTTACAGCTTAACATCTGAAATCTAAAAAAATTCAGCAAAAAGTTACACCGAAATATTAAACTCTCCTTTAACAAAAGAGAAGTCTACATAAGTGTTTGCAGAGTGTTTGAATAATTGCACTTTATAGTTTGTCATACTGTATTTCTGAAGATTTGAAAACTGAAAAACATTAATACAATGAAAATATTATGGACTCAGTCAGGGCAATATAGACATATTAATTGAATTATATTAATTTTCAAATCTATTTAGTGTTTTCTATATTTTACCGATGCAAACAAATACACAGAAACCATATGGAGTATTCTACTCAACTACATTTTATGTAACAGATGCTATGGCAACTGAGGCTATAAACACAGTAACTGAGTATCTTGTACAAACAACCTCTTTGATGGGGATATGGATCACACAGCTTTCATATTTTACGCAATACAGCAATCAAACTTCTTATTACTATGAAAAGTTACTGGTAGCACTAGAAGATTAAAGATATTCCTGAAGATAAACAAGTGCAGGCAAAAGCAATAAGTTAATGAGCAGTGAGTTTGTCAAAAGTATTTTGTATCAACTTTCTGTAAAATATGTACAATAAAGGTAACTACACGTAAAAACCTTAAAATTAGAAATGACAAATTCTTCATGAATTAAAGAATGTGGAAATTTGACTTGATCTAATCAAAAAAATGAACTAGAACCACACACAAAAACTTAAAAAATAATTCAGAGAAGCTTTCCATTAGTGAGTCGATATAACTGACCCCAAATAAAAAAGGTCCTGAATTGAGCCCAGAACAGGAAAGAGATTGAAACTTGGCTGATAAAACAATCCTGAGTTCCTTCCTTCCTTCTCTTTTGAAATTAGAAGTGATGATCCAAATGTTTACACGAGCTCTGTTTGTAAAGGAAGTTGTGTTACAGAGCATTGTAGCAAAATGACAAAAACAAAACAATTCAACAGAAAAACAGGACAATTTAATTCAGAACTGTGTCTGTTTTTAGAAGACATGCACTCCTGTCAGAATGGCATACCAGTCATGTTTTGGCAAATTTGGATTGGCCTGGCTTATCTGTAAGAGCCAGAAGTCAGATTCCTCTTGTATGGTGACTGCAGCTTTCTCTGCAGACTTTGCAGTTTCATTTTTTTCTACACCTTGTCTGAAATGTATAAACCATGCTGATTGTATAGTCCTTGCATAACACCAAACTCTGCTTCTGTCCAAAAGACTAGGCAGTGCCTCAGAATCCTATCTTCTGGGTAATTCACAGCTGAAAACAGAGGTTGTTACAACCCTGGTTGAGCTTGTTGATAGTCACTAGGTTGATGTACTGGACCAGAACCACAGCTCTTATGTGCTTTGAAGCCTACTGTCTGGACATAGCTTAGATTCACTATATTTAAGTTTGGCCTTTCAGGCACACTCCTGGGTACCACTCAAATGCTGATACCAATGTGGGATGTGGAACCAAACAGTCCAGCTGCCCCAGGTCTCAAGACCAGTGCTGCAAGGTGGGAAGGTCTCAGAGCTCAAGCCCAAATGTTTAACCTCAATTAAACAGCCCCATAGCCCAAGCCGCATGAGCCTGAGTCAGCAAGCATGGCCAGCCATGTGTTTTTAACTGCAGTGTAGACATACCCATGGAGTTCTCAGAGAACTGCTAAAATTTCCAAGATCGCTTCAACTAGTTCCTTAAGTATCCTATGGGGACGTACTTGTACTCATCCTTAGCAATCTGTCCATGTTTCCACTTTTTGTAGGATTCCTTTTTTAATTTCAGGTCATTAAAGAGCTCATGATGGATACCATGACAACATCAAACAATATTTTGAAACATCCAACCAATAATAAATCTGGGACTAATTTACAAGATTCATAACAGTGAAAAAACCTGCATCTATTCCAATGGTTTTGTAACAACTGAAAACTGATGGATGTCAGACTTCACCTGAAACTTTCTCATCACATATCAGCTTCAGGATGGTATGGCACTTGGTACCAAATATTACTGACCTTGACACTTTTCAGATAGTTCCACTCTTTATCAGAGCTATGCTTTTCTGGCACACATAGCTTGATGCAGAAGAAACTACAGTGCACAGCTTCATTTCAACCTCTCGAAATCCCAGATTTTTGCACCACTATCTGCTTCAGTGATCATTTTCCCATAGATTCTCTTTTTCTGCTTACATGGCAAGACATTCTAGGTCAAATACATAGACAAGCTATGCCACTGATTCTCCCTTTCACGGCTACTGTATCACCTGTTTTACTTCAGTGGAAAGCTTCCCCCAACCTTCACCCCCATACCAAGTAGAAGAATCAGATCTGATAAGTCACCAGTTATGAGCCAAAATATATTTCAAAGTGAAAAAACTGTAGAATCACAATACGATTTATGCAGTACTGTACCTACAAGTGTACATATGGACTAAGTGCAGTACATGGGGCAAAAATTTAATTTACTCTGTGTTCATTTCCATTTAAAAGCAGAACATAAACCTGAATATTTGATTGCATTTGATGTGTAAGAGATGCACACACTGAGACAATGTAAAAATATCAGGTGCTTCCATTGCAATTAGTTTTGCCAGACTAAATAAATTAGTAAATGATACTTTTCTCTTTGTGTTAGTGAAGCTAACACAAAGAAGTTCAGTTCTTGAGTTTATTCAGATTGTTTTATTTATACAGTGTTTTCCACTATACAAAAGAACCATATGTAGAACAGTTGAGGGTCAATAGTTATAAAAATATATTTAATATACAATCTCTTTAGTCATATGTAAAGTCTCAGGGCTTGGCTACACTACACAGTTGCAGCGCTGGTGAGGGGGTTACAGCGCTGCAACTTAGGATGTGTACACACTTGCACAGCTCGGCCAGCGCTGCAACTCCCTGGTTGCAGTGCTGGCTGTACACCCGGTCGAGCCTCGGGTGTAGAGGATCCAGCGCTGGTGATCCAGCGCTGGTCAGCAAGTGTAGACACCCACCAGCGTTTTTATTGACCTCCGTGGCATAAGTAGGTATCCCAGCATACCTTAGAAGCCTCTCTGGTAATCATGCAAACTCCACTGTCCTGGGCTCACCTGACCCCTCCTTTAAATGCACCGGGAATTTTAAAAATCTCCTTCCTGTTTGCTCAGCCAGGTGTGGAGTGCAATTAATCAATCAATCAATCAGCGACCATGCCTCCACGCACCAAACGAGCCCCAGCATGGACCAATGCAGAGCTGCAGGACCTCATAAGTGTTTGGGGAGAGGAGGCTGTGCAAGCACAGCTGCGCTCCAGAAGGAGAAATTATGATACCTATGGGTAGATATCACAGTCCATGAAGGGGCCATGAACGGGACGCGTTGCAGTGCAGGGTCAAAATAAAAGAGCTGAGGAGTGCTTACTGCAAAGCTCGTGAGGGAAATCGCCGCTCAGAAGCTGCCCCCACAACCTGCCGTTTTTACCAGGAGCTGGATGCCATACTTGGGTGTGACCCCACTGCCAATCCGAGGAGCACAATGGAGAGTTCAGAGCAGGGAGAAGTGGGGGAGGGTGTAGAGGAAGCCGACAGTGAGGCTACTGGCGTGGAGGGAGACACCCCGGAGTCCCAGGAGGCATGCAGCCAGGAGCTCTTCTCAAGCCAGGAGGAGGCTAGCCAGTCGCAGCAGCAGGAAGTTGATGGTGAGGACGAAACTGAGGATCGTGCTCGGAGTAAGCAGATTTTTATGTTTTGGGAGAGGAGGGTTTGGGTTATGGCTGCCTGCATGCATGCCTAAACGTGGAATAGCCCATTGATTTGCTCTATCACGTCTCTGTAATCTGCCTCGGTAATCTCTTGAAAAGTTGCAGCCAGAGCGTTTGCAATTTGCTTTCTCAAGTTGATCGGGACAAGGACCACGGTGGCTCTCCCGGTCAGGCTAACTCGTCCGATCCACTGTGCAGCGAGGGGTGGGGGGACCATGGCTGCACACAGGCAAGCTGCATAGGGGCCAGGGCGGTATCCACATTGCTGTAGAAGACCCTCCCTCTCTTCCCAGGTAACACGCAGCAGTGATATGTCTGGCAGTAGGAAACCCTGTTGAGAATTTAGGAATACTTGAGTGCAGGGCGCCAGGTTCGCGTTTCCCCAGCCCATTGCGCTCTGTTGTTTACCCCCCCCTCCAAGCACGTAGCCAGAGACGCAGTGCGCTCTGGTGTTATGCACCCCCCTCCCAGCAGGCATCCAGCACCGCGGTGTGCTCCAGTGTTCCCCACTCCCCTCCCGGCACGTAGCTAGCCCCGCGGTGTGCTCCGGTGTTCCCCACCCCCCTCCCAGCACGTAGCTAGCCCCGCGGTGTGCTCCAGTGTTATGCACTCCCCTACCAGCAGGCATCCAGCACCGCGGTGTGCTCCGGTGTTCCCCACCACCCCCCCAGCACGTAGCTAGCCCCGCGGTGTGCTCCGGTGTTCCCCACCCCCCTCCCAGCACATAGCTAGCCCCGCAGTGTGCTCCGGTGTTATGCACCCCCCTCCCAGCACGTAGCTAGCCCCGCGGTGTGCTCCGGTGTTCCCCACCCCCCTCCCAGCACATAGCTAGCCCCGCGGTGTGCTCCGGTGTTATGCACCCCCCTCCCAGCACGTAGCTAGCCCCGCGGTGTGCTCCGGTGTTATGCACCCCCCTCCCAGCAGTCATCCAGCACCGCGGTGTGCTCCGGTGTTCCCCACCCCCCTCCCAGCACGTAGCTAGCCCCGCGGTGTGCTCCGGTGTTCCCCACCCCCCTCCCAGCACGTAGCTAGCCCCGCGGTGTGCTCCAGTGTTATGCACTCCCCTACCAGCAGGCATCCAGCACCGCGGTGTGCTCCGGTGTTCCCCACCACCCCCCCAGCACGTAGCTAGCCCCGCGGTGTGCTCCGGTGTTCCTCACCCCCCTCCCAGCAGATAGCTAGCCCCGCGGTGTGCTCCGGTGTTATGCACCCCCCTCCCAGCACGTAGCTAGCCCCGCGGTGTGCTCCGGTGTTATGCACCCCCCTCCAAGCAGGCATCCAGCACCGCGGTGCGTTCACCCCCCCTCACCAGCAGGACGGCGTGAACGCGTACCAAAGCCCAACCCCCCCCCCCCCAGCAGCTCGCCACCTTCCTGTTCACTATTGTCCCCTGTTCAGGATACCAGCTACCTCCTGTACCCATTGCAGATAAACCCCAGTGACCCATCGGTCAATTCCCACTCCCAAGGGGAACTCGGGGGAAAACCACTCACCCCATTGCTCGCCATGACTTTAGCTTCCCTGCCCTCTCTGTGTTATGTGAGGTATGTGAGAAGGATGCCACCAAAAGTCTAAAAAGTCCTTCACTGTGTGATAATAAACAATGTAGCCTCTGTGTATTACATGGTTCTATCTCTCTTTTTTCTAGTGACCTTGACTAATGCAGCCGGATCACCGGCCTCACGTAGACTGCAGAACTTGAGACGAAATCCCAGAAAATCAAAAGAGGAATTGATCAAATCAGTTATGAGTCACTACAACAGAGAAAGTAGGAAGACACAGGAATGGAGAGAGAAAATGTATGAATGAAGACAGAGTGTACATGAATGGAGGCAAACAGAAAGCAGGAGAAAGGAATTGTCTGCCAAAAAAACCACAAAGCAGATGATAAGCCTCCTGGCTCGCCAAACTGAGTCTTTCGAGTCTCTCGTAGCCATGCAGACAAATATGTACCGTTGTAACCCACAGCCCTCCCAAAGCTCTCTTTCTTGTTCCCCCAGTATTTCCACAAAACAACTTTCTCCAGCAGCCAGTTTCTTATTACCCCCAGCTGCCCCAACACCTCTACGATCACCTACCAGCCCTGATAACTATAATTCTTACCCTGTTCACTCCACCCCCATTACCCTGCAGCACAGTAATCCTGAAGTGCAGCACACATTGAATAGTGATCAAAATAGGACATATTCAAACCTGTGAATGTACAGTCCACCACCCAAACCCCCTTGCCTTTTATGTACTGTATGCTGAATAAAGGAATTTTTTTCTTTTTCACTACGTTATATTATTGCTGGAAGTGGTAAATATTGTACCCCAAGGTACAGCAAAGCACATCAAATGCACCAAACATTACTGTTGGCTCTCAGCATCAAATTGCTCCCTTAAAGCATCCCTAATCCTTGAAGCCCTTTCCTGGGCCTCCCTATTAGCCCTGCTCTCTGGCTGAGCAAACTCATCCTCTAGGCGTCGAACCTCGGAGGTCCATTCCTCACTGAATCTTTCACCCTTCCCTTCACAAATATTATGGAGGGTACAGCACGCAGATATAACAGCGGAGATGCTGCTTTCCCCCAAATCTAGCTTCCCATAAAGACACCTCCAGCGGGCTTTCAAACGGCCAAAAGCACACTCCACAGTCATTCTGCACCGGCTCAGCCTGTAGTTGAACCGGTCCTTGCTCCTGTCAAGCTTCCCTGTGTACAGTTTCATGAGCCATGGCATTAAGGGGTAAGCGGGGTCTCCAAGGATCACAGTGGGCATTTCGACGTCCCCTACTGTGATCTTGCGGTCTGGGAAAAAAGTCCCGGCCCTCAGCCTCCTGAACAGGGAACTGTTCCGAAAGATGCGTGCATCATGCACCTTTCCAGGCCATCCTGAGTAAACGTCAGTGAAAAGCCCACGGTGATCCACAAGCGCTTGCAGAACCATGGAGAAATACCCCTTGCGATTAACGTACTCTGATGCCAGGTGGGGTGGTGACAGAATAGGAGTATGCGTCCCATCTATTGCCCCTCCACAGTTAGGGAAACCCATTTGTGCAAAGCCATCCACAATGTCCTGCACATTCCCCAGAGTCACAGTTCTTCTTAGCAGGGTGCGATTAATGGCTGTGCAAACTTGCATCAGCACCATTCCAACGGTGGACTTTCCCACTCCAAACTGGTTCGCCACCGACTGGAAGCAGTCTGGAGTTGCCAGCTTCCAGATTGCAATAGCCACCCGCTTCTCCACTGGCAGGGCAGCTCTCAATCTCGTGTCCCTGCGCCGCAGGGTAGGGGCGAGCTCAGCACACAGTGCCATGAAAGTGGCTTTTCTCATCCGAAAGTTCTGCAGCCACTGCTCGTCATCCCAGGCTTGCAGGACGATGTGATCCCACCACTCAGCGCTGGTTTCCTGAGCCCAAAGGCGCCGTTCCACGGTGCTGAGCACGTCTGTTGCTGCCACAAGCAATTTAGTGTCTTCACCGTCAGGCGATTCAATATCATCGTCTGACTCCTCACTGTCACTGTCACTCTCACTTTGCAGCTGAAGGAATAGCTCCACTGCCATGCGTGATGTGCTGGCAACATTCATCAGCAAAGTCCTCAGCAGCTCAGGCTCCATTTATAAAAATCGCAGAAATCGCGCTGCAGAATCACAATGCCGCCAAACTGCTCGGAATGTGTAGCAAAGCACCACGGGGCGTTGGAACAGGAAGCGGAAAGACCCGCACACTTCCTTCCCCTTCCCACAAGCCACAGCGCCAAAATGGGACAAGGTGCTCTGTGGGATAGCTGCCCACAATGCACCACTCCCAACAGTGCTCCAAGTGCTGTAAGTGTGGCCACTCTGCAGCGCTGGTTGCTGTAAGTGTGGCCACTCTGCAGCGCTGGCCCTACACAGCTGTACTAACACAGCTGTAACTATCAGCGCTGCAAAACTGTAAGTGTAGCCATACCCTCAGTAACTTGAGGAGAAAAGTGTTTTGCAAAATGAGTATGATGCGAAATAGCTACTAAGTAGTGGTGAGACTGTGATATACCAGGGTATAACCCATACTAATCAGTAGCTGTGTTACCCTTGTCCTGTAACCTGAGGTTCCCTTTACAATGCCTTGCTGTAGTAGCTCCCAGCCAGGACTGCTCACAGCGTCCAGTACATAAGTCACTCCCACCTGCCTGTGAGTGTTGCAGCCAGACAGCCATGCCATGCCTCCTGTCAGCCTTAAAGATTAAAACAGGGTGACCCCAACACACTCCCAGTCTCAGGATTCCCCTCCACCCCTTGAAACATATGTACTGTATTGCCCAGCCCTCATGTGGATAGTGCAAATATATCATGTCCGTTACTCCTTTAAAGGAATAATATACACACAATTTGTTACCACAAATAAAGTTACCCAGACACTTCAACTTGAACACAACAGATTAGATAAAACAATAAAACAAATGTATTAACTACAAAGAGAAAAATTTTAAGTGAATACAAGTACTGAGGCATAAAAGTCAGAAATGGCAATAAGAAAAATAAAGATAAAATGCTCACTGGTGCCTAGCAAACTAGTTTATAGATTCAAAGCAAAGTTTTCTCATCACATGCTTTCAGCAGTCTTATTGAACAAACTCTTTAGGTGAGGACTCCTCCCCCAGAGTCCAATGGCTGCTTCCTTTGTCTCTTCTGATATAGTGAATGTGATGGGGGGGAGGTGTTTGCCCCTGCTTTTTATCGTTTCAGTCCCCCTCCTGAAAAACATTTCCAGCTGGGAGCAATGTGACAGGTTGTCTGTGTGAAAGGAAGGAAGGAAGGAAACACCATGCTGTTTCTGTGCTAAGATGTAGATTTTTGCCCCTGCCCCCTTTCCTGCCAAAGAATGGCCATTTAGCAGGTAATGGCCCATCAGCCTTGTTTACATCTGGCTGAGGCATTATCTTACCCTTTGTCTCTGAGGAACTGGTTTGGCCACTCGCCAGACTTATCTAGAAAACACACTTTTAGTCAGTTTATGTTTATAACTTCACATATAATGATGCTATGTGCATTTTGCCATGGTATTACTGAGCAGCAAATTATAAGTTTTCACATAACTTAGAAGACATACTTCATACAAAGATAATTACAATAATGTGTAGGGTGTTAACACAGGGTAATATTCTGTCACAGAGGGTATGTCTACAGAGCAAAAAGAAACCTGCAGCTGGCCCATGCCAGTCAAATCGGGCTCATGGGGCTGTTTCATTGCTGTGTAGACTTAGACTCATAGACTTTAAGGTCAGAAGGGACCATTATGACCATCTAGTCTGACCTCCTGCACAACGCAGGCCACAGAATCTCACCGATCCACTTCTATAACAAACCCCTAACCTATGTCTGAGTTATTGAAGTCCTCAAATTGTGGTTTGAAGACATCAAGCTGCAGAGAACCCTCCAGCAAATGACCCGTGCCCCATGCTGCAGAAGAAGGCGAAAAACCTACAGGGCCTTTGCCAATCTACCCTGGAGGAAAATTCCTTCCTGACCCCAAATATGGCTATCAGTTAAATCCTGAGCATGTGGGCAAGACTCAGCCAGCACCCAGGAAAGAATTCTCTATAGTAATTCAGATCCCAACCCATCTAACATCTCATCACAGACCACTGGGCATACTTACCTGCTGATAACCAATGATCAATTGCTAAATTAATTGCCAAAATTAGGCTATCCCATCATACCATTCCCTCCACAAACATATCAAGCTTAGTCTTAAAGCCAGATACGTCTTTTGCCCCCACTACTCCTCTTGGAAGGCTGTTCCAGAACTTCACTCCTCTAATGGTTAGAAACCTTCGTCTAATTTCAAGTCTAAACTTCCTGGGTTTGGGTCCCAGAGCTCCAGCTTCAGTCCTAGCCCGGAAGTCTACACAGCAATGAACAGCCCCGCTTCCCAAGCCCTGAGAGCCCAAGTCGGCTGGCACGGGCCACATGTGGGCTTTTCATTGCTGTGGAGACATATCAAAAAAAGGACAGGGAAAAGAGGGGAGTAGATAAATATGCATTAAATTCAAAATGAACATAAAGGACCAGCCACACAAGTTCTCATATTTCAACAGCTGTTACTTTGATTTTTCTCCAAATGAGTAGGAAAAACCTAACACGGTCCCTACTTATGTGAGTGATATACTGTAGATTCTCAGTGCACTATTCATAGGTTTGGAAGGATTAGTTCTTTTTACTGGTGTCTGTCAGTGAACATTGATTTAGCCATCCACACACATACCAACAGAAAAAATATTTCCATCAGTGATACAGAAATTTACAGATAGGCAAAATAAGAAGAATGCTGCTTGAGAACTTATTAGTTTGATTTGAGGATATTTACTTTATACATTTTGACATGTGATGAGGACATAATATTTTAACAATTATAAAGCCTTAGCTTTTTGAAACTCAGTGTCTACTGTGATTAGTATTGACTGATCCCCCCATAATTTCCTGCAACTGTGAAAATTTAAATTGATAAAAAAATTAAGAAAATGCTTTAAAATAAACATTGATATGATCTGTTGAAATTATTTTTTTAAAAAGTTAGTTTTGCCAAGCCTGACTATCCATAGTCATGTACAATTACCCACAGCCCGTACGTCCTCCTTGAAATCTGATTTCCTGTATAACCTACCACTACAGATCAGTCACCTTTAAGAATCTATTCCTTAGCTGTGAAAGTCACTATCTGGTATGTTATTTGGAAAAAAATATCAAAGTACAAAAGGGTTTTTAAAAGTATTGTTCTGCACACCAACTGAAACAAGCAGCAAGAACCACGTGCACTGGATTCAAAACATACTTGAACTGCTTGACTGAGAAATAGTCAGTATGTCTACAGTGCAATTAAAAATGCACAGCTGGCCCGTGTCAGCTGACTACAGCTAAGGGACTCAGGCTAAGGGGCTATTTAACTGCAGTATAGCCATTCGGGATTGGACTAGAGCCCAAGCTCTGGGACCCTGCAGGGTGAGAGGGTCCCAGAGCTTGGGCTGCAGACCAAGCACAAATGTCTACACTGTAGTCAAACAGCCCCTTAGCCCATGTCACCTGGCATAGGCTAGCCACGGGTATCTAATTGCAGTGTAGACATAACCAGAGAGAACTTACTTTGGAACAAGAAAATGGCAATTACTTGGGGTTGGCAGCTAAAGCGTAACCAGAACAAAATACACCTACAGATGTTAGATAACAATATTTCACTTACAGATCAGAAAAATTCTCCATGCGTTTCATCTTTCAAAGTAACTACAGTTTTGCCTTTATTTACATCTACCTCTATCGCTTAGGAAAGCTCTGCGGCTACATATGCACCTCAATGCCACCTGATAATTTAGTGTTCACACTCATTCTTAAATAGCAAAGAAAACCAAAAAAGATAGAATTTGGAGTCTTTTGACTGCAGTAGTCTTCTGCCATAAGTTTTAAAGGGGATATTGTTCATAACAAAGAGCTCTGGGGTTGCATATCCTGCATTCAAGTGGAAGTAGCGTGTTCTACATATATTAGTTCAGAAGCAACCAGAGCAATACCAAAAGAGGTTGCAAAAATGGAAGAGATAAGGAATACTGACATGAACCTCATTGCAGTTACTGATGGCAATTGTTCTTTTTCCAGCATCATCTTCTGATCAAGCAGTAAAAAGAGATGAATAATACAGACTTCCTGACATAATTTCCATTGGACCTGTGAAAGATCTTGGAAAATAATGCACTACAGTTTCATATTCTCACAGCTATCACTAGAAGAGTTAGCAAAACTATAAAATATTTCAATAATACTTATATGCTCTCAAAGAAATATTTCTCTCTGTGCTTTGATGCACAACTGTGGGGAACACCAATCATTTTTCCCCAACAGCTACACAAAAAAGAATATTTGAGAGAACTATACCACCCCAGACAGGAAAAACTGAAAGTTATCCCTTACCTTTCTCCAACTATTTTGTTCTCCTCGCTTCCTGCACACACTTCTTTTCAGTTGTGTTTTAATCCAATACATATATTGGTAGGTATAAGTACATCATAAGCGTCACATTTTCTTAACATCCTTTTTATTTTCTGATATTTATCACTGTTTGTACCTAAGATTTAAGACCTTTTAAAAATGGTATCTAATTATGAAATGAATATGTGCCTCACTGGTCACCATGATTTTCGCACCACAGCCAATAGTTCTTACATAAATATTTGTCTACTCTATCTACCATTAGTTAAGTGTTCCCAAACCTCTGCAACGAAATATAATTTCTTTCTTCTCTAAAGGAATGGGTGGAGAGGGAAACAGTTAATTGTCTGTCTTTCCAACCCAAATTAAGCCATCTTCATCCACTGGACAACAAATATCAAATGTGCAAATAGGAGGATGGATATCCTCTCACTTAACGTTAGCCTGTTTCCTGACCTAAGGCATTTCCAGCTTCCCATCTAAACAGGATACCGTGACTTAGTTATTGTTACAATTTCTGTTCTCTGAATTGGGCACTTATTTTTAAACTGCATCCTGAAGAATACATTTGCCATGTAAATTTGGGATGTTGACCTAGGGATTAAGAATATAATTTAAATAAAAGATCTATCAGAGTGATTTCAACCCTGGAGTTCTAATAGGCTTTCACTCTTTTTTTTTAAGTGAAGAGGGAAAAGTGAAGGCAGATGGCACATGGGAGGAGATGGGAGGGGGGGCATTTCTCAGGCTGCCTCTTGCCAGAATGCCCAGCAGCGAGGAGGCAGCAGCTCCTTCTGGCAGCGGCACTCACCATGTGTCCTTGCAGCATGGGGAGGGAGAAAGCAGCAGGACGGTTGGCTGAAGGCTGAGCAACCCCCCGCTACCTGGGGCTCTTTCTCCTTCCCTGCTGCTAGAGTCCCAGCACTTCTTGCTGCCTGCTTTGCAGACTGCCTACTGAGGTCAGTCAGAGTGGCATTTTCGAGACTGGGAAGAGGACTGGTGACATGGTGCTCAGTGCCAGGCACCTCAGGTGGAGCCGCATCCAGCCTAAGAGCCTCGGGGGTGAGCAAGAGAGCAGGCTGGGGGGCGGAGAGAGTGGGAAAAAGGGGGTGTTCCCTGATGCTTCAATGCAATCCAGCAGCAGGGGGGTGCATTGAAACTCCAGCAACCTCCAACGTGCCTATCAAGGAGAAGGAGATTTGGGAGTGTCATATTCCCACTTCCAATAAAAAATGACTGATAATTCTCCAACTTTTTGTTAACTGAGATGATCCAGCCCCAAGCACCATCCCACCCTGGCAACACCCACCCTGACGACGCATGGGGGACTGTGCCGTAGCAACAAAGAACGTGGCCCCCTCTGAACATATGTCCGGGGCCCCATACAATGCAGAAACTGGAATGTGGTATTTATTTTATACAATATACAGGGTTCATATTATGTATACATAGGCCTACAGTGTACATGTATTCCGTATTTACACAAAGCGCTTCTTTCGAGCCTTGTTCTCCGCAAATTGGTTAATCAATGCGTCATAGTCCAGAGATCTGGCAATCCTGTTTTCGACTGAGATAACTGCAAGTGCAGAAAGCCTGTCATCTGTCATGGTTGAGCGCAGGATATTCTTGATCAGTTTCATTCTGCTGAAGCTCCTTTCAGCACCAGCGACAGTAACTGGTGTGGTCAGAAGAATTCTGATGCAAATGCAAAGATTCGGATATATCTCCTGAAGGCTGCTCTTGTATATGTACGTTAAAAAATTGTTTGCCGTGACAAGTCCTCTCTCTTTCTCGATGACATAAATAAAACGATTCAATTCCATTATGAGTTAGTTGGCATCAATGTCTCCCATTTTTCTTTCAAAATTTTTGCTGTGATTCTCCAGTTCATTTTCTCTGTGACACTGCTTCAGGTTGTTTGTGTTGTACAGAAATCCAAACAACTTATACCACTCCACGAGTTGGTCAAATCGTGACAAAACAGAAGATATGGCCTGATCAGCGAGAACAAGAAAGAACTGCGATTTGAATTTTTCTTCGGCAGAAAGACGACTCGAATCATCAGCACATTCGTAATCACACATTCTCTTCTTACGTCGCACCCTGGTTTCTGGAAACACCTGCTCAATACCCATATGCTCTGCTATTTCACATGCATTTGTGACCACAGAGTTATATCCTGTATTTCGATAGTCTTCCAAAAACTTCATTGTAGCACCAACTTCTGCCTGCAGACGCAGTACGTCAATTGACACATCTGGTGACTGAATTAATTTGCTGGTTTTATTGATGTGAAATAGTATATCGGACCACGTGTACATAGTCAGAACAAAAGGCCACGTAGAAACATGGTCTAAAAGCGCACCAGCTTCTGTTGCTGTACTGCCATCTTTCTTTCCGAGCGCATATTCTCGCAAAGATGACAAAGCATTGCACAATTCTTCAAGGTGATAACGCAATGGCTTCACAGCATCAATTCTCGACTCCCAACGAGTGTCCGATAACCCTTTAACAGATATTGGCATATGTTCTTGAAGTATATCCCAACACGAAGATGAAGAAGAAAAGATAATATATATTCTGTTAATCAGACCGAAAAACTCAACGGCATATTTCGATGACTTTGCCGCGTCTGAGATCACAAGATTCCAAGTGTGAACTCCACATGGTACATACAAGGCACGGTCATTTATTTCTAGCATGCGGGCTTGAACTCCTTTATTCTTTCTTCTCATATTTGCACCGTTATCATAAGCTTGGCCTCTCACGTCAGCAATGTCTATTCCTAAGTTGTTTGCTTTTTCAAGAAACGCTTCCAATAAGCCCTCGCCAGTTGTATCATGAACATTAAGAAAACCAACGAACGTTTCACAAATATTGACACCATCCTCACCGTTGCATTCAACAAAGTGTAACACCACAGACATCTGTTCTTCATGTGACACGTCGGGAGTACAGTCCAAAATAACTGAATAATATTTTGCTTTTTTAAGCTGTGCTATGTTGGCCTCTTGAATGTTACTGGCAACAAGTTGAATCAGCTCGTTTTGGATCTGTGGACTGAGGTACTGAACATGTGTCTCTGCCTTCTTAATCGTCTGTAAAAGTTCGCTGAGGACAGTATCATACTTTGCAAGCAATTCAAACAGTCCCAAAAAGTTGCCATTCGAAGGATCGCCGAGCTTTTCATTACTTCCTCGAAATGCCAAGTTTCTTTCAGACAAAAAAATAACGACATCAACCATGCGTTCTCCAGAAATCTCTTTCTTTCAGAAAAGCCTGCAATTCGAGTTGGTCAATAGATGTACGGTTTACTATGCCTGACCGAAGGTCAAACCATTTCACCATACAGTCTTGATGACCTTTGCCTGTTTCATGCTGCTGAAGTCTTTTTGACAGTGCTTTCCAAGCAGATGTTCCACAACGTAGCGGTATGTCGCCAGCGCCAAATAATTTACAACAAAAACAAAAAATGGCATCTTTCTGAACTGAGTACATTAACCATGAACGTCTTATTTTCTCGCCATTTGCCATGGTTCGATAGAAATGAGTACTCGTGAACCTCCGTCTTTCCTCGTTAAAAGGAAATTCGTAACTTTCATTCTGCTGCGGTGGGCCACGTGCAACAATGTCACACACTTGCCTGTCCGATATTATAGACGGCCAATCTCCTGGATCATCAGTCAGTGGTTCAGATTCAGATACTTCTTTCCCGGCAGCAGCTGGAATATCTGTCACAGTTTGTTCAGTAGAACAACTGGCTTCACCTTCGACCTCACTTGAAGCACTTCTGGATACGATTTGTCACTGCTAGCACTGTCCGTTTCATGTGCCTGTACCTGTACGTTGGATTGCAGCGCAAAATAAGTTGACAACTTTGGAATTTTCTCAAGTTCCTTCTCGGCATCTTTTGCTGCCTTTCATTTACTAGCTCCGCTCTTATACATTCTCTTAGACATCACAAAGCACGCTTCTGCGTTGGAAACGATAAAAAACTAAACAACTAAATTAATAACATTTATCCGCCGACCGCCATTATGAATGCAAATACACATTCTTTGAATGGGTCCAACTAAAATTCGAAACTGACCGACAGACAACTGATGTAGCCAATAGCATTATGATGTATCATAATGACTTCATGGTTTTGTCAGTAAAACCGACATGGATTATGCAATAGCTTCAATAAATGTCACTTACCTAGTTATACCTTACATTTTTTTTGCCACTTTCAGGGGCCCCCTTCCTTGCGGAACCCCCTCCGGTCGGAGGGTATGGAGGGCACTCGCTACACCTCTGCCAGCCCCAAGTACCATCTCACCCTGGCAACACCCACCCTGATGACGCATGGGGGACTGTGCATCCCAACTGTGTTGCTCCTTTTGTTGGTCTTATTTTGAACACTTGCTAAACTGATTGAGTATAGTTCAGGCAGGGAGGGGATACCTGCAAGCTATGTAAGGGGCTGGGCAGCCACAAGACAGAGAGGAGAAGGAGGAGTGTATTTGTGTATTATGTACATACATATCAAGTTTCAGGGGATGGACACAGAGGCAACATAGAGGGCGGTCACATGCCCCCACAGAACCTTTTAATTATGCCCCCCTCACTATGCACAGTTATGCATCACCTCTGGCTGAAGGGTTCTCTACTGTACATACTAATACAATATAAGTATTTTGCAGTATTGGGACCATAAAATGCATACATAGACAGATTCAACTGACATTCGAGTCAAACATCTGATTTGTTTTTGTTATTTAGGGTAATGGAAAGAAATAAGAAGTTTATTTTTCAGAAAAAGTAGAGCTCCAGAGATCCAAATTACGATATATAAGAATAGCAGTATCATTTCTAGCTTCATTGTATTTATTTTATTTTACTTTATTATCTGCTCTGACCTATTTCACTATGCCAAATGGTAGTACAAACAAAATTTGGATAATTTTTAAGAGGCTACAGTAGATACAGACCAGTTTCTGAACTTAATTACATTTTTATAAAAAGTGAGAATGAAACTGCTTAACGGGTGTTGCAAGGCTTCATTCATTAATTGTGCAAAAATTTGCTAAGTTCTTTGGATGGAAGATGTTGCAGAAATGCAAAGTATTATGTTAATTTCTGAAACCTCACAAGCTAAATGCCATTCCTCTGAAAGACTGCATAATTATACACATACAGCCATAACTTTTTACTGTATAATCCATAAGCTATCCTACAAACATATATTTAGAACTTGGTTATGAGTGTGTTGACATTTAGAAACAAGAAAAATGCTTAGATCTTCAAAACAAATGGTTTCTTACATTCTTCTTGTACTGAACAAACATTAACTTAACTAGATCAATATGTATTTCCTTGAAGCTCATGACTTCATCTCTACTTTTTTCCCTCATCCAAAATACTAAAAAGGGCACATGAAATAAACATCTTCAGGCTTATTTATGGAATTAATATCCATTGACGCAAATGTAAATCTAAAACAATATAATGGTTTACAACATAAAAATCATATAATCAAAAAACTTTTTTAAAAATGAAAAACTGTGACGTTTATAATATTGCAAAATATGCTGCAAATATGAAGTCAGGACATATGCAATCATACTGCCATCAATAAGATAACAATACTGCTAACAGAGCTATTAGAGCTGGCATGCCAATTGGATTTGACACACACCTACACGAAAAACAGGCTTCATGAAAAATATGAAGTGTTTTGGTATTAAGCATGGATGATTAGGTTTATTCCACCAAATTTATTCCTGTTAAGCCTGGATCCTGCAAACATTTATGCACAGGTTTAACTTCAAACACAAGAGTAGGCCCATTGGCTCCAATGAAAATACTTGTGTTTAAAATTAAGTCCATGAATAAGTTGTTTGCAGAATTGGGACCACAAAAAGCATTATTAACATTAATAACAACATTATTCTTTATTGCACTATAGACATCATGACCCAACAGTTACATAATTAATTAATGACAGTTGAAAGGATTTAATTTTCATCTTTAAAAAGGCAATTAACTTTCTGAACAAGTAACTATAGGTCAACTATAAGGCAATTAAGAAGAATGCAAGTCAGTAATGTGATATTAACCAATTGTTATTGCAAATAAAAGTTAATACAGAGTTTTCAAATGAGAGACCAATCACTGACAGAAATTTCATGTCCTCTGTTGTCTTCTACAACTCCAAGAGAGAACATTTTGTTTTTAAACGACTGCAGTTTTCTTTTTAGTTACAACTGTTAGTACTTAATAAACAAACTACATCTTACTGATGCCTGAAATCAATTTAGATTAATCCAATAACTAATAAACACTCTCTCTTTTATATGTTTCACTTTTAGTTTTAAAGTGATACTCTCAACTGAAAAAAACATTGGTCTGAAAATGTTTTACCTCCTATTATTATAAGTGCAAGACTAAAATAAGAATATCTATATTGTTCTATTTTCTTGCTATGTGCATTTGATTATACATAAAATTGTCAATTTCACTCTCTTCTGTACTGTCAATTTCAACTACACCTGTACCTCAATATAATGCAACCCGATATAACACGAATTCGGATATAACGCGGTAAAGCAGTGCTCTGGGCGGCGGGGGGGGGGGGGAGGGGGGGAGGGAAGCCTGCGCACTCCAGTGGATCAAAGCAACTTCGATATAACACGGTTTCACCTATAATGCAGTAAGATTTCTTGGCTCCGGAGGATAGCGTTATATCGAAGTAGAGGTGTATATAAAGATTTATTTTAAAAAGTACAAAAATGAAATTATAAAACATATGAGTGAGCAGGGAGACTTCAGGGCTTGAAACTACTTTAACTTATCTTTTGAAGTAAATTAAATTTCACTGGGATGGTGGTGCTCCTTTACATCAGAAGCTAACAAATTTGCTTGTTGTCAGCAAATAAGTACATAGATATATGCACAGATATATTTTGTTGTTGTGGTTTGACACAGGCTATATGCACCATAGCCCTGATTCTTAGACTGTTCCATGCAGGTGGACCCTTATGCCAATACTTTGAAGTTAACAAGGCTCCTGGGAGAGCAGACCCTTGCGCCAGTGCAGCTTGCAGCACCATGGCCTACAGTTTTTGTAATCAACAAGAAGAATAAAAACATGGTGCTCACTTCTCTTGCAGAACTGGATCCATGGTTTATAGCTTTGTTTCCATTTTGAGGAAATTTGTTTTAATAAAGTCACAGCAGCATATGGCACTAGCATCTTTATTTTCAAAGTGGATATGGAGTTGGACACTATTTCAAGCTATTTGATGTTACTTCCTAAGCCTCCTTGATCTGCTATCTGATTGTATACTTAGGATAAAAATCAGCAAACCAAAAGAATTGGGAAGGGGAATAAATATCAGCCATTCAAATTGTTTATTTAATGAAATGAAGAGTCTAGCTCAGAACAGCTTCTCTTTTTAAGAAAAGGTCAAATGTACTTACGATTTTGAATTTATTTTCAGAGACTATCATCAAACATACACCAGAACTAATCTGTAACAAATGTTTTAATTTTGTATGAAGAACAAAAATAAACCCATGATATAATATAATTAAAAAAGGAATTAAATTAAGCTCAGAAGTGCTTAATAGCGGATTTCTACAGATGTAAACAATCAAATAGCATGCACTAGCAACATGGTAAGGGACAGTCATATTTGCCACTGCCACATCTAAAATAATTGGTTATTCACTTAGCTGACTGAATACTACTATTTTTTTAAAATAAAGACTAATTTCTAAAGTATTCCTTGGAAAAGTTGTTTAGCAGAAGACCACCCTATCTTTTACATTATTTTTCTGATAGAAAAAAAACTAGAGTTCAAAAAAGGAAAAAGCATGTGTTACTTAAAAAAGTAGACATCTACGTTTAAGTTCTGAAATAGCTGCCTGCTCTACATGCTTCAGGGAAAGTTTACATATACATCTATGGTTTTCTTTGGCAGGGTTGTAAAACACACAACCTTAATCCAGTTCCCGTAACAGAGGCTTGTTTACGGCTGTTCTTTCTTCCTCCAACACACTCAATAATTCAACAAAAAGAACAGGAGTACTTGTGGCACCTTGGAGACTAACAAATTTATTTCAGCATGAGCTTTCATGAGCTACAGCTCATCATTTCTTCGGATGCAACTCCTTTTCAGACCGTAGTGCTCTTTCATAAAATTATATCAGAGTAAAATAGATGTATTTCAATATCTGACAGAATAGTCAATCCACTGTACATAAGCTAAAGCACAAACACATCCATTATGGCGCATATGCAATTTAGGATTAAGTACAGTCTTTAGCACAGAACGACAGTTCAGGTTTGGGAAGAGAATTGTTGTAGTTCTTGGAAGACACCTAGTGTGCAGTTCCATCCAGAAAATACCCATTTTTCTCTTTAAGTGCGTTTAGTATCACAAGCACCAGGAAGAAACCCCATTTCTTCTCTACAGGGATGAGAAATGGCCACAGCCAGCAACAGGGGGCAAAGTAACCCCTCTTCTCTCATTAAGTTTTTGCAACCATGACATTGCCTTTGCTTTTCTCTGTCCTCAGAACGTGTGGGGTTTGTTGTTTTTGTTTTTTCCTCCAAAGGTAATAAGTTATTTATATTCAAATTAAAATGTGAATATATACAAAATATATAATAAAAACAAAGTCAAGCTGACAGTCAGACAGATAGATTTAGGCAGCCTCTGCTTGCAATGCAAGATTTATCCAAATCTTCTGTCTGAAAGGTATGAAATGTAAGGGGGATTCACAATCTCTCAGTGACAGTGATGGGAAAAGCAGTATGTCAGAATTTGAAGGAGCATAGAGGGAAATCATCACCAACATATCAAGAAACAGTAAATCTGCCGTGTTAACTACTTATGCTAAACAATCTGTTCCATCTTGTATTTAGCTTTGACACACTGAGTACGTTTCCCATGAAGAACTTTGTATAAGTTTGAAGCTTGTCTCTCTCACCAACATAAGTTGGTGCAATAAATGATATTTTCTTACCCTGCTTGTCTCCCAGTAAGAGGCAGATTCACCCACCCCACAAATCCCTAACATGGAGAAGGGGCTGAGAGAAAACTAAGAGGAGAAGGAGGAAAAATCAGTATCTCTCCCCACCCAGTCCTTGATCAGGTTGAGAAACAGTGGAGATCGCTGATGCTCTTATTTACACAAATATAGAACAAAACTTTGAACTAATTCAGAAGTTCTGAGGTATGCATATTATTAGCCTATATAAATACATGTCCTCATTACTTTTATCCTGGTCTTCCCTCCCTCTTCTCATTCTTATTGCTTGCCAGACTTAGTGCATGTGTTTTAGGCCCCGATCCAACCTAGTTTGCATAGGCTGACCCTTGTACCCCAAGCAAAGCCTCAATGACCTCAACAGGACACTATGTGGGGGTAGGAGTCCATCCAAGCAGATCAACTTTCAGGATTGGGACCTAAAAGCAGTAAGTGCCTGTGAGGCAAGTACTGTGTCATTTTCTGTGTTTGCACAGTGCCCTGCACAAGGGGGCCCTAGACCTGACTAGAACCTTAGGGCACTAATGCAACAGCATACATAAAGAATAATGGTCTTCGAGAGAGAGGGACAGCGCAATGGGGGATGGAGGAGGAGATATCATTATCAACACCCTACCCCCATCTACTACTGAGTGGGAACTGGGAGAATCGTGCCCAGGAAGAGAAGTGAGTAATCATCATCATCAACACTCCCACACATCCTCCCCCAAAACACACCCTGTCCCCGTGAGAGAGGAGAGGATCCTCCCTCACAAACACAAGAAAGAGAACTGAGGAAAGGGGAGAGATTATTTCCATGCCTTCAGATTTCAAGCACAATCACTATTTGTGGTCCTGAGCTGAGGTTTTTACTACCCTGGTCTGATATTAGGCTAACGCAGCAGCCAGCTGACACAAGCCCACGGGGGTGGAGATGTCACCACCAGCTCTGATACACTCCCCAGCAGCCAGCCCGCAGCCACACTGGGGGAGCGTGGCGCCCAGCGGCGAGGCACTAGGAGCGCGCAGCCTAGCAGCGAACTTACCCCGACCGGCTTGCGCCGCCGCCTCCTCTCCGGCCCAGACTCCGCACGGCTCCCGGGTCCTGCTCACCCCGCGGCCGGGGGCCGGCTCCGCCTCCCGCTGTCACCGCCGAGCTCCTGGCAAGAGACAGGCGCCCAACTCCGGGCAAGGACTTCGCTGCTACACCTCCGCTGGGCGGGCCGCCTCCTCCCCCGGGCGGTACCGCGGCCCGAGTGACAGCGCGGCTCAGCCGCCAGGCCGGGGCCGGGGAGAGCTCCGCAGCCTATGGGAGCGGGGCCGGGGCGGGACCCGGCGGAGGAGGCGACAGCGGCCAGGCGCTGGGGTGTCCCCGCCAGTCGCCTGATCTCAGCCGCACACGCGGGGGGGCGGACTGGGGCAGCCGCGAGGAGAGGTTAACGGGGGAGGAGAGGGCAGGTGGGGTGGGGGGGAAGCGAGCGCAGGAGTGATGGGAAGGGGATCTGAGGCGGGTCTAGCAATAGCTGGATTTAGGGAATGGGAGATATTAGGCATGAGATGAAATGAGCGAGGGAAGAGACCGAAGGAGACCAGGAGGAAGCAGTAGGATGAGCGCTGGATACACAAAAGGGGGGATTTTTTCCCCTTTGCAGGCGCCCCATCCTACGTTACCAACAGAGAACTGTGACTAGCTACTAGAAGCCGCACTGGAAACAACAATTAGCTTTCTTCAGACTTTCACAGGTCGCTCCCGTGTGTTGAGTTACACGGAAGGCGACGCCACAGTTGCAACCACTAGTGGGGATGAGGGTAAATAACCCTCCCCTTTTGCACCCCGGTTACTGTCATGTTCATATCCCCCTCCGCGCAGTTTCAGACCGTGTGTATTTTCACCGCTGGGCCCCCTTTGCCTCCAGCTTCCCTTCCCCAGTCACTGGCACCTGAGTCACCAGCCTGCTGCCGCTGCCTGCCCTGATCAGTGGGTAACCTCTGTAGCATCACTATTATGCCAAGACTCGGGGGCGGGGAGAGGGAAAGACGCCCCTGGGATGGAGGTTCGGGGTAAATTGTTGGGGTTTCTCTCTGTAGCAGGGGAAAGGGGGCGTCATGTACCCACCAAACCCCTCTGCGCCAGTGTGCAGAGAGCAAGCGCCTGAGCACACAGCAACCCCCCGCTATTCTCCAGAGGGGGAGGGAAGAGCCTATGGGCAGCGGGTGCGGGGGGGGGCTCCTCCCCAACGAGGCGAATCGGGGTCGGTAAGGCCGGGGGGGGCTAGCCGCCACCTCCAGCACATGGCGCTGCAGCAGGGGCTAGGCCCGGTGGAGCGAGGGTGGGCGGGACCTGAGTCCCCCGGGCTCTGCCCGCTCGGGCCCCGCTACAGCGGGGGAAGGGAGCAGGCACTCAGGGTACGCCACGCTCGCTTCCTCCCAGCCCCGGCTCGCCCCGCCCTTCACGGGGTCCTCACCCGCCGCTCCGCCCCTTCGCTCCTCCCTGTCCCCAGCCGCGAGCAGTGGATGGGCCCGGCCTACGTCTGTACCTGAGCCGCCGCTGCGGGGTTTCTGGCCTAGCGGGGCCGCGCCGCATCTGCCTTCGCCCCGCCGCCATGGAGGAGGACATGGAGCTGGAGAGGTGAGAGGGGCCCTCCGGGAGGTGTGTTCCCGGGCGGTGGGCGGGCTGGGCCCGCTGCGATCTACGGCGCCTGCCTGGCGCACTTGTTCCCTTCCCTTCAGCACCGGGGGATGGGGCAGGGGAGTGCGGGGGAACTGCAGGGATGAATGGGGGTGGGGGGATTACCTAGGTAGTTCCCTCTTGAGTTTAAAAGTTCACTTCTAGACCCGCCCCGTGACATCCTCCTGGTGGGAAGGGGTCGTGTGTGGGGCTCGTGGTCACTCCTGTGCCAGGCCTTTGGGGGAGGCAGCCCCATGAAGGGCTGGTGCTGGACCCAGTAACATACACATTAGTCATGTCACTTCCCTCCTCGCTCTGGAAGTGCCTAGCTAATCTTTCAGGTAACGAGCTGATTTGGAACTCATCTGCTCGCTCTGGTGTGGGGCTTGATGATGTCAATAAGCTGCCTCAACAGGTAACGTTTGTAGTGCAGAGGGACCATTAGAGAGCCTTTAAGAGAGAAGCTGGAGCACTTTTGTTTACAGTCTGGTGCTGATTAGAATGTTTAAATTTACATTATTGTATGCCATATAATACAAGTTTAATCTCCTTTTTTTTTTTTTTTGAGGGGATTGCATTAATGTGGATGTTTACAGTTTCACTTACCTAAACATCAAGCCTCAGTGGTTTGAGTGGTTTGAGTATTGGCCTGCTCAGTGGTTTGAGTATTGGCCTGCTAAACCCAGGGTTGTGAGTTCAATCCTTGAGGGGGCCATTTGGGGAACTGGGGTAAAAATCTACAGATTGGTTCTGCTTTGAGCAGGTGGTTGGACTAGATGACCACCTGAGGTCCCTAATATTCTATGATTTGGGAGGACAGGGGTCCCAGTTTACAGAACACAGACTTACATGCAGGAGCCCTTTGATTTTAGTTTGAGAATTAGAACTGTTTTCCTATTCCTACAGCATCAAATATATTTTACTTTTACCAGTCTTAGATTATATAAGTGGTTTCCACACGGATGTTGAAGCATATACAGTATACTCCCAAAAAACATTTAAGGTGTACTTTGCAGTACATGGAATGAGGTACAATAGTATTCCAGGATTTCTGAGGCTGCCGTTCTCTATGGGAGCCCTTTATCTCCTTATTGCAATATCATTCCTCTGTCCCTGTTGTGAGGCAGTAATCTGATTCCAAGTGGATGCATTCAGGAGAGTAATTTATCACAGAGGGAACTCAGGTTATTCATGAGAAAAAAAGGGGGCATTGAAGATACTGCTGACTTTTCTGTTGAATTCTGAAATCCTCTGTTGAATTGGCTCAAGTTATCTCATTGTTTTACTCTGTATCCCATGGCCCGATTATGATTTACTGGAATAATATAACTACCAATCTCAAAAGTGAGAGTAGTGTGCTCAGAAGACTTTTTGGGCACCTGGCCCACAATTGTGGAATATGCTTCTGGGAAGACTATGAGCCTTAGTGTCTTCATAATAAAATGTAAATTCAACTTTTTCAAACTTCTTACTTTAAGGAAAGGCATACTTGTATAAAATAAATTAAATGAAAACTCCCTATTAAATGAAGAAAATCATGCCTGTACCAGTTATCATTGCAACTAGATCACAGTGGAAGTTGGAAAATTAATAAACCTTGTTTTGTTAATTGAAACGAGAAAAACCTAATCTCTGACTTTGTATTTATTATAATCAGATTGTGGCTACATTGACTGAATTCTGTTGGGATGAGATAATTCATTCTACTATGCAAATTGACTCATGTCATATCCAAATAAACACATTCAGTTTAAATGCAGGTTCATTTAGTTGACTATTCAGTCATAACGGACCTCTGTTTTACTTTCTGGTTTGGAAATGGACCAGAAGCACTTACATTATTGGTAAATCTTGTTGGTTTTATGCTATTTATTGTAGAATTGTCTGGGAGGAATGACTGAAATAAGAGTTCTGCAGCATGACTTGTCAACATTACAACTAAACAACGTATAACAGAATCTCATGTGAGATTACCTGTTAGCAGTATGTCTAACAATGATATCATGGATAGCATGCTCTTCCAGTGTGTCTCACACTCAAATATAGGGAACTAAGTTTGTGGCTCCATTTCCAAAAAAATAACTTGTTGCCCCAACTATCTGCTTCCAACTGATATTGTAGCTGGGACAAAAATAATAGTTGTGCTGGTAGAAGTGAGGGAATAATTGGGCCTAAGAGAATGTAATGATCCATTTACCTCTATAATTTTTCAGTGAGACACTTCTCCCCTATGATCTTAAAAAACAACCACAACTGTACTGGTCTGAAATATCAAACTAAATAAGAATATGTCATTGTGAGGTGTGGTATGAAGTTTTTATCAGCAAAAGTTTGTGATGGCCGCATTACTTGCTGTAGCAAATCTAAACTATACCATCATGACTTCTACATATGCCACACATGTTACAGAAAAGCTATTTTAGGGATGCTTTTAGAGAGTTTTAAAAAATATTTATTTGAGCTATTTTTAGGTGCCTTAGCTACCATGAGTCCAAGTGCTCAAGGAAACATACAGGTTTATAATGATCACTTAAAATAGTGTTTTCTGTATCTACAAACATTATATGTTTAAATTCTGTTATGGACATGGACACCTTCTAGGTCTAGAGCAACTGCTGAGTCCCACTGGGAAGCTAGTAGGTTTCCAGACAAAGAAAAACATTTTAATTATTTGTCCACATGCAGCTAAGACTACAATCTGGTGGTCAGACAAGAGAACTTGGTTGTCCAAAGTTTCTGGCAGTGACTTCATTCTCTCAGGAAAATTAAATTGAAAGATATTTTCTGCTTTGATGGTCTGAAGTAGTAATACTCAGACTGAGGCTTGCAAGCTGCAAGTAGTGCTTTAGTGTGTCTCCTGTGGCTCTTTACAGCTCATGATATAAATGTGTGATTTAATTATTAACCAATCAGGATGCTTTTACTATGTTATTAAGCAATTGTAGTTGATAAAATAATACTTGGTCAGTCATTTTCCTGTGACTATATCTATCTTCTCCCATCATTTATTTATATATATATATATATATTCCTCCATCATGCTATTCATATGAATACGTAGTACTATAATAAATGAAACAATGAATTCACACTACTGTGGCTCTTTTGGGTAATGTTGATTGCTAATTTGGCTCCTTAACCACTGAGTTCTGAGTATCACTGGTCTAAAGACAGTTCTCTACATTCTGTTTGTTCTGGTTTGGATTATTGTGCCACGTTTTCTCACTTTTATTCTCCTTTTTTTACTGTCACTAACTCACTTGGTCTTATATTCTGTATTTTTCTTGCTTAAAATGTTACTGTCAGCAGGAATGATGGTTGCTGAATTGGCTACCTCTTGTCATGTGACCCTTACATAGTCTGAGATTTAAAGCAATAAAAAAGCAGTGACTACAAATACACGCAGGTTGTAAATAAAGCCAGGCTTCCCATTCACCTTCACCGCTATCTATGGGAAGTATCGGATATGCATCCTTCCCCTCCTCTCTCTCTCTCCCCAATAATTTCAACTTCTTTCTGCTGGAAATTAGAGGCTGGCAGTTTCCCCTAAACATCCTACTATTAATTATATTGGAGAATATCCAGGGTCTAAATCTAAAACTTTTCATAGCCTTAAGATACTAGGCCAAATTCTAATGAAATGTAATTGATGCTGTGAGTATAACTTACACTCCAATGGATAGGTATACAGGGTTATAAAACAACTAACAGAAGAGTGTCAAGGTATCTGACAGGGCTGGATTATTTTTCATCTCCACTGTTCTTACTCTTTCTTCCCTGTTCTACACCTTTGGCATGTTAGTTATTCACAATACCATTTATGTCCCTGCCCTGAAGATTTTGCCTTCTAAACAATATAATATCCTACAGTTAAGATATCCTGCCTTGTGCACTAGAACAACACAGTAAATACATGGTCTTCTGGGAATATATTAGAGGTTATTGGGGAGAGAGCACTGGATATATTTTTCCTCACTCATAATCTCTTCGACAGTTAAAGCTGCCTCCTAGTTGCCAGAAACATTTCACAACTCCTGAATAGCATCTCCTACTAGAACTGCCTTCAAACCCTAGTTTGCAGTGTCATCTATTTGAAATTGTTTGTTGCCCTAAGGGATAAGGCCCTTAGCATCTGGAATAAACTCCTTTATATTATATGCACTTAAAATTTAAATCCTTAAGTTATAAAATTGCATGTTAGAAAGGAAGCACAATTTAATAGCTAAAAGTAATAGTTAGACTATAGATCTAGCAATCATGAGATCTTGGTTCTGTATGTAGGTCTGCCACTTGACATTGGTTATGTAACGTAAAGGTGATCTGCCAAATAAAAACTGAGGATGAATTTCTTTATGGAATCTTCACTAATCAGGCTGTGGGGGTCATTCACCCAGAAAAAAGCTTAAAATAACACTTTTTTTAAAAAAAGTGATCTATTGTCAACCTTAAACTGTTTAAAGACAGTGGAATTCTAAATCAGGTGAGTTAATTCCAAACTCTCCTAAGGCATGCTTTCCATTTTATTCTTATATGCCTATGTGGCATATTTGGTGGTGGTTTTAATCCTGTTTCTTTGCTGTTCAGTGTGGCATTCCTCAGACTCCATTTTTTGAAATCCCTTTTCATCAGTTTCTGTATATATCCATTTAATTATTTCATGTTACATCCAGGGTGTCCATTGTTAATAATGTCCCTTATGTATGTACCTCTTCTTGCTGACTCTAGGACTGCCATCTTTGTCCTGTGCCAAAGCTTGGACAAGTTGTAAAAACAGATGTCAGGATCCTCAGGTGTGTTCAAAAAACAGCTAGCCTCTCCATTTCCAATTAAATTCATGCATAATAGAATGGCACTTGTGGTATCAGTAGCACTATCATCTTGAGCTCTGATCTTCAGAGCAAAACAGGGTAGAGTCTAGTAAGTTCTTGAATGTATTTAATGCTGCAGGAAGTGGTTTGGAATATTCAGTGACATGATTCTCTCTGTCATTGCTGAATCAATGTTCCATCTGGTTCTAGGGGACATAGTATCTGAGCACCAGAGCATAGCCTGTAGTTTATTTACAGAGAATTTTGTGATGTTGCATTGCACCACCATGGGTTGGGCTCTGATTGCTACAGTTGCAGGCTCAACATAGTGAAATTACTCCTGGATCTTTTCTCAAATTTGGTGGCTTCGGGAACACACAATATCCAAGTATAATGACCATATAAACACAATCACAAGTACAAAGTCTTATCTGTACTACAAGTTTTATTAAAGCAATAAGTAAAGTTACAATTACCTGTGTTTTGTCAGATACCGGCGGCATGTGAGCGTTCTGTCAGTTTGCTGTCCCAGCTCTGCTCAGATAGCGGACACAGCAGACCTCGATCAAACTGCCCAATAAAACCACAGACCCGTTTCTGTAGTGAAGGCACTTGGCCAGGTTTATTGTTGATGAGAGGATATTATGTCCTATACATGCTACAAGTACATATAATACATGTGTGGCTGTGACAATGGACACAGCTTAGTGAATGGCAGAACTTTCCATTTCCCCCTAGGCTGGCCAAAGACACTCGCTTTGAAATTCCTTTTTATAGCAAGTTACGTATTGCCCCTCTGACATGGCTAGTTACCACCCTTTACCATGTATATGTTGGTTCAATCAAAACATCTCTATCCATCACACTGTCATCCTGACCTTATCTTTAAGAGGGGATCACTGTGTCCTTGTGTCATCTTTGGGGAGTGTGTTCTACATCATAATTCTGTATTAGGGTGTTCTGGTACCACCCTTCTGGAATGTGCTTGCATGGTTGTTCTGTGCCTAGTCCTTCTTAGGAATGTATGTGTTTTTGCAACACCAGCCCTGTTCTTGCCAGGTTCTCTGAGCCTGCACGCAGGCAGAGCCTGACTTCTGTTCACAGTCTGACTTTTTCTAACTTTGCTTTATATTAGCAGGACTTGACCACTACTTTAGTTCAGGCCTCAGGCTTCTTATACCAGGCCTTATATCTCAGGCTCTCCCTTTCTACTATACCATGCATATAGAAATCCTATGAAAACCTGCGCAATAATTATAATTATAATCATTGTGATGGGTTCCCCTCTGGGGTGCCACCTGGAACTGAGGTACCACTGAGCCCCCTGACCCACCAGTTGGGGCTCTTTCTCATGCTGTTCTGCTGGGACAAGCTGCAAAGCCCTGCAGCCTGCAGTTTCACCAGCATTCATACAGGTAGGGACACACCCAGCTGCAGTTACATGCAGGCTCTTTGACTAGCCCCTGCATAAGAAGGCTACAGCCAAGGTAACTCCCAGCTCCCCAGGCGTGCACCCCCTTTGGAGTATAAACCCAAAATTATACTGTGTTGTACTGGACAGGGAACTGCACAGCGTAAGCTCATAAAGTTCACCCCCTCCCTTAATGTGGAGAGGAATATGCAACAGCATTTGTCCCTGGAGCTATGATGCCCATACACTACACTCCGACTCACTGGTTTAGATAAAGCAGAAACAAGTTTATTAACTACAAAAGATAGATTTTAAGTGATAGCAAACAGATCAAAGCAGATTACCTAGCAAATAAAATAAAAATATGCAAACTAAGCTTAATATACTGAATAGATTGGATATGAATTAGCAGATTCTCACCCTAAGAGATGACGCAAGCAGGCTTCAGATTCTTAAGGGGCAAGCTGCAGTTGCTTTACAGCTTGGAATGCCCAGGTGTTTCATTCACAGGCTAGACATCCCTTTAGCCTGGGTCCAGCACTTTCCCCAGTTCAGTCTTTGTTCCTCAGGTGATTCCAGGAGTATTCTTGTGTGGGGAGTGAAGAACCACAGATGATGTCACTCCCTGCCTTATAGCTTCTGCATATGGCAGGAACCATTTGTTCCAAAGCTTGGTTCCCAAACCAGTCTGTAGGAAAAATACTGGCATCCCAAGATGGAGGCCAGCATCCTGTGGCCTGGTCCTTTGTCCTTGTAGACACAATGGTCATAGCAGCCATTACTTACAGGCTGTTTGGAGCATTCTCAAGAAGGCTCACCAGGTGGGGGATAAGCTTCTCCTAAGGCCTACTGTTCTTTCTAATGGCCCGTTGCTCTGAATAGGCCCTTCCCCATCCACTATCTAGACTGAAAGTCTAGTGGGTGTTGCCCAGGTGTAACTACATTTGAAAGACAAATACGTAGTCAACATTTATAGCATCAGATACAAAAATGATACATGCATGCAAATAGGATAATCAGATTCAGCAAATCTTAACCTTTTTATTGACATCTTTCATGACCTATTTGCATGAAATCCATTTATAATAATGCCATAATCATATCATCATAATATCACTGAAGAATATGGGGTGCACTGTCACAGTCATACTCACATCCTGAAAGGTATTCTAGGGTCTGCTGGACCTCTTAAAAGATGATCATCAGTAGAGGGACAGTTCCTGCTGGGGTTTTCACGTAGGTATTCCCTTGGGTCTTCCCACTCTTACCCAACCAGGGTACTCTCTTTTATATTGTTGTTCTGACCACACCTAACACCTTATGCACGCGCATGCAGGTGTCAACCTTATTTCCCTTCTCTGAACTTGCACACCCCATGAATATTTATTGGGATGCCCCATTTTTCATAGGTTGTTCGTAGTTCCTCTATTCTCCTTAACATCTGCGCATGACATGTACCCTGTGGTCAAGATAGACATTCAAAGGTCTTACAGTCAGGTGTCTCATGGTCTTGGACAATACACTGCGGCCTATTGCAATACATTTTTCCATAACCTCACCTATTGGCACTTCTTATGCAGTAACCTTGTGACCTTGCTGGCATAGGTTTGTTCCTAGGTCACTCACTCATATCAAGCTTTCTTAAGCCTATGGCAGTGGTTCCCAAACTTTAACAACCTGTGAACCCCTTTCACTAAAATGGCAAGTCTTGCGAACCCCCTCCTGAAAATAAATATTTCCAAGGATTTTCTCGTTTACCTGAATATAAATTATAAAAGCAATGATCTTGGAAATATAAAATTTGTTTTTATGACATGCTTATTACACACTATTTATTATTGTGATCCTGGCCTCTGTTTGCCAGAAGCTGGGAATGAGCGAAAGGGGATGGATCACTTAATGGTTACCTGTTCTGTTCATTCCCCCTGGGGCACCTGGCACTAGCCACTGTCGGAAGACAGGATACTGGGCTAGATGGACCCTTGCTCTGACCCAGTAGGGCCATTCTTATGTTCTTATTTATCATTACAGTATTTTTATTACATTATGAAAATGGCAACACTTCCAGGATCTCACTTTTGTAACTTGTATCACTTTGAATAAGCCTGTTATAAGACAAGGCTCCTATGTTTCATCAAAGAGTATCAGAGGTGAAACAGCATGAAGGTATTTAGGAAGGCAACTCAAAGAGTTCCTCCTACACAAACATTCAGGTCTTGAGCAGTCCAGACAAACAACGCACATTACAACAAAGGTTAAACTTGTTCATCATAATTTAAAAAACAATACTAGCTGCCTATTTAATTTTAAAAACAGCAAAAATATCCACCTCCCTTTCAATTTCTTATAAGAAGTCTTGAAGTTTAAATCTGCTCAGTGTGATAGATACACATGCTTTTATCCTCTTAGCTCTTGGAAGTCCAGGGGCTTCTGTGCTGCCCAGGGTTCCTAGGGACAGCTCTGTCCACCATTAGGGAATTTTTTTCCGAGAACCCCCTGTAACATTTTTGAACTCCTAGGGGTTCTCTAACCCCAGTTTGGGAACCTATGGCCTAGTCTGGCTATGCTAAAATCTTACAGGTCTCATCCTGTTGGCATTAATACCTAATACATACTCATCACTCTTAAATACTTAATCTTGTACTTCTATAATCCTACAATTTAAATCTGTTTAGCATACATTGATTAGATATTAAATTGATCCATAAATGATCAATGGATGATAAAATGAACTAATTGGCTATAATAGTCTTTCAGGTGCATCTCTAATGATCCTGGTCAAGTCATTGTTCCCAGGGAACTTTTTAAAGAGATGTTAGTCTCTATGTTCTTTGATAAAATGAACTATCTCTAGTTTTGCAAAATGCTGTACTGATTTTGGTACCTGATTGTGCCCACCCTGTAAATGGTTGCATTGTAGTTGTGAAGCAATTCCTGTTTGAGTGTTACCTGTATATGCAGTGTTATATCTGGGTTGGTCACAGCATATTAGAGAGACAAGATGAGTGACTTTACCTTGATTGGTCCCTTGAAATATGTGTGAACTCTTTATGCTAAAGAATTTGTTCCACCTCTTATTTAGCAGTGACGCTCTGAGTCCATTTCCCAGACCTGAAGAAGAGCTTTGTGTAGCTCAAAAGCTTGTCGTTCTCACCAATCAAAGCTGGTCCAGTAAAAGATATTACCTCACCCACCATGACTCCATTGCCTGTATAGTTCATAATGTACTTTAGGATCCCAGCAGATGACAGATGCTATTATAGTTGAAGCTAGCAGAGATGGTTAGAATTAAAATTACCTAACGCTTTCCATCATAAGAACCTGTTTTCAGTTGCTTGTATCTTAGTTGAACTTAACCATTCGGTCTAAAACTTTTCATGTTAGGTGACTTTCAGCAAAATTGAGCCATCCCTTTCCAGGAACAAGGTAGGGAAATGTATTTTGTTTGGCTTGACTTTACAGCCTTAAATTCCTTTTTTTCTTTATACAATATAAATTTGTGTAAAAATTCTCTAACATAATGTATTCTTTGATCATCACTTAAAATATGCAGCAAAATTTTAATCATTCAGGATATAAGCAGACTAGGGACCATCCTTTCCTGCAAGGAAAAGAACCCCTTGTTCTCACCAAACTTATCTCACCAACAGACCAATCTATTATAATTATTTTCATCTTCTTCCGGTCATTCAAAAATATGCAGGTTTTGGATGCTGTTTGGTGCTCATGTTATAAATGATGCCAGTATTACCAGTTGTGACATTTCTATGTAGTATTCCTTTGGGATCAGACTATGCATCGGTTTTATTAATTATAGCTTCCTATGTGCTTTGGGCTCTTCTCCTCGTGTGGCAGTTTTGACTGTTGTATGCTAGTCATTCCCTTCCTTTATCTGGTATTGCAGTTGCAAGAATGTTTGTATTGTACCCAAGCTTTATAACTGGAGACAGCTAGGAGTGCTTAGTCCCCGAGAGTCCTTTTAAAAGCAAATATAGAACCTTATTTGCACAATTGTGAAGCCTTTGGCAGATTTACTAATATGTATAAATTCAGCATACGGAAATACGTTACATGGAAGATACTCTTAAGTGTTTATACCACTCTCTTCAGTTGACTTTTCATAGTTCTTGTGAGTCAGGAGGGCTTTCTGAAGGCACAGCAACACAAATTAGTCTACTAAAAAAGGATTATTATGGATATAAAGACTCTAATTAGCCAGGAAGCGACAGACCAATGACAGACTGCTGGGATGGGTGTCAAGTCAGTCTGAGTTGCAATATCATTTATAGATACAAACAAATCAAAATGCCTGTATTTTGTGTATGTTAGTTTTCATATAATCCAGTTCTATTAGCTTCACTTAATTGATTTGTAGTGTTTCTAAGAAAATTGTAACTAGTTTATATTATTGTAAAAGTATATTGCTTCAGACACTTTAATTCTTTCAAGTATGATTAAATCATAAAATAACATGAGGATCACTGACCTTTAATGTACCTTTGACACAGATCTTTCAAAGAACAGAATTACAAAGAATTTTTGCAGAGTGCTGTGATGAAAGTCAACACTTAGACTTTTTGTTTTTCTATTACAATTCTGTCTTTTTGAAGGTTTGATATCCTAGATATCTCTAAATACATTATGTTCTCTCATGATACATGGTTTATCAACCTAGAGACAGATTTTATTTTATTTTTAATTCTCTCAAACTTGCCTTCCTCCACAATTTTAAATAGTATATCATCACTCTCTCAAGGTAGAGTGGGGAAATGGCACTATCAAAAGAGGAAATCTGGAAGTTCTCTACTGAGGCATTTGAAAAGGCTATTTAGTTTTTTATTTAGATTTTAGGAGTTAAAAAGCAAAAAAAGGGGATGGGCACACCACTCATTTCAATATTCAGTATGTTAAACCTGAATTTTACTTAAATAAATGTTATTGAGACTTTGTAAGATTGCCAAGAATAGCAAGATGGATCACAAGATAGCCCTCCGTTAATGTTACAGAAATAGTACGGAAAAGAATGAAAGGGCCTGACATTAGCACAACCTGGAAGATAATTGGGAAACACCGTGGGATTGATTTACAGAAGCACATGAACAATTGCATGTCCTGACTTGCATATGTAGTTGTAACTCTGTGCAGATTGGGTATTTGCTTATGCATATAAGCATTAGAAACAAATGGCCATTTCCATATGCAAATACCCAATTTTCATGAACAGTTATGGTAATTGTATGTGTAAACTAGACACACAACTGTGCACTTACTTAAAAAATTAATCCCAAACTACTCAGGAACAAAGTATTGGTAAAGTCAAACTGATAATTTTGAAGCTGGGGTGTTGTATACAACTTTGTAATAGTACTCTACTTATGAAATCAACAGGTGGGAGATCTGACACAAGAAGCTCCCTCTTCTGGGGCACCAATCAATCAGTTATCCTATACTTAAATCCTCAAACCACACTGCTTCTGCAAAGCCTTTCAATAATAAATCCCCAAAGAAAATAGTGATGTGTGTGTATATATATTTATATACCTGCAGTTTTTAAAAAATAGACATTTTGCTCCACCAGCATATTTGTCTCTCTGTGGGTACGTCTACACTACGGGATTATTCCGATTTTACAGAAACTGGTTTTTTAAAACAGATTGTATAAAGTCGAGTGCACGCGGCCACACTAAGCACATTAATTCGGCGGTGTGCATCCATGTGCCGAGGCTAGCGTCGATTTCCAGAGCGTTGCACTGTGGGTAGCTATCCCGTAGCTATCCCATAGTTCCCGCAGTCTCCCCCGCCCCTTGGAATTCCGGGTTGAGATCCCAGTGCTTCATGGGGCAAAAAACATTGCCGCGGGTGGTTCTGGTTACATCCTTTACCCCTCCCTCTGTGAAAGCAGCAGACAACTGTTTCGCTTCTTTTTTCCTGGGTGAACTGTGCAAACGCCATAGCACAGCAAGCATGGACCCTACTCAGATCAAGACCGCAGTCGTAGACGTTGTAAACACCTCGCACATTCTTGTGCAGTCTATGCTGAACCAGGACCTGTAAAGCCAGGCGAGGAGGAGGCAGCTACGGCAGCGCGGCGATGAGAGTGATGAGGTCATGGACACAGAATTCTCTCAAACCACGGGCCCCTGCGCTTTGGAGATCCTGCTGGTAATGGGGCAGGTTCTGGCCATTGAATGCCGATTTTGGGCCCAGGAAACAAGCACAGACTGCTGGGACCACATAGTTTTGCAGGTTTGGGACGATTCCCAGTGGCTGCGAAACTTTCGCATGCGTAAGGGCACTTTCATGGAACTTTGTGACTTGCTTTCCCCTGCCCTGAAACGCCATAATACCAAGATGAGAGCAGCCCTCACAGTGGAGAAGCGAGTGGCAATAGCCCTCTGGAAGCTTGCAACGCCAGATAGCTACCGGTCAGTCAGGAATCAATTTGGAGTGGGCAAATCTACTGTGGGGACTGCTGTGATGCAAGTAGCCAAAGCAATCATTAAGCTGCTGCTACGAAAGGTTGTGACTCTGGGAAACGTGCAGGTCATAGTGGATGGCTTTGCTGCAATGGGATTCCCTAACTGTGGTAGGGCGATAGATGGAACCCATATCCCTGTCTTGTCACCGGAGCACCAGGGCACCCAGTACGTAAACCGCAAGGGGTACTTTTCAATGGTACTGCAAGCACTGGTGGATCACAAGGGATGATTCACCAACATCCACGTGGGATGGCTGGGAAGGGTTCATGACACTCGCATCTTCAGGAACACTACTCTGTTTAAACAGCTGCAGCAAGGGAATTACTTCCCAGACCAGAAAATAACAGTTGGGGATGTTAAAATGCCTGTAGTTATCCTGGGGGACCCAGCCTACCCATTGATGCCATGGCTCATGAAGCCATACACAGGCAGCCTGGACAGTAGTCAAGCGTTGTTCAACTACAGGCTGAGCAAGTGCAGAATGGTGGTAGAATGTGCATTTGGCTGTTTAAAGGCGCGCTGGCGCACATTACTGACTCGCTCAGACCTCAGCCAAACCAATGTCCCCATTGTTATTGCTGCTTGTTGTGTGCTCCACAATCTCTGTGAGAGTAAGGGGGAGACCTTTATGGCAGGTTGGGAATCTGAGGCAAATCACCTGACCACTGATTATGCGCAGCCAGACACCAGGGCGAATAGAAGAGCACACCAGGAAGCGGTGCACATCAGAGAAGCTTTGAAAACGAGTTTCATCACGGGCTAGGGTACAGTGTGACTGCTGTGTTTGTTTCCCCTTGATGAACCCCCCCTTGATTGACTCATTCCCTGTAAGCAACCCACCCTCCCCCTTCGATTACAGCTTGCTTAAGGAAATAAAGTCACTATCATTTAAAAATCATATATTCTTTATTAAGTCATTATAAAAAGAGGGAGAGAACTGACAAGATAGCCCGGATGTGGTTTGGGAGGAGGATAGGAGGGAAAGAAAAGGCCACTAAAAAAATTTCAAAGTAATGACAGCCTTTTGGTTGGGCTGTCCACGGGGGTGCAGTAGGCGGGTGCATGAAGCCTTCCCCCACGTGTTCTTACACGTCTGGGTGAGGAAGATATGGAACATAGCGAGGGGTGAAAGTGGTTACACACAGGGGCTGCAGCGGCACTCTGTGACCCTGCTGCTGTTCCTGAAGCTCCACCAGATGTCAGAGGATGTCAGTTTGATCATGCAGCAGCCCCAGCGTTGCATCCCGCCACCGCTGATCTTCCTGCCGCCACCTCTCCTCACGTTCGTCCCTCCTGTCCTCACGTTCGTCCCTCCTGTCCTCACGTTCGTCCCTCCTGTCCTCACGTTCGTCCCTCCTGTCCTCACGTTCGTCCCTCCTGTCCTCACGTTCACTGGCATCTTTCCTGTAATTTGATACCACGTCCTTCCACTCATTCAGATGAGCTCTTTCATTGCGGGTCACTTCCATGATTTCCGAGAACATTTCGTCTTGCGTCTTTTTTTTTTTCCTCTGCCTTATCTGAGGTAGCCTTCGGGATGGAGGAGGGAGGCTTGAAAAATTTGCAGCTGCATGAGGGAGGGGAAAAAAGGGGGAGAAGTATTTTAAAAGATACATTTTACAGAACAATGCTTATACTCTTTCATGGTGAACAACACTGTTCACCTTACATAGCACATATGATTTCACTACAAGGTCTCATTTTGCATCTTAATATTGAGTGCTTGCGGCTCTGGTGTTTAGAGATCTCACAGACGCAGGTCCGGGCAGCAGAATTTAGCTTGCATGCATCCATGGTAAGCCATTGTCTTTCGGCTTCTGCAACCTTCATATACACAGTGCCCTCCTTTCCCAAATACCAAGCAAAGCCCGTTCAGTGCTGCTTCTTTCCTGTTAACATGCAGCAGCAGAAACCACCCCCCCCATCCAATTCTCTGGGATGATCGCTTTACCCCTCCCCCCACTGTGTGGCTGGTAGCAGGGAAGATCCCTGCTAGCCAAACGTGAAAAAGCTCAGCGCCATTCCCCCTCCTCCCCCCCCCCCCCCCCCGGCTTGGCTACCTGCAAGGAAGGATTTCTTTTAAGCAACAGGCAAACAGCCCAGTAGGAATGGCCACCTCTGTCCCCTTAATTAAATTCCTGAATTTCAACCAAGTTACCATGAGGATAACACAGCGAGATAAAGAACCAACGTTGCTTGAATGCCAGCAATCACCGGGACCATACGCAGCTAGGCTTTGTCATGCAGTGGTAACAGATTACTTGCTACATGCATGCCGTGGTCAAGTGTCCTACCATGGAGGACGGAATAAGGCTGCCCTGCCCAGAAACCTTCTGCAAAGGCTTTTGGAGTACCTCCAGGAGAGCTTCATGGGGATGTCCCTGGAGGATTTCCGCTCCATTCCCAGACGTGTTAGCAGATTTTTCCAATAACTGTACTGGCCGCGAATGCATCCCAAGTCCTTAGGGCAAATTAATCATTAAAAAACGCTTGCTTTTAAACCATGTTTTATATTTACGAAGGTACACTCACCAGAGGTCGCTTCCATGGCTTCACTGTCTGGGCTAGTGGCTTGGGAGGGCTGGGAGGGTAATTCTGTCTGGGTGAGAAAAAGCTCCTGGCTGCTGGGGAGAACGGAGTGCTGTGTGCTCTCTGCAAGCTCGTCCTCCTCTTCCTCCTCCTCATCTTCCCCGTCTACAGAATCCTCAGCCATGGCTGAGATTACCACCTCCACCTCGGAATCCACGGACAGGAGTGGGGAACTGGTGGTGGACCCCTGCCATAAACAGATAGTTAAGGGTTAATGTCTCTTTTACCTGTAAAGGGTTAACAAACAGGGAACCAAAAACACCTGACCAGAGGACCAATCAGGAAACAAGATACTTTCAAATCTCGGTGGAGGGAAGCCTTTGTTTGTGTGTTTTGGGGTTTGCTTTGTTCTCTCTGGGTCCTGAAAGGGACTAAACGTGCAACCAGGTTTCTTGCCAATCTCCCTGCTGCAGTCTCTTATATATTCAGAATAGTGAGTATTAAGTAGAAAGGCGGTTATAGTCTTTGATTGTTTTCTGTATTTGCAAATGTGTAGTTTGCTGGAAGTATTTTAAATTGTATTTTGCTGGGGGGAGGCTTCTCTCTAGTGTCTATAAGCTGAAAGACCCTGTAACTTTTACCATCTAAATTACAGAGACAACTTTTACTTTTTTTCTTTCTTTTTATTAAAAGTTCTGCTTTTTAAGACCTGTTTGATTTTTTCTCCTTGTTGAGGCTCAAAGGAATTGAGTCTGTACTTACTAGGGAATTGGTGAGAGAAGGGAGGGGGAAACGGTTGAATCCCTTTGTTAGATTCACGGAGCTTGAATCTGTCTATCTCTCCAGGTTAGCCCAGGGAGGGAGCACCTGGAAGGGGAGAGAAGGGGGGGAAACAAACCTGATTTCTCTGTGTTATGATTCAAGGAGTTTGAATCACAGTGATCTTCCAGGGTAACCCAGGGAGGGGAAGCCTGGGAGAGGCAACGGTGAGGGAAAGGGTTTACTTTCCTTGTGTTAAGATCCAGAGGGACTGGTCTTGGGGGTCCCCGGGCAAGGTTTTGGGGGAACCAGAGTGTACTAGGCACTGGAATTCCTGGTTGGTGGCAACTTATCAGATCTAAGCTGATAATTAAGCTTAGAGGAATTCATGCTGGTACCCCATTTTTTGGACTCTAAGGTTCAGATTGGGGAAATATACCATGACACCCCTCTAGAATTGCATGCAGCTCAGCGTAGAAGCGGCATGTTTTCGGCCCTGCCCCGAACCTTCCGTTTGCTTCTTTGGTTTTCTGGTAGGCTTGTCTGAGCTCCTTAACTTTCACACGGCACTGCACTGAGTCCCTGGTGTGGCCTTTCTCCATCATGGCCTTGGAAATTTTTTCAAATGTTTTTTTCATTTCATCTTTTGGAACAGAGTTCTGTTAGCACAGATCAGATCTAGTACCTCCCTGGCGGTCCATGCTGGAGCTCTTTTTCGATTCTCAGGAGACTGCATTGTTACCTGTGCTGATGAGCTCTGCGTGGTCATCTGTGCTGGTGAGCTCTCCACGCTGGCCAAGCAGGAAATGAAATTCAAAAGTTTGCGGGGCTTTTCCTGTCTACCTGGCCAGTGCATCCGAGTTCAGATTGCTTTCCAGAGCAGTCACAGTGGTGCACTGTGGGATACCGCCCGGAGGCCAATACTGTCAATTTGCGGCCACACTAACCCTAATCCGACATGGCAATACCGATTTCAGCGCTACTCCTCGTCGGGGAGGAGTACAGAAACCAGTTTAAAGAGCCCTTTATATCGATATAAAGGGCCGCGTTGTGTGGACGGGTGCAGGGTTAAATTGGTTTAACCCACTAAAATCGGTTTAAACGCGTAGTGTAGACCAGGCCTGACAGAGATCATAAACCTTTTGTGACAGGATTCTTTTTTTCTCAGTGTATCACGTAGCCAAAGAGCATGAAATAGTTACATAAATTAATACTAGTGACTGAATCTGAAGACCTGACTAGGGAATTTCATGTCACAGAGTTGCTTGGTGGAAATGATTATAATGTGGTAAAATGTTTCTGTTATAGCTGGATGGAAGTGGGCAGAAACATCTTTAATCTTGGGAAACCACATTTTTGGTGCATTCTAAGGCCACAGTGTAGCCACACACTGGCATATATTCTAACTGGCTGTATTTAGCAGCAAGGTCAAACTTTTTCCATTATTAAACAGACAAGTGCAAAAGACCATCTTGACTGAAGAGATTAAAACAATATTGATAGAAAATTCTTTATAAAATGAAATAAACAAAGAAAGGGCAATCAACCCTGGCAGCTGAAAATAAATAATTTTTTTTTTTTTTTTTTTTTTTTTTTTTACAAATATGTTCTAAAGGGAACCAGTAAAGACGTACTGTAGAACAGAAACAAACTGATACCCCAACAGGTGACTTTTTGCACTAGCAGGTCCTTATCACATTGCTCAGTGTATCTTGGTTGGCAGACATGAATTGTTATGTAGCTGAATAAAATGTTCTCATTAGATGCTGAAAACCTGTTTAAACAAGTCTACTGAAGTGGTTGCATGGTTGGGCACTATGATGATGTTAAAACCACTAGTGTTATGCTTGCAAATTCAAACAATATAAATGAAGCCATTGGACATGGATGGTTTATACCTCAGAATAATAGGATACATCCGTATGAGGATGTAGCAAACCAGTTAGCTTATATGTTCAGTCAGTCTAGTACCACATCAGAGGATTGGAGAGTGGTTTATATTACCCACCTATTTTTCTGTTAATGTGAACCAAAGGCCTATAAACTAGTTAGTCAACTCATTTCTACCTGAGACTAAAATTGACTAGTCTAAAGAGCAGACTGGTTTGTCGCTCAAGGTTGAAGGTACAGGAATTATAAATAGTAAGTTGCATAGTTTTACAAATTAATAGATAACATTTTTTAATATGAGTAAGGCTATTGACAAAGAGAGTGCTATGATGTTGTCAAGGAACCACATAAATGCATCAGTTTTAGACCTAGTCTACACTATGTGGTTAGGCTGATGCAGAACAGCTTACATCAATTTAATTTTGCATGCATCTATGCTCAAATTGGTTTCCCACTGCCGTAAGTGACCCATTATGCTGACATAGTAATATCACCTCCCCGAGCAGCATAGAGCCATAGTCAATGTATTTTGCTCCTGGGGGAATTCTGTGCCACTGCACATGTGCAGAATTCATGTCCTCCACATTAATTTGCTTCCTCACAGAAAAATCCCTTTCTGATAGGGAAGCTGCAAGAGCAGCCATGCACCACTTCCTAGCTGCGCAGGTACTTTGTTTCAGGCAGCTGGCGGAGAGGTAAATCATCACAGGGCTGGAGACACCTCAGCTAATGGCTCCGAGCCTGAGCAAGGATCAGCTGCTAGTCCCCTTCTGGGCTGGAGGCAAGAGAGGATGGGAATTCCTCTTCCCCTAGAAGGAGTGTCTGAGGCTTTGTCAGACCCACCCCCAGAAACGTCCCCCAGCTACAGGAAGCTCAGCATCCTCCCCTTCTTCCTGCCGTCATCACTCCTCAGCTGCAAGGGGGAGGGGTCACTGTATGGGGAGCTGCTCCCCCATCCATCCAACCCCCATGCATCTGGACCTCCCATACCCAGACACCCCAGCCAAGCCTCACCCCATACACCCAGAACCCCCTTAGCCCTCCATACCCGAACCCCACGCCATTGAAGTTCAACCCCTGCATATGGAGCCCCCCTGCACCCAGACCTTTTGCCTCTGGATTCACCCCCCTGCACCCAGACCACCCCCTATTGAGCTTTCTGCACTGAAGCCCCCACCTGATGAACCCCACCCCCTTACACCACCCTGAGCCCCCACATCCACATCCCTACACCACTGATCCCCAGGTAGCTGCACCCAGACCCCCACCCCACCAAGCCCCACTCCCCCAGCACCCAACCCCCCTGCTGAGACCACCCACGCCCAGACCCCTGTACTAAACCCCAACCACTTTCATCTGGAAGCCCCAGAAGAGTCCCCATTGCCCCTGCACCTGGAACCACCTTCCCTCAAATACCTCCAACACCTAGAGCCCCCCCCCCCCGCCACTGAGCTGCCTGCACGCAGATTGTCCCACGCAGAATCCTCTCACCCCACACTTGGATTTCCCCCCCCCCAACATAGATTCTGTTGAGCCTACCTGCCCCACACCTGGTGCACCTGGCATAGAGAGGCAGGACCCTAGGGTGTTTCAACACAGTGAGTGTGTAGACACTGTGTTAGTTATTTTGACACAATCTGTCCTCCAGCAGCTGTCTCGCAGTGCCCCACACTGACTGTTCTGGTTACCATTGTGAATTCCACTGTTTAGGGGTCATGGAGACCAGAAGGTCCTCTTTCCCATGAAAGCCCTGCTAATTTTTGAAATTCCTTTTCCCGATTGCCTGGCTTGGTGAACACACCCAGCAGCTCTCCATTGTTGAATACAGCTGCCCAGCTCACTGTGCTGGTTACATGCTCCAGACATGCTCCTGCATACTGGATCTCCTGGGCTTGTGTGGGAGAACAGGCTGTTCAGGCACAGCTATGGAAAGGGACAATGAAAGGAAAATGATGACTAGTTGCGACCTCTTCCATTTGAATCGCTACCTTACACAGATTGGTTGCATTGTCATTTCAACATATAAGCCAGCTTTTCTGTACTTCCAAGAGTTTAGTTTTTTTCTTAAATGGTCTATAAATCTGTTTTTAATATTTTTTTCCCTTTTCATATCTAGAAAGGCAGTAGAAGAGCTGCTTAAAGAGGCAAAGCGTGGGAAAACCAGAGCTGAAACAATGGGAGCTATGGGTTGGTAAGTTCTGATACAAATTGAATAAAAATATTTACCGTACATTTAAACATAGATGGATTGGAAAAAAAGACACTAAGCAGTGTAAAAAAATTAAACCATATAAACTTTACACTTAACATCTGGCAGAGCTTTCATCTCCAACTTTTAGTTTTTAATAGCATAACTTTAAAACATTTATTTTATTGACTTTACAAATAGATTTCTCCAAACATGATAACAGAACATGCAAAAACTTTAACTCCGCTGACTAGGGTAGAAATTGAAGAAATTTCTGCCTGAGTGAAGATTGCCGTACCAAGCATTTACAGAATATACCAGTTGGAGTACAAGTGGCACTTTTTTGTAGTAGCAAGTTCTTATCACAATGGTCACTGTATCAAATTTCAATCAAGATATTTATGAGCCTGGGACATATTTGATAGTTAGTTTCAACATAGATGTAGTTGTATGTTGGCCAGTAAATGTTCATATTTCTGCTCGGGTTGGATTATTTTTTTTTTTTTTAAGATTAAAAATGCTAATGTCATAACAAACTTTACGACAAATATTTTTAATATAAATTGTCCTTTTGCAGTAAATTTCTGTTTAAACTACAATAGTCTATAAACTCAAAGTGAAATACACTTTTGGAAGGTGGTTTTTTTGCTCAAGATTTTTAATGTAATTTTAAATAAAATCCAGGAGATTTTAATCGCCCTTCAATTAATCTTAATGGAAAGAAAACTAAAATTGTTGATACTTTTAGTATGCATTATGGCAACTATTAATAGCATTATTTTGGAATAAAAAGCAGCATTTTAATTTTCATAGTTATTCCTTCGAAGTGTACCTGCACATAGTATTGTAATACAATAAATTCAGTGATTTGATCAGAGGAATGGTTCATCTGTCTCAAATTGGTTTTGAAGTCTTTGACATCAGGCACTCAAACAAATTTAAGACTATTCACACATGCAGATTGCACCAGTTTAATGAGACCAGTTTCTAACCAGTTTAAATCCATTTGTAGACAAGACAGCCCCGACTCTCGCAAATGGAAGCTATACACCTTGAGTAATGGTATGACCGCACCACCAGCAGGCTTCTCATGTGATTTATTTTTAAAATAGCTGCAAATGGTAACTTGCTTAAAAGAATCAGTCTTTTCACATAGGTTTGTCTAGACAAGGGGTAGGCAACCTATGGCATGTGTACCAAAGGTGGCAATGTGAGCTGTTTTTCAGTGGCACTCACACTGCCTGGGTCCTGGCCACCAGTTCAGGGGGCTCTGCATTTTAATTTAATTTTAAATTAAGCTTCTTAAACATTTTTAAAAACCTTATTTACTTTACATACAACAATAGTTTAGTTTAGTCATATATTACAGACTTCTAGAAAGAGACCTTCTAAAAATGTTAAAATGTATTACTGGCACGCAAAACCTTAATCAGAGTGAATAAATGAAGACTTGGCACATCACTTCTGAAAGGTTGCCATTCCCTGTTCTATACTTAAAAGTTACATCAAGATAGCAATGTCAGTTGGGTGTGAAAAACCCCACTCCTGAGAGATGTAGCTATGCCGACCTAACCCCTGGTGTAGACACGGCTAGGCCAAGAGAAGAATTCTTGACACATCTGTTGACCTAGCTACTGCCTCTTGAGGCAGTGAATTTTGTTCACTGATGGGAGAACCCCTCCTATCAGCATAGGTAATGTCTACACTGAAGCGATACAATGATGCAGCTGCAGCTTTGCTGCTATAGCATTTTAAATGTAGACATACCCCTAGTCTTAGACCTGGTGTGCTCACAGGGATTTATATCAATTTAACTATTTCGGTTAGAAGTGTGATTTTTATATCAAAATAGTAATGTGGTACAACCCTCTAGTGGGGATGCAGTTATATTGGTATAAAGGTGATTCTAACTGTATCCCCAGTAGCGGGTTGTACCAATTTAACTACATCTGTTTCTAAATCATTGTAGGCCTGGTTTAAGTTTAAAACTTACATCCACATAGCTACGGCGCTCAAGAGTATGAAAAATCCACACCCTTGAGCACTGTAGATACACTGTAGACTCAGCTAGATCAATGGAAGAATGCTTCTCTTGACCTAGCTACCTTCGCTCAGGGGTGTGAAGTTCCTACAGTTATAGAAAAACCCTTCGTCACTGTAGTCTGTCCCTACACTAGTCTGGATCTGTAAAAGCAGCAAAGAGTCCTGTGGCACCTTATAGACTAACATCGTGCATCCGACGAAGTGGGTGTTCACCCACGAAAGCTCATGCGCCGATACGTCTATTAATCTATAAGGTGCCACAGGATTCTTTGCTGCTTTCTTAAATTTGCACATCTGACCATTTCCCGTGCATACTGCCCACTAATCCATCTTTTCTGTCCTGCTTGAGCAGTCCAAACTCTTCATATTCCAAGTACCACCATTTAAAAAAATAAAAAGTATGTCCATCAAATGCTTTATTCTCCCTCTCTTCAGTATCTTAGCATGACAGGAGCCTGGATTGTCAGCTATTGTAGCTTGGATTAAGAAAGAGCAGGGAATACTGTCTTGAAGATGATGAGTTGCTCTATTTACTCCTAGATCACTAAAACCTGAAGATTGATATCACTATAATGAGTTACATTTATCCCTCTGCTGCTGAGATCTGAGGGCTCACTTCATGCCAACACAGACCCCAGTCCATGACACCTGTTTCACCTGGACTGCAGCCCTGCTTCAGCCTTTTTCTGATCTTGGGGCTGATGAATCCCTCCCATCAATTTTCCTCCACAGAGGACTGATCCCTTCATTCTCAACGTTGTGCAGGCAGCCACTGTACCATCAAAAACAAACAGTGAAACAAGATGCTGTTTATTTAAGGAGATTGTTTTATAAAAGCAGGGACTGTCTTGCCTCGTATTGTGCCATGCATATCAGTTTTAAAACAGTACATTGGCATAAAAATAATAATGAAAAGCTAGTGCAAACAGACAAATGCAAAGCATTTCAAGTTTTCATCTGGGCACAGGCTGCAAAAAACTGCCCTAATACTCTAAGAGGCTTAAGGTACAAAGGTTTAAAGCTGGTGGTAAGTTTTCTGACATGTTGGAAAAAATTCTGAGCGTTATCATTCAGGCCTAGCCTTGTCAGCTATCGTAGCTTGTCCTTCCAGTCTGTGCGAATGCTTCCATAAAGTCTCCTCTTTCCAGAAGCTGTCTGGCTGCTCTATACAAAAGACAGGCTCTTTGTAAAGGAAAACACACAACCACCCCACTCCCACTCTTGAAAACTTATGTTATCTGCCCAAACTTGTTCTTTGTTTACTTCTCTTTCTGTCCTTTGACTTATTCCCTATTCTCTCAGGAAGGCTGGTTAACTCAATCCAAATCTCTTTGAACTTGTCTGGTCTTGGTCCTCATGCCCACCTGCATTGAGAAGCCATTCAGTCGGGACAGAAGTATGGTTCACGCAACAAAGCAAATGCTTGCTGTTCTGTGTTGTTCAGTACTTCTGAATTTATCTTGTGTCCCAGCATATCTGTCGAAACATTCCCTGAGTGTTAGGAGTTTGAAATGGAAGTCCTATCCTATTGGAAAACTAGTAATCCCACCTTTCCGGTTACTTAATGAATCCCAGGGTTTTTTAAAGGTATTTAGGCATTGCAGTGCTTGGCCTTGCAATCCCTAACTGATTTAGGAGCCTAAATATCATTTCCAAAAAGTGATTTGGGCACTTAAGAACCTAAATCCCATAGGAATTCAGGTTCCTAGGTGCCTAAATCCCTTTAAAAATGAGATTCAGGTTACTAAATCAGTTAGGCGTTGCAACATCAAGCACTACAACTCCTAAATGCCTTTCAAAATGAGGTCCTTAATGTCTAAATCTTTCTACCTTGAGTTATGGAACAGCTATTTTAAATAACTTCTTAGAAGTTATTTGTACTCCATTTTCTCATTCATCTGGACTTATGCAGCTGAAAGATCCCAAATTTACATGCAACTAAAATGCTCTGTTCTGTAAATCACAGAAAATAGATGTTGTAGCATAACTCTTTCATTGGAACTCTTCTGGAACGACCTTCATAATTCCCTTGAGGCTTTACTTCAAGAATAATTATCCATAACTCTTGCCAATCAAACATTTATATCACCACATATCATCATGTATTCTAGATCTATATAAATCATTTCTTTAAATACAGAAATGAAACTGCCATTGGAGTGAAGCTTGATAACTGTTTAGCAGTGCTGTGCAAATTCCTGTGGGACATGAATGAATACTGTATCCAGTTGAAATTAAGGGAGGATGCTAGATGTACAGACTGGAGCTGCACAGTAATAATCTCCCCTGTACATTGGGGTTTAATAGCCCTAAATTTCCCAGAAGTAGTCATAGGCTTTGAATGACCGCAAATGATCAAATGTATTTCTTATATTTCATACAAAACACTCTGCCTCCAACAGCACTGTGGTCCCTAACATGATTCTGGGTCATTCATTGACAATTAGAGGACAGAGTGCCACCTACTGAATTAACTTGTAGAGAAATTTTTTGAAGGTTTTCAACCTGCACATGAACTCTAAACAAAGAAAGAGAGAAAAATGTCAGTGCAGCTCACAAGGGTATAACAAATCTCAGAAACTTTTACAGCAGAAAAAAAAATCTAAATCAGATACTGAACAATCTCAGGTTTATTCAGTGCATATGTTTAATAGATGACACGTGTATGGAATAAAAGATTGTAAAGAGTTAATCCTAGCAAAAGGAATGAAATAAGTGCAAAATATTTAGTTAAGTAAAACTAGCTGATAAAAAGAAAAATTGGTATGTGCTAGAGACTGCTGGATGAGCTGCTACATAACAAAGATTAGAAACATAAGAGGGAAAAAAGGGGATTGGTGTCTTGGGTTTTTTGAAAACTAAACTTTTCTTTTGAAAGATGTTTCATAAATCTAAGCTGAACACTTCAATAGCCTATCTATTTTATTACTATAACTGCTTGCATTAGGAACATCAAAAATGCCTTTTACTTTCTAAATTTCTCAATTCATTAAATAACTACACTGAATATGTAAAACGTGATTTTGCAGCCCTTTCCCCTCAGACTTGGAATATATTATTATACAAAAATCAGATAAGTTAAGCATTGACAAATAATTTCTAATATGAACTATGCAAGTCCACATATATAGAATGTAACATGAGCTTGTCTCCACATCTTTTTTCTCTAATCTGTATTTCCTCTCTATAAAAGTAACACAGCCATTCTGTTTCCAGCCTTAGGACTAAGCTAAAAGGGGAATGGGAACATCCTGAATGTCTTTTTCTGTACTCAGAGTTTACACTAGGTGGCATGCAAGGAAAGCCAAAATGACAAACTTGAATCTCTCTAAAAATTGTGGGGAATTCTCATGTTAAACTTTTATGTTTGTGTTAAGATGTTATTTTATGATTACTTTGAAATGTCTTTACAGGATGAAGTGCCCTCTTGCAGGTACAAATAAAAGATTTCTTATAAATACTATTAAGAACACATTACCCTCCCAAAAAGAGCAAGACCAAGAACATGAACAGGAGGAGGACAGTAAACCGCCTGAGCCAAGTGAGAGCAGGAAGGAAGAAAAACCAAAGAAACATAGAACTTATCCTTACACCCCCAGCTTTCAGGCCAGAAGAAGAGTCAGCTATTCTCCTCCTAGGTACCGGAACAGGAGCCGGCACACAAAGGATAAGTACGAAAAGTGACCAAGCAAACCGAGAAGGTGATGAATACATGCTGTTATAAGCCAAGAATGTAATTAAACCTTGAACTGTTTATTAGTCTTTAAGAAGAAGATCTTGTTCAATACAGATCTCTTAGCTTTTGTGAGAAATAATCTTGGAGTGGTTTTATAGGACTTTATTTGCGGCTCCTTAAGAGAAAATAAAGTACAACATTAATTTGTTGATTAGTTTAGAACTATGTACTTCTCCCTTTTTCTCCCCATCCCTAATTAAACTTAGGGACTTGCTCTCAGTGGGTGTTGCAAGTTAATATATTTCATTGTTCAGTATGACTTTTAGTCAGTTTACTTTTTTGGAATTTAATGTAAGCAAATGTGTATTTACATGCAAAATTAATGGTAACTTTAATGCTAAACTCAGTTAAAAAACTTCATTTGTGTTGATGTTAATTTTTCAGGATAGATCAGATCGGAAGAAAGGAAGACTTGAGCACTCCTAGCCCACATGTACACTTTCTGTAGCTTGTAAGAGGTCAATATCTATCTACTGAGAGAACTGCTGACTTCTATAGATACTTTCTTTAGTGTTAAGAACAAATTTAAAATGGGCAATGTTAGCTTTAATACCTAGGAGGAATTATCTGTAATATGTAATATGGTTAACCTGTTCACACGTGTTCTACAAACTGATCAGAAAGGATGACAAGCAGCAGTAATAAACTACAGATGCAATACTTCTGTCTGTATTTAGACTTCCTTCTTCAGAGGAAGTAGTGTGAAAAACATAGAGACAGTGCTTTGAAACAACCTCAACAGCTAACATTACCACGTCTCTATCCAGGCCTGTGAATTTTACAGTTAGATATAGTACTAGAGCCACAGAGCAAGGATTAAAAAAATGTTTTCTAACCACTGATATAATGACTTTCAATGCCTGTATGACAATTTTGTAGTAGTAAAATTCTAAAATTCATAAATGTAATTACACATCACTATACTCTGTATGTCTTTATTCTCTATGTTCTGATTACTTGTTTGTGAAGCATTTGGGATTTAAATATCCTCAGACGTAACTATTTGAATGAGCATATGGCTTAGTTTTTGTTTCAAGTGAGTTGAGAATAAATCTGAAACCTGTTAACTGAGGATGCATCGTGTATCATCTGTAAACTTGGGGAAAGTGAACATTTTAAAATTGCTTGAGTCTAACTTTAGAATAAACCTAAACATAATAGCTTAAAAATATTCTTGCATAAGAGGACTCAGTCTTTTTAAAAGGCTTCCTTAAAGAGACATTGCCAGATTTCATGAGCCACAATATATAATTAAATAATATTCATTGTTCATTAAATTGAAAATAACACAAAATTATACTGTAAATACAAGTCATAAATATTACCACCATTTGAATTCTACTGAGTATATCTGCCAGTGCTTTAAATAAGGGTTCATTTCAAAAGTGTATGAAATTAGGACTGTGTCATACCAAAGAGGAAATATAAAGGTAAAAAATAAAAGTTATGGCCACATTATTTTTTCCCGCTTCAGAATTGTGAAATTCAGTGTTTCCCCTCCATGGAGAGGGGAAATGGCTCAAAGCTGCTGCCAGACACCAGGCCATGTGGGCCCCCTCCTGTAGGGGCGAGCATGGACCCTGACCCCTCCACTGGGAGGGAAAGTGGTCTTGAGCACACCCCTCACAGGTTTCTGAAAAACAAAATGGGGAGAAAAAACCTTCCTATTTCTTCCCACAGTGAGGCTCACTGTTCTGCTGTGGGGGAAGGGAAGCTGGGAAGAGAACTCTGTGAGCAATGGTAGCAACAGATCTTGGCTTTGGGAAATGGAGTGAGAAGGGTCGTTTGTTTGAGGTGGAAATTGGGAGGGATTGTAAGTTAGTAGTTCTGGGCTTCTGATGATGAGTTATCAGTTTTGTGTCTTATCTTCTTTAGATTGTAAGCTCTGCAAGTAAAGAACTGTTCTCTAGTCTGTTTTTACGGTGCCTAAAACAGTGGGGCACCACTCCTGAGCACTCCTCTTAGATGTGACCAAAATGTCCCCCTTTCCTAGAAGGCAGTGCTTCTGATCTGATGAGGTACTCTTCCAGATAGGATTCCTTTTGCGTGTGCATGCTGTGACTCTGGCAGACTAGGTGCCAGCTCATGCCTAGGCCTCACTGAACACTGTCAAATGCGTAGATGGAAACCAGTCTGGCTCATCTCCGTATTAGCATTGTTAAAATAGATTTTAAGTTTATATGTAGGGCCACACAAAATTTACGACCATGAAAAATGCATCATGGACGGTGAAATCTGGTCTTCCCCATGAAATCTGGCTAGTGCAGGCAAGTCGCAATATTCTCACCCTTCTGCGCTGCCTTCAGAGCTGGGCGGCCAGAGAGCGGTGGCAGCTAGTTGGACGCTCAGCTCTGAAGGCAGTGCAGAAGAGAAGGCGGCCTGCTATGGGGGGGGGGGGTCATGGCTTTTGGGGGTGGGGGGCAGAGCTAGCCTTATGGGTGGGTGACCGCCCAGGGTGCCATGGTCAGGAAAGCGCCATGGTCACCCTCACAGACTCATATGCACACAGCCCAAGGTCCCTTTAGCCCCGACCTCTGGGCCTGGAGCCAGGGAGGGGTAGGGCTGGGGACTCCTACTATGTGCCAGGCTCCAGCTGCTAATCCTGGCCGGATTGGGGAGTGATGGGACTTCCTTTTCCCCTGCATGGGCTGTTCCCGCGACTTGGTCAGACTCACCCCCAGGAACCTCCACTGGCTGCAGGAAGCTCCACTACTGCTAGCTGGGTGCCCAGATCTGACTGCAGTGGTGCCGTCGGCAGCAATGCAGAAGTAAGGGTGGCAATACTGCAATCCCCCTATAATAGCCCTCCCATTCCCCCACTGATTCTCTTTTAGGTTGGGACCCTCATGGTTACAATACTGAAATTTTAGATTTAAATATCTGAAACTGAAATTTAAGATTTTTAAAATCTTTAAAATCATGAAATTTACTAAAATGGATGGTGAATTTGGTGGGGCCCTATTTATAAGAATGTGTTTAGTGTTTAGAATTGATGAAATGCTTGTAAGATGCTCCATCTATTGATCTGATTTATAACATCTATATCCCATGGTATAAAATTATGATGAGTGTTTGCATTGTAAACGTCTGTAACTGTGTAACTTCCCAAATAGGAAAGAAGTATTTATTAATGTTAAGTACTGGTCTTGCACACGAGAAGGCCCATTGAAACCAAATGAGGCACTACGAAACATCAAAGGACAAAGACTTTGTTCATTGCCTCCCCATACCCATGAAGAGGAGACAGGCACAAACACTTGTTCCATGAGTTTGAACTCTAGGGGAATGGAATAAAAATCCCTGACCAGAAAGAAGTGTATCACTGTGCTGCTTGGAATTTGGAGAGGGCAGTATTTCTGAGCATAAGCAAGGGATCACCAAGCTGCTTGGCTTGTATTAGCTCTAGTGGACATAAAAAGCTTACACATCATATAGCAGTTTTTGTTAACTTTTGAAACCTAACACTGTAACTCATTTCATAGAATATCAGGGTTGGAAAGGACCTCAGGCAACCATCTAATCCAACCCCCTGCTCAAAGCAGGGCCAATCCCCAGACAGATTTTTTCCCCAGATCCCTAAATTGCTCCCTCTAGGATTGAGCTAACAACCTTGGGTTTAGCAGGCCAATGCTCAAACCACTGAGCTATCCCTCCCTGTATGTTTACCTCCTTCAACCTTGTAAATAGCTCTCATTTTTTCTTAGTTGTTAAATCTTTAGTTTATTATATGATTGGCTATATGTGTTACCCTAGGTCAATTGCACCTTAAAACTCACACTGAAGGTAAGTGACTGGTCCTTTGGGACTGGGAGTAACCTGAATATTGTTGTGATTTTTGGTGTAAGGGACCATCTGTCACAAAGGCAAGTTTGCCTGGTTGGCAAGAGACCAGTGTACCAAAGGGGACTGTCTGTGACTCCATGCTTAGGCTGCTATAGTGCTTGAGGAGTGAGTTTGTTACTTGGCTGGTGAAATCTCAGTGTAGAATTCACAATCAGTTTAGGGTTTGTGCCCTGTTTCTTGACAGTCTGCTCTGAGGCTGGAACTCACACTTGTGAGCTACTCAAGACAGCTTCACATGCATGTCTCTACTTTTTCTGTTTTTTTCTCTTTTCTCCCTCCTTTTTATCTCTGTCTGTCTAGGTTCTCATAATGATATCCATCTGAGCACATCCCAAGAGAAAATTCATAAGAAATATGCTAGTGGTCTAACTTTGCTCCCTATTTCCCCTATGGTTGTTGGAGCTATGCAGCTTTAAAGAAAATAACAACAAATACCTATTGATTTTTTTATTTATCTTCTGCCTTTTTCCTCCTCTTCCTTGTTGAGTTTAGTTGCAACTGTGAGAGAGGTTCATTGAACAAAGTGAGTTTTATACTTTATTCTGAAAGCCATGAGTTTTGTGGTCACTCCTCTTCTCTGGTAATGAGTTCCAAAGCCTTGTTTCTCATGACCTTCAGCTTCTGAGTTCCCAAGAAACAAAGTTGTTGGATAGTTGCTTTCTGTAATGTCATGGGCCAACTCCGTAGAGGGACTTGATAAAATTAACAAACCTTGACTCATTATTCCGTGAATAGCCTGTTAGTACTAAACAGAACATTGTCTGCTGCCTTCTGAACTAATTGGTGATTTCATGATTTGGGATGCTTGTCCCTAATATGGTGAGCTGTAATAGTCCAGCCTTGTGGTCCTGAAAGCATGGCTCTCTGTAGCTAGGTCTGGGTTCCCTAGGCTAGGAGTTCCCAGACAATGGGCCATGACAGTCCTGCGTGGTCTGCCATGGGCAGAGTTGGTGAGGGTGAATGTGAGAGTGTTGCCGTGCCCCAAGCAGTACACATTGACTCAGGGCCAGAGGAGCTCAGTGTCCCTGGTGGGCAGCAGAAGGCAAAGCAGAGCTACCAGGTGGTGGGCAGAGGAGGAGAAGGGGCCAGCCCCAAGAGGTGGTGGCTCACAGGGCGGCTGGAGGGTTTGCTGCCATAAGCAGAACTGACAAGCACCTCTCATTCGGGCCACCTGCTCTGTCATGGAGCCTCAGAGCCTGGCTGGGAGGGGTGACAGGGCGTGGCCTTGGCTCCCCATCCTGGGGAGGGGGAGAGGCCTGCAGAGGCACACTGACTGATGGGTTTGCACTGTCCCGAGCCTGCACCTGCCACTGTGCCAGGGAGCGCAACGCTGCCCCCCACCTTGAGAATGAGGCTGCAGGTACCCCTTCCAGCACCCCAAATACCCCTCTCAGTACACACACACCCCTCCAATACTCCCTAGCTGTATCTCTACCCCCCTCCCCTGGCACTGTCCTCTATTAGGGAACTTGAATATGGTAACCCTATGGCCATTCCCACTTTGCTGCACCCCATGATCCCTGGCTATTGTGCCCCCGGGAGTATCAGCCCCAAGGACCGGGCTTGGCAGTGCCCCTCTGTTTCTGCCTGGAGACTACAACATAATCAGGACCATCAAGGGAACAGCGGGGCCCAGCCTGAGCAACCTGCCTTTGCCTGGCATTGGCAGCCCTTGAGCCCTTTCCTAATTCCCAGGGAGTGGGTGTCTGTGAGGCAGCCAGAGTGCTGGGCAGGTGACAGGCAGGGCTGTCAGGTGATCAGATCAGATCAAGGGACTGAGCAGGCTGCTGAGGAGGAGGGTGTTGGTGGGGGCTGGCTGTGGCACCTGCTGACCCCTTCGCCTTCTTGCTGGCCCTGGTCCCTGCTGCGGCAAGATGTCCGTGCACATCGCTGGGGCCCCTCTCCTGACCGATGCGTATTAATAGTGGGCCACCGTGCCTATTGAAGCAGCACAGGTGGGCCTCAGGGAAAAAGTTTAGGAACCCCTGCCCAATGTTACCCTCCCACCAACATTTTGTCACATTTTGCTGCCTTCTACCCTCACCCTACTTTTCTTCCTCCTTCCTCAAATGATTCTAGACATTAGATATTAGGCACCTGAAGCCAGTAGTACTACTGGCTCTCTGTTGGGACAACACACCAGCCTATTTTGAGGAAAAGGTAAAACTGACTTCAGATCAAGGATATGTACATAGAGTGCAGTGATATTGCCTAAAATAGTCCCTCTGGCAATTCTTCAATAAAAGTGAAAAAGGAAGGGGGGAAGTATTATTTTGGGCCTTTTCAAGCAGCCACTGTACTGAGTGGTGCTGTGCTTCCAATTTACTAAGTCTTCCATGGGAGGGTTACTTTTGGCTGGTAGCCACTTCAGAGAAACTCCCATCGTGGGACCATGCAACTGTTTCCTACTGGCAGAACAGGCAGACTGTGCTTTCCTGTGCCTCCACTTCTCCATACGCAATGATCTCTGTGTGCTGGTGAGAGGCATAATGTGGTAGTACATTTTTGCACTTCTCCTTAGAGGATATTAGAGCACTTTACAAATGCTAATTTTGCTTCATAGACTCTGTGAGCTCACTAAGGAAGAGAGAGAGAATTATTTCAGCTGCCCATGAAAGACAGCTTCCTCTTGGTTGGAAAGTGATAGCTGGTTAACAGTTTACATGGCAACACTATAACATTCTGAAACAGCAAGGGGAAATCAGGTGAAGAGAACAATAACAATCATAGTTTCCTGTATTCCTTGTCTTAAAAGCATTATTCTCTCATATTACGAGACGGGTGGGCAAACTACGGCCTGGGGGCTGCATCTGGCCCTTCAGACGTTTTAATCCGGCCCTTGAGTTCCTGTCAGAGTGGGGCCAAGGGCTTGCCCTGCTCTGCTCAGATCCCAAAAGCAGCGGCATGTCCCCCCTCCGGCTCCTACATGTGGGGACAGCCAGGGGACTGTGCACGCTGCCCGACCCCAAGCGCTGCCCCCACAGCTCCCAATGGCCAGGAATCCCAGCCAATGGGAGCTGCAGGGGCAGTGCCTGCAGATGGGGCAGTGCGCAGAACCGCCTGGCCACGCCTTAGTGTAAGAACCGGAGGGAGACATGCCGCTGTTTCCAGGAGCTGCTTGAGGTAAGCACCGCCTGGCACCTGCACCCCTGATCTCCCCATGCGCCCCAACCCCCTGCCCCAGCCCTGATCCCCCTCCCACCCTCTGAACCCCTCGGTCTTAGCCCCAGAGCACCCTCCCGCATCCCCAACCCCTCATTCCCAGCCCCACCCCAGAGCCCGCACCCCAACCCCCAATTTTGTGAGCATTCATGTTCTGCCATACAATTTCCATACCCAGATGTGGCCCTCATGCCAAAAAGTTTGCCCAGCCCTGTTATAGGGACACGTTTCAGTCCCACCAGTGAATGTCGCTATCTCTTAAGTGGATTCTTTGACCATTATATTTGCAGTGAAGATGAACCCTTAAATGCCAAAATAGGGATAGGAAAATATTTTACAAAAAAACAAACAAACTTTGAATTGTGACTATATTCTTTGTAATAGGTTTGTTGGGCAAATAGCGCAGACAGCTAGCTTTCCTCCCTGTTTCAGCAGTACTACAGGGAATGACAACTGCTCCATCCTCTTGCTGCTGAACAACCAAAATGGGAAGAGGAGAAATCTACCATCCCTGTTATATGGTATGTATCTACTTTTAGTGGAATAACAGGAGTCAGAGATCCAGCACTGACATTCCTGGCCTTGTCTTTTAGATTTGTAAGCTCTCTGGGGTAGGGACCATCATTTGCTTTGTCAGTATAGTAATGACTTGAAGGTATTTCCTGTTAGCTTGATAGCCATGGGCTATTAAACTCTACCTACTTTTGTTTCATAGTTTGCTACAAACAGCTGAGGGCTTTGTTCAGCATAGGATACCATTATTACTATAACTACAAGAATTTTCAAGTGATTAGAATATTTTAAAAAACTTTTAAATGGGGGAAAAATCCCTAAACAGTAAATTTATATCAAGATAATATAATCAACATAGAAAACAAATATATATGTAATCAAAATGTGTAACAGTGGATTTTATGGTACACTTTTATATGCTTTGCCGTCCATTTTTTGGTTTAGGAAGGATTTAAAATCCACAACAGGAATATTACAATGTTCAATTCTTCTTAACTTCATTGTACAGTTTTTTTCCCTCCTTTGGAACATCAATTTGAGTTATTTACAATGCATCATAAAAGCCATGAATGTCCATGAAAAGGCTGACAGATTTGATGTATGACAGACTTAAGTTTAAAAACAGATTTTTTTTTCTAGCTGTGAAATAAATTGTGGTTCTACACAGAGGAGCTTGTTGAGGTGCAGTTATAATAGAGTTGCACAATGATTATGAAACAACCACTGAAAACTAGTTAACAAAGGAGATGTAAATGTTTTTAGATCAATGGAATAATGTAGCAGGAGGGGGTTGCTTTTTTCTGCACAAACAACTTTTTTTTGTATTTATCTGCAAGTTGATTAGTGACAAGCACATTTCCTCTTCTGCCCTATCAGAATGCCAATTAATAATATTTTTTTCAACTAATGAAACTGGACAAACACAAAAGTAGGCTTTCTTTGGGTAAATAGTAGCAAAACACATTTTGATTGCATTCGGAGAAGAATATTATTCAGTTTGCTAATATAGGGCCTGATCCCCCAATTGTTTACTCATGTCAGTGGTCTGTGCTCATGTTGTTATCCAGTAATTGCTCGCAAATGAGGATTTGCACAATCAAGACCACACCGTCTTTGCATAAAACTACCTGTTTTTGCATTAACGTGGGCTATTCCATTTGCAGTTGTTTAGAACAGAGGTTCTCAGACTAGGGGGCATGGAATGTATTCTGGGGTGGCGTGTGTCATAAACAGATAGCTAAGGGTTAATGTCTCTTTCACCTGAAGCACCTGACCAGAGGACCAATCAGGAAACCGGATTTTTTCAACTTTGGGTGGAGGGAATTGAGTGTCTAAGGTCTTTTGTTTTCTGCCTGCCTGCTTTCTCTGAGCTTTGGAGAAGTAGTTCTACTTTCTAGTCTTCTGTTTCCAAGTGTAAGGACAAAGAGATCAGATAGTAAGTTATATGGTTTCTTTTCTTTGGTATTTGCATGAATATAAGTGCTGGAGTGCTTTGATTTGTATTCTTTTGGAATAAGGCTGTTTATTCAATATTCTTTTAAGCAATTGACCCTGTGTTGTATTATCTCAATACAGAGAGAACATTTGTACTTATTTTTCTTTCTTTTTATATAAAGCTTTCTTTTAAGACCTGTTGGAGTTTTTCTTTACTTCAGGGAAATTGAGTCTGTACTCACCAGGGAATTGGTGGGAGGAAGAAATCAAGGGGAGATTTGTGTGTTGGATTGCTAGCCTGACCTTGCATTCCCTCTGGGGGAATAGGAAAGTACTTTTTGTTTCCAGGATTGGGAACAGAGAGGGAGATTCACTCTGTTTGGGTTCACAGAGCTTGTGTCTGTGTATCTCTCCAGGAGCACCTGGAGGGGGGAAGGGAAAAAGGATTATTTCCCTTTGTTGTGAGACTCAAGGGATTTGGGTCTTGGGGTCCCCAGGGAAGGTTTTTCAGGGGGACCAGAGTGCCCCAAAACACTCTAATTTTTTGGGTGGTGGCAGCAGGTACCAGGTCCAAGCTGGTAACTAAGCTTGGAGGTTTTCATGCTAACCCCCATATTTTGGACGCTAAGGTCCAAATCTGGGACTAAGGTTATTACATGAGTGGCAGCTGGTGGGAGATAGACAGAACCCAGAAGCCAGTAGAAATATTATATTTTTCTTTTCTCTGCTAAGGGCTTTTTAGCAGAGAGAAGCAGTTGGTTTTAAAAGGGAACCAGAGAGAATTTTTTTTTCTGCTCTCTCTCGCAGTTTGTGGCTTGCATGTTAAGGGTCTTTTGTCATGCAATAGCCCTCCCATTAGGAGGCAAGTACCGGCACTTATATGCATGCAAATAAAGTGGTTTTTCTGGTTTCCTTTCATTGAACATTAGCTAGAGAGAGAAAAGGAAAAAAGCACTGTTGCTAGGCAGACTTCAGGAGGCAACAGAACCTGCAGTTCAGAAGATAAACACCGGAGGGCACCCCAACACAAGAAAACAGGAACCATGACTTCTAAGGCAAAAATTGACGCTGAAGAACAAATCAAAGAAGCTGAACACAGGCGACAGATGGAGATGAAAGAAAAGGAAGAAAGCATGAAACTGGCAGCCTTCCAAAGAGAACAGGCAGCCCAAGAGGCAGCACACAAAAGAAAACTAGAAGAAGAAGAGAGAGCCTACCGAAGGAAACAAGCAGAAGAAGAGTTGGCCCACCACCGAGAAATGGAAAAAACACCAAAAAGAAATGGAAAAACAACAAAAAGAAATGGAAAAACAACAAAAAGAGAATGAAGAGAAGGAAAAACAGAGAAAACATGAACTGGAGTTGGCAAAAGCTGGGCTGCATGTGCCAGCCAACCCTAACAACCCGGCGCCAATTATTGCTCCACAGCACAGGAAATTTCCCACCTACAAGGCAGGTGATGACACCGAGGCCTTCTTGGAAAATTTTGAAAGAGCCTGTCTTGGGTACAGCATTCCCGAAGACCAGTACATGGTAGAATTGAGGTCACAGCTCAGTGGACCTTTAGCAGAGGTGGCAGCTGAAATGCCTAAGCACCAAATGAATGACTATAAACTTTTTCTAACCAAGGCCAGATACAGGATGGGGATAACCCCAGATCATGCCCGTCGGCGCTTCAGAACCCAAAAGTGGAAACCAGAGGTGTCATTTCCCAAACACGCCTACTACATTGCAAAAAACTATGAGGCCTGGCTAACAGGAAACAACATTCAAACCTTGGAAGAACTGAACCTCCTCATACAAATGGAGCAGTTCTTGGATGGTGTTCCTGAAGACATCACACGGTACATACAAGATGGAAACCCCAAGAATATCGCTGAGGCGGGGGAGATTGGAGCCAAATGGATGGAACTGGCAGAAAGCAAGAAAGCTACTGTCAAGGGGAACGATTACCCCAGGGGGCACACAGACCATAAACCCTACAACCGAGGACAGCCAAAGACCCCACATACCACCCAAGTAAAGCCACAGATACCCTACCCTTCAACCTCACCAGTCTCCAGTAACTCACCTCGGCCCAGTGACCCATCAGATGGAAGATGCTTTAAGTGTAATGAACTGGGACATATCAAGGCCAAGTGTCCCAAGAACACCATGCGAGTGCAATTCATTACACCACCATCACACCAAAGATCCCCAGGCCCGGATGCCTCTCAAATACCCTTGGAGCGAAGGGAAAATTTGAGAGTGGGCGGAAAGAAGGTTACTGCGTGGAGAGACACGGGGGCACAAGTGTCAGCTATCCACCAATCCTTCATTGACCCCAAATTCATCAACCCAAAGGCCAAAGTTACAATTTACCCCTTCATGTCACAAGCTGTAGACTTGCCTACAGCTCAACTGCCTGTCCAGTACAAAGGCTGGTCAGGAATGTGGACTTTTGCAGTCTATGACAATTATCCTATCCCCATGCTACTGGGGGAAGACTTGGCCAACCAGGTGAGGCGGGCCAAGAGAGTGGGAATGGTTACACGTAGCCAAACCAGGCAAGCTTCCAGACCCATTCCTGTTCCTGAACCGTCCACAGAGGCCCCGTCTGTGTTACCAGAGACCCAGACAGAGGTAGTGGACCCAGATTCCATGCCTACCACTGAAACAGCCACAGCATCTCCAGTCCCAGGCCCGGAACTGGAACAGCAACCAGCACCAGCAAGTGCAACCCCATCTTCAAACTCAACGCCAGAGGGCGCCAGCGAGCCAAAACTGGCAGAAGCAACAGACAGCCATACCCAAAAGGCTCAGCCAGAGCCTGAAATACCCTCAGGTGCACCAGCAGAGAGCGGTTCACCAGCAACGGAAACAACCCCATCACCTACATCGCTTCCAGAGGGACCAAGCCCAAGTCCACAGTCTGAGGAAGAACTGGTGACCCCAGCCTCAAGGGAACAGTTCCAGACTGAGCAGGAAGCAGATGACAGCCTTCAGAAAGCTTGGGCGGCGGCACGGAGCACCCCACCGCCTCTCAGCTCTTCTAATCGATCCCGGTTTGTTATAGACCAAGGACTTTTATACAAGGAAATTCTTTCTGGTGGACACCGGGAAGAATGGCAGCCGCAAAAACAGTTGGTGGTTCCAACTAAGTACCGGGGGAAGCTCTTAAGCTTAGCCCATGATCATCCCAGTGGCCATGCTGGGGTGAACCGAACCAAGGACCGGTTGGGGAAGTCCTTCCACTGGGAGGGGATGGGCAAGGACGTTGCCAAGTATGTCCGGTCTTGTGAGGTATGCCAAAGAGTGGGAAAGCCTCAAGACCAGGTCAAGGCCCCTCTCCAGCCACTCCCCATAATTGAGGTCCCATTTCAGCGAGTAGCTGTGGATATTCTGGGCCCTTTCCCAAAAAAGACGCCCAGAGGAAAGCAGTACGTACTGACTTTAGTGGACTTTGCTACCCGATGGCCAGAAGCAGTCGCTCTAGGCAACACCAGGGCTAACACTGTGTGCCTGGCCCTAACAGACATCTTTGCCAGGGTAGGTTGGCCCTGCGACATCCTTACAGATTCAGGGTCTAATTTCCTGGCAGGGACCATGGAAAAACTGTGGGAAACTCATGGGGTGAATCACTTGGTTGCCACCCCATACCACCATCAAACCAATGGCCTGGTGGAAAGGTTCAATGGAACTTTGGGGGCCATGATACGAAAATTCATCAACGAATTCTCCAATAATTGGGACCTAGTGTTGCAGCAGTTGCTGTTTGCCTACAGGGCTGTACCACATCCCAGTTTAGGGTTTTCACCATTTGAACTTGTGTATGGTCACGAGGTTAAGGGACCATTACAGTTGGTGAAGCAGCAATGGGAGGGGTTTACGCCTTCTCCAGGAACTAACATTCTGGACTTTGTAAGCAACCTACAAAGCACCCTCCGACACTCTTTAGCCCTTGCTAAAGAGAACCTAAAGGATGCTCAAGAAGAGCAAAAGGCCTGGTATGACAGACATGCCAGAGATCGGTCCTTCAAGGTAGGAGACCAGGTTATGGTCTTGAAGGCGCAACAGGCCCATAAGATGGAAGCATCATGGGAAGGGCCATTCACGGTCCAAGAGCGCCTGGGAGCTATAAACTACCTCATAGCATTTCCCAATTCCTCACTAAAGCCTAAAGTGTACCATGTTAATTCTCTCAAGCCTTTCTATTCCAGAGACTTACAGGTTTGTCAGTTTACAGTCCAGGGAGATGATGCTGAGTGGCCTGACGGTGTCTACTACGACGGGAAAAAAGACGGTGGCGTGGAAGAGGTGAACCTCTCAACCACCCTGGAACGTCTGCAGCGGCAACAAATCAAGGAGCTGTGCACTAGCTTCGCCCCATTGTTCTCAGCCACCCCAGGACGGACTGAACGGGCATACCACTCCATTGATACAGGTAATGCTCACCCAATCAGAACCCCACCCTACCGGGTGTCTCCTCATGCCCAAGCTGCTATAGAACGGGAGATCCAGAACATGCTACAGATGGGTATAATCCGCTCATCTACCAGTGCATGGGCATCTCCAGTGGTTCTGGTACCCAAACCAGATGGGGAAATACGCTTTTGCGTGGACTACCGTAAGCTAAATGCTGTAACTCGTCCGGACAACTATCCAATGCCACGTACCGATGAGCTATTGGAAAAGTTGGGACGTGCCCATTTCATCTCTACAATAGACTTAACCAAGGGGTACTGGCAAGTACCACTAGATGAACCTGCCAAGGAGAGGTCAGCATTCGTCACCCATGCGGGGGTGTATGAATTCAATGTCCTTCCTTTCGGCCTTCGAAATGCACCCGCCACCTTCCAGAGGCTGGTAGATGGTCTACTAGCTGGACTGGGAGAATTTGCAGTTGCCTACCTCGATGATGTGGCCATTTTTTCAGACTCCTGGCCCGAACACCTACTACACCTGGAAAAGGTCTTTGAGCGCATCAGGCAGGCCGGACTAACTGTTAAGGCCAAAAAGTGTCAAATAGGCCAAAACAGAGTGACTTACCTGGGGCACCAGGTGGGTCGAGGAACCATAAACCCCCTACAGGCCAAGGTGGATGCTATCCAAAAGTGGCCTGTCCCAAAGTCAAAGAAGCAGGTCCAATCCTTCTTAGGCTTGGCCGGATACTACAGGCGATTTGTACCACACTACAGCCAAATCGCTGCCCCACTGACCGACCTGACCAAAAAGACCCAGCCAAATGCAGTTAAGTGGACTGATGAGTGTCAAAAGGCCTTTACCCAACTTAAGGCAACGCTCATGTCTGACCCTGTGCTCAGGGCCCCGGACTTTGACAAGCCATTCCTAGTAACCACAGATGCATCTGAGCGTGGTATAGGAGCGGTGCTCATGCAGGAAGCAACAGATCACAACTTCCATCCTGTCGTGTTTCTCAGCAAGAAACTGTCTGAGAGGGAAAGTCACTGGTCAGTCAGTGAAAAGGAATGCTATGCCATTGTGTACGCCCTGGAAAAGCTACGCCCATATGTTTGGGGACGGCGGTTCCAACTACAAACTGACCATGCTGCACTAAAGTGGCTTCATACTGCCAAGGGGAACAACAAGAAACTTCTTCGTTGGAGTTTAGCTCTCCAAGATTTTGATTTTTGAAATTCAACACATCACAGGAGCTTCTAATAAAGTTGCTGATGCACTCTCCCGTGAGAGTTTCCCAGAATTCAGTAGTTAAAAAGTGTTCTTAAAATGTAGAAGTCTGTTAGTTATATACTTAGGAGTATATGTAAAGGTGTATGTGTTGTATTACTCTGTTTATTTTCAAGTTCTAGAAGGAAATCGCCGCCAGTGAGCTTCCCCACTGTCTGCAATTTGGGGGGCGTGTCATAAACAGATAGCTAAGGGTTAATGTCTCTTTCACCTGAAGCACCTGACCAGAGGACCAATCAGGAAACCGGATTTTTTCAACTTTGGGTGGAGGGAATTGAGTGTCTAAGGTCTTTTGTTTTCTGCCTGCCTGCTTTCTCTGAGCTTTGGAGAAGTAGTTCTACTTTCTAGTCTTCTGTTTCCAAGTGTAAGGACAAAGAGATCAGATAGTAAGTTATATGGTTTCTTTTCTTTGGTATTTGCATGAATATAAGTGCTGGAGTGCTTTGATTTGTATTCTTTTGGAATAAGGCTGTTTATTCAATATTCTTTTAAGCAATTGACCCTGTGTTGTATTATCTCAATACAGAGAGAACATTTGTACTTATTTTTCTTTCTTTTTATATAAAGCTTTCTTTTAAGACCTGTTGGAGTTTTTCTTTACTTCAGGGAAATTGAGTCTGTACTCACCAGGGAATTGGTGGGAGGAAGAAATCAAGGGGAGATTTGTGTGTTGGATTGCTAGCCTGACCTTGCATTCCCTCTGGGGGAATAGGAAAGTACTTTTTGTTTCCAGGATTGGGAACAGAGAGGGAGATTCACTCTGTTTGGGTTCACAGAGCTTGTGTCTGTGTATCTCTCCAGGAGCACCTGGAGGGGGGAAGGGAAAAAGGATTATTTCCCTTTGTTGTGAGACTCAAGGGATTTGGGTCTTGGGGTCCCCAGGGAAGGTTTTTCAGGGGGACCAGAGTGCCCCAAAAACACTCTAATTTTTTGGGTGGTGGCAGCAGGTACCAGGTCCAAGCTGGTAACTAAGCTTGGAGGTTTTCATGCTAACCCCCATATTTTGGACGCTAAGGTCCAAATCTGGGACTAAGGTTATTACAGCGTGGGAAGCTTTAGGAAAGTGGCGGCTGCTGGCCGGGCGCCCAGCTCCGAAGGCAGCTCTGCTGCCAGCAGCAGCAGAGAAGTAAGGGTGGGAATGCCATATTATGCCATCCTTACTTCTGCATCGCTGGCAGCACCATTACCTTCAGCACTGGGTGCCCAGCCAGCACCGTCCACTTTCCGCTCTGCTTTCAGGTCTAGGCAGTGGTATATGTACTTGTGTGGCAGGGGGAAGGTAAACAACTACAGACACAAAGGGGAGGGGGTGCAATCAAATAAGTTTGAAAAGCACTGCTTTAGAACAGCTTTTGTTGCTTTATTTACTATTGATTGTCAACATAGAAGGGGACATAGCTTTCATGGATGAACTCACAAATCATTGAAACATTTTTAGAGCAAAAAAAATGATAGTTTTGTTTTCTTTAATTTTCTAGACAAATAATAAAGTGTCAATAATATTTAAAGTTTATCAGACTGTCAAAAATGTAAAAAATAGTATTTTATGTTAAAAATATTTAACAAACTGTACTTTAGCTACTCATATGAAGTGTTATATATTCATTTCTTGCTGTTTGTTTAAATGATACAGAAAAACTGAGGTATGGCCTTCTCCATTTTAGCATCAAAAGCCATTTTTAATAACCTATCCTCCAATCCTGCAATTTACAATATGTGAGTGGGTCGCTGGGCTGCTGTGGAAGCCCCTAGACTTCAACCTACACCATATGTAGCAGCAACCAGACCTTCTAAAACTAAACTAGCTATTTAAGAAAACTATTTAAAGAGGTGCTACAACTGTAGCACGCATTCCAGCCATGGACAAACAGACTGATTTCCTAGTGCCTCTTCCAACCACTTCCCTCCAGCAACCTGTGCTCCTCCCTCCAAGTTCTATGCAGATTGCTACAATGGGGACTTGTAAGGGAAGCATGAATGTAGGATCTATCTGTGACAGGTTCTCCCCAGGTACCACCTGGAGCTGGGGTACCACTGAGCCCTCTGACTCACTAGCCTGGGCTCCCTCTCACACTGTGCTGTGTCACAAATTGCAGACTGCTCCCAGTCCTACAATCCCACCAGCATTCACACAGGCAGGACACGCCCAGTTGCAGTTACATGCAGGCTCTGACCAGCCACTGTATGAACCAACAATAGAGAAGCTACAGCCAAGATACCCTCAACTTCCCAGCCTAGAACCCCAGAGGTGTATGACCCTGCCCTGGTCTAAAGGCGGACCAGTATGAATTTATTAGCCAGTTTGCCCCTCCCTCAATGTAGAGCAGACAATGCACACCAGCCTTGTTAACTGAGCTGAGATTTTCCCCAGACACTTCATTAAAGCCACACTGGTTTAGATAAAACATAAAACAAGTTTATTAACTGCAGAGAGATAGATTTTAAGTGATTTATACATGATAGCAAACAGATCAAAGCAGATTACCTAGCAAATAAACAAAAATGTAAACTAAGTCTAACATACTAGATGGATAGGATCTGAATTAGCAATTTCTCACCCTGACTGATGATACAAGCAGTCCACTAAGTTTCCACATACAGGCTAGAAATCCCTTTAGCCTGGCACCAGCACTTCCCCTGGTTCAGTCTTTGTTCCTTAGGTGTTTGAGGAGTGATGCCAAAAGATGATGTCACAACCCACCTTTTATAGCTTTTCCATATGGTGGGAACCCTTTGTTCCAAACTCAGTTCCGAGTCCAGTTTGTGGAAAAATACAGGTACCAAAATGGAGTTCAGTGTCATGTGGTCTGGTCACATGCCCTGCTGAGTCATAGAAGCCATTACTTCTAGGCTGGTTGAAACATTCACAGGAAGGCTAAGCTCTTCCACAGTCCATTGTCTTTGTTGATGAGCCATCAGCACAGTCTGGCGTCTTCATTGTTGTACCTTAAAGACTAGTTGAGGGTGTTACCCAGAGTAAGTGCATTTGAAATACAGCTACATAATCAATATTCGTAACTTCAGGTACAAAAATGATATATGCATACAAATAGGATACTCATAGTCAGCAAATCATAACGTTTCCATAGACACCTCACCAGATATATCTCATACAAGATGCAACATAATTATGTCATAATCATATCATTATGAAGAATATGGGGTGCAGTGCCTCACTATGTACACATTGGAAAACCTGCTTCTCCCCCATCACAGTCAAGAGCACATACCTCTCACATCTTATTTTCCATATGCAGTCCAGAAACAACATTTTTGCCCTGAAGAAGAAAGTGCAGTGAAGTCCATCAAACCTCTTTCTATGGACTTGAAATCCCACTATACCTTCCCTATTTACCTTCTATGTCAATTAGGTATCCCACCTTCCAGATACAGAATTAGGGCCAGTTTTTCATTTAGCCTAAAGCTCCTTTATATGCCTTTACAATGCAAGGGAGACAAAGTAGGAGTAAATTACATTTAAACCAACTATAAGGCCTCTTTACATTGCCAAAGTGGTGTTAGAGACCTTAGTTGGGGGAGAGGGATAGCTCAGTGGTTTGAGCAGTAGCCTGCAAAACCCAGGATTGTGAGCTCAATCCTTAGGGATTTGGGGCAAAATCAGTACTTGGTCCTGGTGGTGGAGGCAGAGAGCTAGACTCAATGACCTTTCAGGGTCCCTTCCAGTTCTATGAGATAGGTAATCACCATATATATATATATATATTAGTATAAATGAAAATTTGGTCTTCTAGATGCAAACCCCAGAGTAGTTATTCATCAGCCCAGTCTAATATATTGCTAATGAGGAGAGAAAAGAATCCACATGTCTGCAGAATGTTGTACAATTTCATTTAATCATTTCAGAAATTTCTGAAGTTGTGGATGTTATATAGGTAATGGGCAAGTAGTAGGGGCAGAGTTAAGGTTGTTTTAGGAATGTGTGATGTGATATTTTGCAATGAAAATAAATAGGAAATGAGTGTAAACAGAGAAGAATATTTTTCCATAGTTCATGATGCTTCTCTGTGTTTAGAGAATGCATACAGAAAGAAAAGAGCAGAGAGTAGAGAAAGAACATAGAAATAGAAGAAGTGAAGAGTTACAGGAATAAAAAACAGCAGAAGGAAAAATGGAACATGTGAGAGTGAGGAGTGAAGACACCAAAAGAGCTACAGAGGAGAAATAGATGTATTTTAAAATTGATTTTTTACAAATGTGGCAGGAACATATTTTGGATGGTCTCTGTTAGCATTCTCACACACACACACACACACACACACACACACACACTCCCACCTATATCCACTGCCCATTTTCGATCTCTCTTTTCTTCTTTCTGGCTCCACGTTTCTTTTTTGGTGAATTGGATAAGCCATTTCAAAAGAAGACTGTCAGGGCCAAAGAGTTTGGCCAACTCTAGAATCCTGTGGCACCTTATAGACTAACAGACGATTTGGAGCATGAGCTTTCGTGGGTGAATACCCACTTCCTCAGATGCATGTAGTGGAAATTTCCAGGGGCAAGTATATATATACTAGCAAGCAAGCTAGAGATAACGACGTCAGTTCAATCAGGGAGGATGAGGCCCTGTTCTAGCAGTTGAGGTGTGAAAACCAAGAGAGGAGAAACTGGTTCTGTAGTTGGCAAGCCATTCACAGTCTTTGTTCAATCCTGAGCTGATGATGTCAAATTTGCAGATGAACTGAAGCTCAGCAGTTTCTCTTTGAAATCTGGTCCTGAAGTTTTTTTGCTGCAGGATGGCCACCTTAAGGTCTGCTATAGTGTGGCTAGGGAGGTTGAAGTGCTGTCCTACAGGTTTTTGTATATTGCCATTCCTAATGTCTGATTTGTGTCCATTTATCCTTTTCCGTAGAGACTGTCCAGTTTGGCCTATGTATATAGCAGAGGGGCATTGCTGGCATATGATGGCGTATATTACATTGGTGGATGTGTAGGTGAATGAACCAGTGATGGTGTGGCTGATCTGGTTAGGCCCTGTGATGGTGTCGCAGGTGTAGATATGTGGGCAGAGTTGGCATCGAGGTTTGTTGCATGGATTGGTTCCTGAGCTAGAGTTATTATGGTGCAGTATGCAGTTACTGGTGAGAATATGTTTCAGGTTGGCAGGTTGTCTGTGGGCAAGGACTGGCCTGCCACCCAAGGCCTGTGAAAGTGTGGGATCATTGTCCAGGATGGGTTGTAGATCCTTGATGATGCGTTGGAGGGGTTTTAGCTGGGGGCTGTACGTGCTGGCCAGTGGAGTCCTGTTGGTTTCTTTCTTGAGTTTGTCTTGCAGTAGGAGGCTTCTGGGTACACGTCTGGCTCTGTTGATCTGTTTCCTTATTTCCTCGTGCAGGTATTGTAGTTTTGAGAATGCTTGGTGGAGATTTTGTAGGTGTTGGTCTCTGTCTGAGGGGTTAGAGCAGTTGCGGTTGTACCTCAGTGCTTGGCTGTAGACAATGGATCGTGTGATGTGTCCGGGATGGAAGCTGGAGGCATGAAGGTAGGCATAGTGGACCTCTCATGTAGATTGGTCCAGGCTGAGGTTGATGGTGGGGTGGAAGCTGTTGAAATCGTGGTGGAATTTTTCCAGAGTCTCCTTCCCATGGGTCCAGATGATGAAGATGTCATCAATGTAGCGTAGGTAGAGAAGGGGCGTGAGTGGACGAGAGCTGAGGAAGCATTGTTCCAGGTCGGCCATAAAGATATTGGCATATTGTGGGGCCATGCGGGTGCCCATAGCAGTGCCACTGATCTGGAGATATATATTGTCATCAAATTTGAAATAGTTGTGTGTAAGTATAAAGGCACAGAGCTCAGCAGCCAGTTGTGCTGTGGCATCATCAGGGATAGTGTTCTTGACAGCTTGTATTCCATCTGTGTGTGGGATGTTTGTGTAGAGAGCCTCTACATCCATGGTGGCTAGGATGGTGTTTTCTGGGAGGGGACCAATGTATTGTAGTTTCCTCAGGAAATCAGTGGTGTCACGGAGATAGCTGGGAGTGCTGGTGGCATAGGGTCTGAGTAGAGAGTCCATATATCCAGACAGTCCTTCAGTGAGAGTGCCAATGCCCGAGATGATGAGATGTCCAGGATTTCCAGGTTTGTGGATCTTGTATAGTAGATAGAATAACCCTGGTCGGGGCTCTAAGGGTATGTTGATTTCTTCTGGTGTTAGTGTAGGGAGTGTCCTGAGTAGATGCTGTAGTTTCTTAGTGTATTCCTCAGTGGGATCTGAGGGAAGTGGCCTGTAGAATTTGGTATTTGAGAGTTGTCTGGCGGCCTCCTTTTGGTAGTCAGACCTGTTCATGATGACAACAGCACCTCCTTTATCAGCCTCTTTGATGATAATGTCAGGGTGGTTTCTGAGGCTGTGGATGGTATTGCGTTCTGCACGACTTAGGTTGTGAGGCAAGCGATGTTGTTGTTCCACGATTTCTGCCTGTGCACGCCGGCGGAAGCATTCAATGTACAGGTCCAGACTGTCATTTCGACCCTCAGGAGGAGTCCATGTGGAGTTCTTCTTCTTGTGCTGTTGGTGGGAGGGCACCTGTGTATCAGTGCACTGTTCAGTGTTGTCCTGGAAGTATTCTTTGAGTCGGAGACGGCGAAAGTAGGCTTCCAGATCGCCACAGAACTGTATCATGTTGGTGGGGGTGGCAGGGCAGAAAGAGAGTCCCCGAGATAGGACAGACTTTTCTTCTGGGCTGAGTGTGTAGTTGGATAGATTGACGATGTTGCTGGGTGGGTTAGGGGTACCACGGTTGTGGCTCCATGTGGCAGGTAGGACGTAGTGATGCCACAGCACAACTGGCTGCTGAGCTCTGTGCCTTTATACTTACACACAACTATTTCAAATTTGATGACAATATATATCTCCAGATCAGTGGCACTGCTATGGGCACCCGCATGGCCCCACAATATGCCAATATCTTTATGGCCGACCTGGAACAATGCTTCCTCAGCTCTCGTCCACTCACGCCCCTTCTCTACCTACGCTACATTGATGACATCTTCATCATCTGGACCCATGGGAAGGAGACTCTGGAAAAATTCCACCACGATTTCAACAGCTTCCACCCCACCATCAACCTCAGCCTGGACCAATCTACATGGGAGGTCCACTTTCTTGACACCACGGTGCAAATAAGTGATGGTCACATTAACACCACCCTATATCGAAAACCTACCGACTGTTATGCCTACCTTCATGCCTCCAGCTTCCATCCCGGACACATCACACGATCTATTATCTACAGCCAAGCACTGAGGTACAACCGCATCTGCTCTAACCCCTCAGACAGAGATCAACACCTACAAAATCTCCACCAAGCATTCTCAAAACTACAATACCCGCACGAGGAAATAAGGAAACAGATCAACAGAGCCAGACGTGTACCCAGAAGCCTCTTACTGCAAGACAAACCCAAGAAAGAAACCAACAGGACTCCACTGGCCAGCACATACAGCCCCCAGCTAAAACCCCTCCAACGCATCATCAAGGATCTACAACCCATCCTGGACAATGATCCCACACTTTCACAGGCCTTGGGTGGCAGGCCAGTCCTTGCCCACAGACAACCTGCCAACCTGAAACATATTCTCACCAGTAACTGCACACCGCACCATAATAACTCTAGCTCAGGAACCAATCCATGCAACAAACCTCGATGCCAACTCTGCCCACATATCTACACCTGCGACACCATCACAGGGCCTAACCAGATCAGCCACACCATCACTGGTTCATTCACCTGCACATCCACCAATGTAATATACGCCATCATATGCCAGCAATGCCCCTCTGCTATGTACATCGGCCAAACTGGACAGTCTCTACGGAAAAGGATAAATGGACACATATCAGACATTAGGAATGGCAATATACAGAAACCTGTAGGAGAACACTTCAACCTCCCTGGCCACACTATAGCAGACCTTAAGGTGGCCATCCTGCAGCAAAAAAACTTCAGGACCAGACTTCAAAGAGAAACTGCTGAGCTTCAGTTCATCTGCAAATTTGACACCATCAGCTCAGGATTGAACAAAGACTGTGAATGGCTTGCCAACTACAGAACCAGTTTCTCCTCTCTTGGTTTTCACACCTCAACTGCTAGAACAGGGCCTCATCCTCCCTGATTGAACTGACGTCGTTATCTCTAGCTTGCTTGCTAGTATATATACACCTGCCCCTGGAAATTTCCACTACATGCATCTGAGGAAGTGCATATTCACCCACGAAAGCTCATGCTCCAAAACGTGTGTTAGTCTATAAGGTGCCATAGGATTCTTTGCTGCTTTTATGGAAAATATGTCATTGTATAAATTGATGCTGTGGCCTCATTTTGAATATTGCATTCAGATTTGCTCATTTTATCTTAAAAACATTAAAAGCTATAGTAGTAATAGAAAAAGGTTGAGAGAATGGCAAGGAAAATAGCTAAAACTGTCAAATTGGGTGACTGAAGTTAAACACTCTATATTTATCAGAGGGGTAGCCGTGTTAGTCTGGATCTGTAAAAGCAGCAAAGAATGCTGTGGCACCTTATACACTAACAGAGGTTTTGGAGCATGAGCTTTCGTGGGTGAATACCCACTTCGTCAGATGCATGTAGTGGAAATTTCCAGGGGCAGGTATATATATGCAAGCAAGCTAGAGATAACGAGGTTAGTTCAGTCAGGGAGGATGAGGCCCTGTTCTAGCAGTTGAGGTGTGAAAACCAAGGGAGGAGAAACTGGTTTTGTAGTTGGCAAGCCATTCAGAGTCTTTGTTTAATCCTGAGCTGATGGTGTCATATTTGCAGATGAACTGAAGCTCAGCAGTTTCTCTTTGAAGTCTATAGTTTTGAGAATGCTTGGTGGCTCTAACCCCTCGGACAGAGACCAACACCTACAAAATCTCCACCAAGCATTCTCAAAACTACAATACCCGCACAAGGAAATAAGGAAACAGATCAACAGAGCCAGACGTGTACCCAGAAGCCTCCTACTGCAAGATAAACCCAAGAAAGAAACCAACAGGACTCCACTGGCCATCACATATAGTCCCCAGCTAAAACCCCTCCAGCGCATCATCAGGGATCTACAACTCATCATGGACAATGATCCCACACTTTCACAGGCCTTGGGTGGCAGGCCAGTCCTTGCCCACAGACAACCTGCCAACCTGAAACATATTCTCACCAGTAACCGCACACCGCACCATAAAGTAACTCTTGCTCAGGAACCAATCCATGCAACAAACCTCGATGCCAACTCTGCCCACATATTTACACCAGTGACACCATCACAGGACCTAACCAGATCAGCCACACCATCACCGGTTCATTCACCTGCACGTCCACCAATGTAATATATGCCATCATATGCCAGCAATGCCCCTCTGCTATGTACATCGGCCAAACTGGATAGTCTCTATGGAAAAGGATAAATGGAAACAAATCAGATAGTAGGAATGGCAATATACAGAAACCTGTAGGAGAACACTTCAACCTCCCTGGCCACACTATAGCAGACCTTAAGGTGGCCATCCTGCAGCAAAAAAACTTCAGGACCAGACTTCAAAGAGAAACTGCTGAGCTTCAGTTCATCTGCAAATTTGACACCATCAGCTCAGGATTAAACAAAGACTCTGAATGGCTTGCCAACTACAAAACCAGTTTCTCCTCTCTTGGTTTTCACACCTCAACTGCTAGAACAGGGCCTGATCCTCCCTGATTGAACTAACCTCATTATCTCTAGCTTGCTTTGATAATTGCATGATATTGCTCGCTCTCTCTCTCTCTCTCCATTTCTAATGCCCCCCTCAGCATTGCTTATTAGTCAGAGACCATTTCAATTTCTATATATAAGAGGAGGGATTGAAGAGCAGCTGCTGCTTCATTCAAATATCGAGAAAACATTCTGTTTGGAAACAATTTTGCTTGTGTGTATTATTTTCTGTCCTTTTCCTTCAATCTTGATTTACTAAGAATTGTTGTGGACAGGCCCAGTTCCCTCTCCTTGAGGGAATCCAGAGGTGTTGGGTTAGTACTTGGCTGCCTGATGGACACTATCATGCTGAACACCTCAAAGTTGCCATTTGATGTCCCTTCTAGTAAACACATATATGAGATTCTTAAGAGGATTTGTGCATGCTGTGGTACCTGAGTGACACCCAGCTGTATGGGCCAATCCTCAGCTGGAGCAAATCAGTGTAGCTACAAGATTTACAGTACAACTAGGCTGCTTTACACCAGCTGAGGATCTGGCCTTTCTCCACCTGAAGTAATACTTGTGGACTAGGGGAGGAAGTCAGAAGTAAGGGCAGAAATTTCCCAAGCTCCCTAATTGATGGCATGCACCCACCATTTTCCCCTCAGGATCATAATTTTTTGGGGAGGATGGAAGGGAATCACGTTACACCATCAGCGGCTCCTGACTAGCCAAGAGCATTTTTTCTCATCTCTCCTTGGCTAGAAGTGTGCCACCTTTTCTTTCAGATGTAGACCTCACTACATCCCTACGCTTGTCACCTTGAGACTAGACTATTGCAATATACTGTCCATGGAAAATTAAAATAATATGGAAACTGTTGCAGAATGCAGCTCCCTCCCTGTTAAGTATTGCTTCATGCATGCAGCATGTTCCATTGGTGTATTCAGACCACTCAGTGCACAAGAAAGACACTCTACTTACAGTACCGGAGGCTGGGAAGCTGCTGCAACATTCAGCTTCCTAATAGAGTGTGTGGTGGGGAAGCCCTCTAACTAAACGGGAAGAAAGGCTCCAATCCATAATATTCTGAGTAACACAGTTAACCCCTTGAAAACCACTTTACTACATCCTTCCTGCTTTAATTTACAGCCCGATGTGCTCTTTGAAATCACCAGGGGCTCTTCTCCCTCTGGTGGGTTTGCAGCTCTCCTCGGCAGCTGGCGCCACCCTCAGGGTGGAAAACAGTTTCCCCAGTCTCCTGGTCCAGAAATTCTGTGGCTATCCCTGTCTTAGGCATTCCTGGCAAAACTGTCATCTCCTCACCTCAGCTGTCCAAGTGGGCATCACCCATGAGCAAAGGCTGTGCTGCTTGTCACTCCACAAGCAGACATGATCCTGATGCTGAATTATGACTCAGCCATCATTGAAATATTTTAAAAGACAAGGGTCCCTAACACTCCTTTAAAAATGGCTAGGTGAGCAGCCAGGACTTCCTGGAGTGCTGGTGTTTTGCTAGGGTCTAATTTGAAAATTTCCTCCCAATTCAGTTTTAATTTTTGCAACCAATCTCTACCTAATAAATTTTGCCTTTGTTCCCAGATCACTAGCTTTGCTAACTTTTTCTTTGGCGTTTATATTTTACAGGGACAAGCACAGAACCTACCACCTGGATGGATTCTCCAGTGTAGGTATGCAGTGTCTCTCCTGCATTCACAAGTTGGCTCAGTCCTGCTTTGCAGTATTGGTGTGTATGTTCTTTGATGATGGTAGCTGAAGCCCCTGTATCTACTTCCATTTGTACTGACATTGTTTAACTCTAGCATTACTTTGTCAGGTCCCTTTAGACACTACGTTGTGATTACCTCCTTTCCAGGCTCTTCCTCCCCCTCAAAGTAAAAAGGCCTCTGCTTTCTTCCTTTTCCTCTGGTCTTTTGGGGTCTACCTTCCTGGGTTTGAGATCGTGTTTGATAGTTATCTTTGCATGTTCTGCCTAAGTGTCTAATCTTGGGGCATTTTATGGCATTGGGACAGTTTAAATTTACAATCTGATACAAAATGAGCTCTTCTACAACAGAAACACCCCTCAGGTGCCGGAGCCCCTTTCATCTGGCTTTGCATTTTGTTCCTTGAATCTGTTTGATTGTTCCTATAGTCTATGTGCAAACCCTGTAAGTTTTCCACTGCTGCTTCCGTTGCCTTTGCCAATTCTACTGCTTTGGGCCAGATTAAGTTCCCCTCTCCCAGCACTTATCTTTGAATTCGCTCATTATTAATATCCCAAACAAATCTGTCCCACAACATATCCTCTAGGACATTTCCAAATGAGCACTATTCTGTTCGGTTTTAGCTCTGCCACATCCATAGATACAGTTTCACCCATACTTTTCATCCTATTATGAAACTTGCAATGTTATACAATAATGCTTGGCTTTTGTGTGTAGTGCTCTGTTAAGCTCTTTTGCAGGTCTTCTAAACTTTTATCTTCTAGTTTCTTCTGAGGTTGTAACAAATTCCTCAAGAGAGAGTAAGTTCAACTGCCACAGTCACAGAGGAAGACTGATTTCTTTTTGTCTTTACCAGTAATCTCATTCACCAGAAAATAACGACCCAATTTTTCTATCATAGAATTCTAGAAATGTAGGGCTGGAAGGGATCTTGAGATGTCATCAAGTCCAGGGCCCTGTGCTGAGGCAGGTCCAGATTGCCTGTGCTGCCAATCTGCTTCTTCTGCATTAATCTCCTCAATTTTCCTGTAAATTGCCAGTCATATTTTCCTCATTGCCAGTTTTGTAAAGGGTCTGCCCATGCACAAGAAACACACACTGCTTACATTACTGTGCAGATATATTCAACTTAGTAACAAAAAGAGAGGGGTAAAACACCTACTAACTGACATTTGGGCTCAGGCTGGAGCCCAGGCTCTGAGATCCTTCTTCTTTGTGAGGCCCCAGAGCCTGGGCTTAGCCCAAGCCCAAATATCTACATTGAAATTAAATTGCTCTGTATGCTGAGCCCTGTGATCTGGAGTCAGCTGACACAGGTCAGCTGTGAGTGTTTAACTGCAGTGTAGCTATACCCAACGTGAGCTTGGGCAAGTCACTTAACCTCTCCATGGCTCAGTTTTCCAAATGTAAAATGTAAATAAATAAAATAATAATACTCCTGTATTTCCTACCTTTATCTGTCATGGCCATTTGGGTTTGAAACTCTTCAGGGAAGGGACTGTATTTGTACAACATGGGTTCAATCTTTGTTAAGCCCTGTAGATGCTACTTTAATGCAAATAATAATAAATAATGTTGCTTAAATTAATTTGTCCATTATCAACTTAATTATTATTATAATTTTATTTGCAGGGAGTTTTTAGTGGCCATAAATGAAGACTGTGCCACTTCACTAAGATGGGGTAGTTAGGTTATTCTTTTTGTGATCTAGTCATGAGCATTTCAGTTAACAAAATTCAGAATATTCTACAGAGTGTGTTAAGCTTGTTGGTAATGCCTATGTTCTAAAGCAGCATATTTCAAACTATGAAATAAATGCTTTAAAATAAATATCTGGCAGGATATGCTGTAGTGTTAAAGATCTACTATTGAGGTACCAGGTAAAATCTGAGGTTATTAAAAGTAAAGTATCCTCATCATGTTTTCATTTTAGTTATTTTAGCTGTTAATTCATTCACTCTTCCTAAAGGATGTACAGTTCACTACGGATTTGTATTTAGTGAGGGAGCAGGAAAGGGGGAATGCTGGTAGGAAGCTTAAAAGTGAATTGTTAGACTATATCTCCATCTCACTGTTCAGTTTGTAAAACAAATTCTTCAGGCAGGTGCTTGAATTCACAGACTCTTTAGGGGGAATTGATCAGCCCCAGGAATATACTGGTTAAGGGAAAAAAAACTAACAACATCAGCTGCTAGTAGGGAAAAGCTAATCATCTAAACTTTACTGCGGGAGAGGTGCAGCTGTCAAAGCAATAAGGTAAATGAGTCTTAGACTGAAATGGTTTTTGCAGTAGAACTCTGCTCCCTGATAAATAGGGGAGATTGAACTATAGCACCATCCTACTATTCCTTGGTAATGCACCATTTTGGGGCTGACTGGGTGGTCTTAAGTCCATTGCCACAGTGGCTACATCGTCGATACCAATCAAGGCCCCGCAGCTGAGACCCCGTGTGACCTGCTTCAGCAGCTTTTTTCAAACCCCGATTCACTCATTTGTGTGGGATGCTTTTCTGCTACTTTATTTATGGGATTACATAAATAAGCCATTAAAAATGTAAATCTTCAGAACAGTTGAATAATAAAGATTTAAACAATAAGCTCAGGGCGGTACAGTACAGAAACTGCCCTGAACCAACAGTATTGCACTGTCGTGGCTATGGCAACAATAGAGGGGTAAGGGAGAGAGAGAAGAAAATAAAACATCTCAGCATTGTAGCAGTCATTGGCACCAGAGAAAGATTGGGTGGGGGATTGTTGTTTTTTTTTTAAAAAGAGTATTAGAACAATAATGAAGATGTGCCATTATAACCAACAAAGGAGACCATGCCATCCCTTACATGGTGCAGGTGTCAAAACAATCAAGCCTACCAAAGAATTGAATTTAAGTGAAATTTATCCCACTTCGCCACAAAACGTTTAACCCTTCAGAGTCTAGAGCAAGCTATAGCAATGGCACGGCTAGTACAGATTTTTTTTTTCTTCTCTCACTCTGATGCTTGTATCTAAATAACTGTATTGTCTGAGCGTCTTTCTTAAGCAGTAGCAATAAAGTGGTGCATTATTTTCTTGTATGGATTGTAAATAGGCTGGTGTATTTTATTTCACTCTTGTTGTACTTGTAGCATATAAAATACCTTTAAATAAATGGTATAACACAGTAAAGGATTTTACTGAAGCTTATTATTGCTCTGCTGGAGCCTCACTCCTGTGAAAGATCTTAGTTAGAACTGCTATTTTATATCACAACCGATTTGAACGTCATCAGGACTGAGTGACGTAGCTGACCTTATTTACCTTTATAAGCTAACTGGACAGAATAAGACCTGAAATTCTGCTGAAATCCTGACTACATATTCCACAAAGCTTGAGTCATTTTAGCATTATCCCTACAACAGCCATGCACGTATCTTGTGTATTTTCCCCATAAATACTTGGCAACAACCATCACCTCCCCGTTTTAGGAACATGACTCAGGTATTTCTCCAGGGTAAATTTGGAATAGATACAATATGGGTTACTTCACTATTTCAAAGACTACTACTCGCTCTTGTATATCTGGACTTTAATATTTACAACCCCTCTTTTATGAGGGAAAATGTGTTTCCCCTGAGATCAGAATTCACTTGCTGCATCAAAGTTGTGGCTTACTTCCTACAAAACAGTGAACCACAATGAACTCATGTAAAGAACCACCGATACCATCACACCTGAACCTTGCCTATAGGTTTGACCTTAATAAAAATAGATAAGTTCAAACACAAAACTCTGCAAACTCTAGGGCCTGCAACTACCTTCATATTGGTTCTCAAATAAAAAAATTATTGTGAAGCACTTTTAAAAATAACTGGAGAAGTCTGCACTGCTTATGATACAGCATGATGATGAAAGGAAGTCTCTCACAGCGACCAGTTTTCATGCTTTATTGTGTTTGACTGAACTTTAAAATATATATTTTTGTTCAGAGTTCCAGGGGTGGATTTTCTTCTTGCTTAAACCAGTGTAACTCCATTGACTTCAATGTAAGTCAGCGGTGAATTAGGTTCAAAGTGTCTATTCGTTTCATTACAGTTCAATGTCTAGGGTCAATTCTTGGTATAGCTAGTTTTTATAGAACAATAACAGTGTCACGCAACTACAGTACTGAAATACTGTAAAGGTCAGTGCATAATAAAATTGTTAGTAGCCATTGTCAGGCCATTTGATGAATTATTACAGCCGGTAAGTTAGGTGCTGCTTAGGTCACCTGCTTAGGCACTCTTGAAAAATCTCACCTGGCACCTATCTGCATCTTTAGGGATCCAAATACCTTTGAAAATCTAGCCCCAAGGACCTAACCCTGGGTACATTTAACTAAATACAATAATAAACAAATGGAAAAGTGTTTTCCTTTCCACTGCAGCCCCCACTTCTCCCTCCCCACTTTTTAAGCAAATTTAGTTCTTATGGATGGTACTGCCTTAACATCTCTAGAACTCCCTTTTTATCCCCAAACAAATATCAAATGATCAGTACCTGGGTGACCTTACTTACCATATGTGCCATGTAGCCACAGCTGGGTGAATATCACAAGGCAGAATTGATTAATATTGATTAATATTCATAATTAAAAGCAACTGATCACTTGGATGCTATCCCCTTTGATTTCCTTTCTGCAACCATTCATACATGCTAATTTTTCTTCCTGGTGAATGATTGTGGAAAGGGAGATGGCTACAAATACTTACGACAATATATATTGACTTGGATAATCCCACTGGGAATGCTGGCTGTCTCCAAAGAGTTTTGGAGTCATCTAATCACGGAGCAGAAACAATATCATGTGATATAGCTGACCAGTCACACAGCATGAACAGACAATTAAAAATAGCTAATACTCAAACGCTTTTTAAGTTGTAAAACTCTTCTAAGTAGGGACTGCATCTGCCTATTTTATTTTTTATTTCCCCTAGCATAGCAGTCTCCCCACTCTCTGAGCGCTACTAGAGTGTGTGTGTGTGTGTGTGTGTGTGTGTGTGTGTAAACTAACAGCAAACAATCAGAAATAATTTGCTTGCCATCCATAGGCTGAAACATGCTCATTGAAAGCATTCATTAAATCATTTTGAACAAACACATTCTTAAACATCAAAGTCTGATCACAGAGAATTCATGAACAATACTGGTCTGGAGGAACCAAGAATATCTGTAGGGATAAGAATAAATCATTTCCCTGCTCATTTAGGGCCACCACCTGCAGTAGTTAAAGATAGACCAGAATTCACTGTATCTCCCACTCAAAGCATGAGGACAATGACAACTACTACTGTAAAGTCAAATTCTGCAACCTGGTGAATGTGGAATTTTAATGCAGTTGGTTGCTGGGTAGGGGGGACTCACCAAGAAAGGTATGATCTTGCCAGAGCTGAATGTAAAGTGTAAGCATCTTCAGGGTGCTTTAATGTGGAAGTTCTGCCTTTAGATGTGCATGTGAGAATTTCTGTTAACGAGATCCTCATGAATTCATCTTAGAGCAGAATTTGGACCTTAGTGTGTGTGATTAATTTATTATTAAATGCAGTTACACCGAGGAGCCCTAGGCATGGAGCAGGACTCCACTGTGCTAGGAACACACTGAACACAAAGGTGGTCCCTGCCCCAAAGAGCTTGCACTAAGCACATACCATGAACAGGTCTTATTTAAGTGAAGCTTTTTATGAATGTTTCATGTGTAAGAGGTTACTACGTGATCGCGATGCTGCCAGACACTCTTGAATCTGAAGCATTTTCCCATGCCACATTTGTATGTTATATTCATTTCTCTGATTTCAGTCTTGCTCAGACCAGTCTTTGCCTGATGTGATAGCAGGGGGCACAAGGCTGTTGCACGCCAGCACAAATGGAAGTGGAGGCTACATGTGAGCACAGGTGTGGTTAAGCACTAGGCATGGTTCTCCATATTGAGTGGCAGCACCTCTTGAGACCTCTGTTTACCTGCTCCCTTACTGATAAGTGCACAGGGTCAAGGGGCAGAGTTTGGGAGGAGACTGAGCAAGCTGGAGGAAATAGAGCCATAAGCATGATCTTCACCAGATTAGTGCTCTGTATAGTTGTGTGGGCCTGCCTCTCTTACTAAGCATAAGTAACTTGGTGTCTGTGTAACAGGGCGGAATTGGGCTCCCATGCAGTTCCTGTGTTGCTCACTGAAGTTTATTTTGCACTTACAGTCAACACTCTATATCTATGCTATAGAAGGTCAAGCCATGAGATGGTAAGTTCCTTAGGGCAAGGACCATATCTTTCGGCTTGTCTACACATGAAACGCTACAGTGGTACAATGTTTCAAGTGTAGACACTACCTACGCCGACAGGAGGGGTTTTCCCATCATTGCAGGTAATCCACCTCCTCTAGAATTCTTCTTTTGACCTAGTGCTGTCTATAAGGGGACTTAGGTTGCCTTACCTATGTTGGTCAAGGTGTGGGTTTTTCACACCCCTCAGAGATATAGCTGGCTTGATCTAATTTTCTAGTGTACACCAACCCTTAGTGTGCCCTTAGTAAAGCACTGTGTGCGCTTATGAGTCTACAAAAATTATAACAGAAGGAGCTGCTATCTCAGGAAAGGCGATTACAAATATACAATGGTTCAGCTAGTTGCGCACGTGACTGCCACCGGGTTGGCTGACACACAGAGGACTGAACCAGAAACCATGAGTCTCTACTCCAGGCAATGTACCTGAGGGCTGCAACAGACACCTGTCCTCCGACGAGCAGGGAGAAAGGGAGACACAACATAAACTGACCAGTGGGTTACATGTGCCTTCTCTTTATTTTCTCCTTTCTGGCTGTGCAGCAATGCTTACCACAACAGCACATCTATGTGATCTCAGCTAAACCTAAAATACTAACTCTCAGGGCTCCCCTCTGCATTTTTGTTTTCCCATCAATATAAAAAATGTATTTTTATTCTAATGGGAATGAAACATTTTAAGATAAATTGTGATCAGACTCAACAAAGCCAAACCCCAGGAAAAGAGTGAGCACAGACACTAATATGTGCTTCATTTTGCTTTATTGTTTTTTAGTGTTTGGTTGGGTATAGTTGAAAACAATAATGTAAAAGAAAAGCCTTAGGGCTTGTCTACACTGGCATTTTACAGCGCTGCAACTTTCTCGCTCAGGGATGTGAAAAAACACCCCACTGAGCTCAGCAAGTTGCAGTGCTGTAAAGCGCCAGTGTAGACAGTGCCCTAGTGCTGGGAGCTACGCCCCTCGTGGAGGTGGGTTTTTTAGCACCCTGAGAGAACTCTCTCCCAGCACTGCGCTGCGGCCACACAACGCACGTTAAAGCCCTACTGCTTTAGCATTGCTAGTGTAGACTAGCCCTAAGGCTCTTTCCTGTGCTTGGCTGTTCAAATCTTTATTTTAGGGTTTTAGCACCTAAACTTGGAGTAACGTAGCAGCAGAGCTGATTCCTATACATGACCTTACATAAATCATAGTATTTCTTTCACTATTCATGCCCTCGATGAAACCCATACAAAAAAATCTGCCATTTGCATCAAATATTTTATCCTTAAATTTGCATTAGCTCAATTCAAAAAGAGCCTTTATTGTTGGACAGAAAGGGATTATCCTGAAGCATGTAGAGTCAAAAGGAGTTTTCCAGTGTTCTTCAAGATGGGTATTTCTCTGAGTACCTACTGAAGAAGTGGGAGTATGATGGTGACTTGTATATCTCATGGCATGTTGGGCCTCTCCTGGGAAATCCTACATGTTTCACAAGGACACATCCCACCCTTCAGTGGACAGGCACCCACATAAAGAACAAACAGCACAATAGGAGTAACTGGCAATATCAGCAGAGGCCAGGAATCCAAGTGGTCGTGGAGACTTAGCCAGAGAGGTGATTCCACCAGATTAAGGTTGAAGCATACTGGCATTGCAGTGTGGGAAAGCTTGTGCCCTTTGGTGGATAAGCAGAAGACTTTACTTTCTAGCATGGTCACCTTTCGCAGGCAGTAAATTCACTCATATGGAAAAATAAAAGTCTTTAAACCAGCAAATTTGAATAATTATTAAATTGCATTTTCTTTTAATGTGCAATTGCTTTATGTGCAAATTAATAGCTTCATTTTCATTCATTTCCAAAAGTGTTAAAATATAACTGCAGCTTTAATTGCCTCTGACTGGCTTTTCCCCTCTGCTATACAGATTTCACAGGGGAGACCAGCATTTCTCAAATTGGGGGTCCTGACCCAAAAAGGAGTTGAGGGGGGTGTCACAAGGTTATTTTACGGGGTTGTGGTATTGCCACCCTTACTTCTGCTCTGCATTCAGAGTTGGACAGCCAGAGAGTGGCGTCTGCTGATTAAGGGCCCAGCTCTGTAGGCAGCAGCACAGAAGGAAGGGTGGCAATACCATACCATGCCATCCTTACTCCTGTGCTGCTGCTGCTGGTGACTCTGTCTTCAGAGCTGGGCTCCCGGCCAGCAGCCGCTGCTCTCTAGCTGCCCATCTCCGATGGCAGTGCCGCTGCAGCAGCTCTGCAGAAGTAAGGGTAGCCATACCCGGGGTGAAAGTAACTTACAGGACTTACGGGTACTGCCGGAATCCTGAGGGGGCATGGCCTCATCTGGAAGAGGCGTGGCCTCAACCGGAAGAGGCAGTGCCTCTCAAGATTTAAAGGCCCTGGGGCACCGGCTGTGGCTGGGAGCCCCAGGGCCTTTAAATCAACCAAGGGCTTCTAGCTGAAGAGGTGGCTGGGAGCCCCCCGGGGCTCAGGGGCAAATTAAAGGGCCCAGGGCTCTGGCCGCTGCGGGGAACCCCGAGCTTTGCCGGGCTGGGGCTGGGATTTAAAGGGCCCAGAGCTCCTGCCACTGCGAGGAGCCCCAAGCCCTTTAAATCTCGGCCCCAGCCTGGGAGCTGGAGCCATGGCGAGGATTCAAAGGGCTCTGGGCTGCCCACAGCCGCGGAGAGCTCTGAGCCCTTTAAATCCCTGTCCCAGCCCTGCCACTGGAGGCACAGCTGGGATTCAAAGGGCTCTGGGCTGCCCACAGTCGCGGGAGCTCTGAGCCCTTCAAATCCCAGCCCCAACCCTGCTGCCAGAACCACGGGCCAGATTTAAAGGGCTCTGGGCTGCCTGCAGCAGCAGGGAGCTCTGAGCCCTTTAAATCCCAGCCGCGGCCGGAATTTAAAGGGCTCTGGGCTGCCCGCAGTGACGGGGAGCTCTGAGCCCTTTCAACTCCAGCCCTAGCCTGGCTGCTGGAGCTGCTGCCGGGATTTAAAGGGCGCTGGGCTGCCTGCAGTCGCGGGAGCTCTGAGCCCTTTAAATCCCGGCCCCAGCCTGACCGCCGGAGCTGTGGCTGGGATTTAAAGGGCTTTGGGCTGCCCGCAGCTGCAGGCAGCTCAGAGCCCTTTCAATCCCCGCTGTGGAAGCCAGTGCAGTCCGGCACGGCATACTGGCTCTTGCCAGTACGCCGTACCTGACCGAATTGGCTTACTTTCACCTCTGGCAGTACTGCAACTCCTCCATAACAATCTTGCAACCCCCCTCTCCCCCCCAACTCCTTTTTGGGTCAGGACCTGTACAATTACAACACCATGAAATTTCAGATTTAAATACCTGAAATCTTGACATTTATGATTTTTAAAATCCTATAACCGTGAAATTGACTAAAATGGACCCTGAATATGATAGGGCCCTAATAATAGACATGTGGGAGAGAGTGCCAGACTCCCATGAGCATCCATTCCCTTTCTATTACTGATTTTCCATCAGAAGCACCCTCTCTTCTGGAAGGAATACCACACTGAGTTCTGGCCTCTTCATCCTTTTAGCTCTGCAGAAGTTACTCCAGTTCCTCCCGCTGCAACTTGCTGCTTCAATCATCTAAATCCATCACTCCAGCAGAAAATGACCTGTACCAGTGACTTGGCTCCATCCAGTCATTGGGCCCAATTCTGAAGCCACTGACAGGTTTTCCATTCATTTCAGTGACAGAAGGATCAGAACCATTGTCTTTTCTGGGAAACAGGACTTTTCTATTCAAATCTAAGGGGAAGTACCTTGTGCTTTACGCTTGGGATGTGTCCCTTTCAGCCAGTGCATTATGGCAGAGTTTGAGCGCCTTCCTGGAGTTTTAAATGACGTATAAAATCCTTAGGAAAAAGAAAGACAGTCTAAATGTAAGTGTGGGCGAGGGGGATCTTGATAGTCTTATTCCTCTTTATCCTATGTTCCAGGAAGAAGCCATGCTGCCAGAGCAGCCACATAGAATCTTAGGCCTTCCATGCATATCCTAAATTCCACACAGACCTCAGGGCTAATCTAGGAGGCTCCCTGCCTGTTCTGCAAGGGGTAGGGAAAGGGAAGCAAAACTCCCACCCTTTGATGGAAAACTGATGAAGAAAGTCAGTTGAAATTCACAGGGCCTGATTCACCATTGCTTTGCGCTTCGTGCCACTGTGGATGCCAATGCGAAGTGGGTTAAAAAAAAAACACTGCCAGATTACAATGGTAACATTTGGCTTCACATTGCACCAGTGTAAAGGACAGCACAAGATGCAGGGCAGAAGAGAGCCAGGCCCCCAGTTTCTTGCACCCCTATATGCGATAAAAACAAATGCAGGAGAAAATAAGGCCCTGTTCAAGAACAGTGCAAATGAGTCCTGAATTGAGGGGAAAAGAAAGAAGATATAAACAAGATATTTGTAGCTTTTAAATATAGATATTTGCTAGGTAAGGCATCGATATAAGGCAGTAATGCAATGAGCTTACAGGTTTCAAGCCTATAAAACAACAGTTTAGTTAACCTGATCAAGGCTTAAGGCCCCAAAAGCTTTAGCATAAGCAGTTAACTAAGAGGAATCCTAGATCCTAAGATAGACCGCTGTAGTGACTAAACTGCAAGATACCAGTTTACATCAGCTTGAGATATTTTAAGTTAGGAACATCAGCAGATGTCTGACCACAAGAATGCCACAGTAAGTAATTTACATATATGCTAATAAGCTTGAGATAAAAGGCCTCATAACCTATGGGAGAAGGGCACCCTAACGTTAGTGGGGTGTGGAAGTTCAAATAAAGAAAAGGGGCCAGAATCCCTCCCAAATATTCATTAGGCATAGTGGCGTCAGAGTAATACATTATAAAAGCTGTATCCTAGCCTGCGTGCTTGGGAGATCCCAGGATGACGACCACTGGTGGTGATGATGGCTAACACATCATGTTTTTCTGGGGACTAGAACCTACCAAACCTCACAGTTAAATTGGGAATTCTTAAGTGATGAATATAACTAATATACAATCAATAGATCAGGCCACAGACTAGTTCAGCTTCAAATAGCTTCTTAATAGAAAAGTACAATACACAGAATAGAGGCATCAACCTCTTTGCTATTGCTGAGCAATCATTTTCACTACTGAGCTGATGTGAGATGTCACCATTTATCAACACGAGCATTGCACATTAAGAAACAAATGTCCATTTTCAACCTTAAGCTGCCAAGGCTTCAAGTCATCGCAGCAGAAATGGTATTTTCTCTGTGTGGCTGTTTCTATGGGACTCTCTTCTTTCCCTGGTCACCTCATAGGAACGGTTATAAAAATTAAGCAGCAATATGAGCTCTCCAAATCTGTTGCCACCCAATTAGGTTAAAAGTATATAAAAGCCAGTACATTCAGCTACATCACTTTACTTTCCTCTTTATTCAAAAACAAGTTATAATTGGAGACCCCAAATAAAGCTGCATTTTTCCCATCATAAAACTGTGTATATAATTATATAAACAATGCTGAATATCACCCACATGCTTAAAAAAATAAAGAATAATCAAACAACCAAAAATAACCACTGTGAATTCAAACTGAAAATGAATGGAGTCTGCCTCATTCATAAACGTCATAAGAGACTGGTTAAAAAGGCAAGCCTGTCATCCCAGGGACAGCAGCTGTTGTTATGTTGAACAAAATGCATACAAATGGGTATTATTTTAAAGTGAAATGCTTAATTTCAGGCCTAACAAGCACACTGTCCTCTCTGTAACCCTATGTCATACAAGCCATGATCTCCAGTAGAGGGCTTGATTGCACAGGAAATCAAATTCACTGGCTGTGGCCTACCAAACCAGCAAACACATTGGCAATGTTTGAGTTACTATGGCAATCACAAAATAGGAAGGCCTTTTCTTCTTTCCCCATCTCTGCATGCAGCCGCAGGCTGCTCCTGAATAGCCCACATCTGCAAAAAGTTTTAACACGGTACTCAGATAAAGAAAAGGATCCAAAAAATGGGCACTGACCCGTCTCAAAATATGTTGCAAATTTTATATACAAGAATTGGGGAGCTGTGCCACTTTGCGCAGGTTATGTCATAATGCAAACAAAAAGGGATAAAAGCTGATGAAGGCTTTTGCTGTCAAATCTTGAGAGAGGGGAAAAAGCAGAAGTAAATGACAGCTTTAGTGCAGATGTAAGAAGAAAAGTCAAAGATGGGTGACAGAAAGTTACTGGTCAATGAATAAGGGAAAAATTTCAAACACAAAAACCAGACAAAAGAGTAAAATACAATTAAAATCAATCTATAGAAAATTACTGAGAAACCCCCCCTGAAAGGACAGTGAACAAAATCTTGGAACTCTCAAACCATGTGAAATCAACATGTGGTTCTTTAGAGTGGTCCATTTCAGAGATTAATAACCACCATTATAAAAGATCAACCTGATCTCTGGCCTGGAAAGTTTTCAAGCAGCACATTTTAAAAACGGTATTGGAAACAAACCCTTCCTTGCACATATTTACCACAGGATTTTGGTCTGCTTATATGAATTTCATCTTGAACACTGAATTATTACACATTTTAGACATTTTTTAGAAAGATGCTTCCTAGTAACGCAGAATAAGTTTTTAAATAAGGATCAGCATTTTGACAAATCTTTCCTTCATATATTTTCTGCCAGTATATTATTTATTATTAAACATGTTTTATTGTAGATCTCAGAAATGTGCCTATGAGTTGATTGGAGCTGTTTCTATATAGTATGCCAACATAAGACCCAGTGGTGTACAGGGGCCTACTGTAGTACTTCATGTCACTGGGTATATTTTTGATATTAAAATACTCTCTGGGAGCCCTTTTCTTACGCCTCCATCAGAATTAATATATTTTCAAAAATGAAAACATTTAACATTGGTTTTTCAGTTGAAATGCTGATCCAGAAGTTAATATAATGGCCTATCAACCTATTTGAGGTTGTTATGGAGCCAATCATTGTGGTATCAAAGCACCAGAGCATCACAGTGATAACTATCAGAGGGGTAGCTGTGTTAGTCTGGATCTGTAAAAGCAGCAAAGAGTCCTGTGGCACCTTATAGACTAACAGACGTTTTGGAGGTGAGCTTTCGTGGGTGAATACCCACTTCGTCAGATGCATGTCATGCATCTGACGAAGTGGGTATTCACCCACGAAAGCTCATGCTCCAAAACGTCTGTTAGTCTATAAGGTGCCACAGGACTCTTTGCTGCTTTTACAGTGATAACTATTTGTGTTGAATTCATCTGGAAAGAAAACTTAAAATTACTGAATTTAATCTTAATTTGTCTTTATCTAAGAGTCCATTGACCCATTAAACTTCCTAAGACCATAATTGCACTTTAAAAGATTTTACGGACATGGTGATACATTAATCACTACCAATTTGAGAAAGGTTTCATTTAGGGAAAAGAATTTATATAAATGAACAGTCCATAAAAATCCAAAGTGCAGAAAGAAGTCCTAAGTCCAGTAAAAGTGAGACTGCATTATACATTCATTGATTCTTGTTCTTTTGGGGGTGTTTTAGTATGAAGAGAAAAAGACAACAGAAGACAATAGTGCTACCTTATCAAAGTTCATTCATGCAGCCATTTCAAATACTTTTAACTGCTTGTCAATAGGTCTTGCAAGTCTCTGAGATTCTAAACATTCTGTCACATTTGTGTACTAACCACTTAAAGTTCTGCTAAAGCTTTTTGACCTGGACTGACTCTCCTTTATCTAGGTCAAAATGCAAGGCAAAGCCATTGTGTTAAACGGCCTTCATTAAATTCATTGATTTGACCTGCATTTTAAAGACCAAAAGTCAAATGGAATGGGAAGTTAAAGTTCCCATACAAAAATCTTCCTCCAAGGACTTCTGTGCCTCCTTGAACTATATAACATTCAGAAAAGGACATCTTAGGGCCATTTGAAGTACGGACTATAGCTGGAATGGCAGTTTTGTTCAGTTTTCTCAGCAACATTAAGGCGAATTGATGGTGCATTCCCCGCTCCCTCCCCCTGCCACACCAAATAAGGACAAAAAAGGTTACATTTGAAACCAATCCCATTTACTTTGTTTATCTTCCTAGAAAAACATATTTTTAAGATCATGCCACTGTGTTTAGAAGTAGATAACTGTGATTTCAATTTCTTAAACCCAGGTATGCTCTCAGATGGGTTTTGTTGCTTTACCCTGGAGACCCTTTAGCCTGACAATGCAGTTGTCTATAATCAAGTGACTGGTATTTATCAGAAAAAAGTCCTTTGCATTTGGAGAAAAAGTTCACAGCCACTCCAGCTACAGTTCACTTTTATTGACAATACAGAATGAGGCCCGAATCCTGTAAAAATTAAGCATGAATGTAACTTTACACATGAGCAGTCCCATTGACTTAGATTTGGGGACTAAATAATGAAAATATTGAAATGTTCTGAGAGTAATTCATTCCTGGTATAAATCCGGTGATTAAGGTACTGATCCTGCAAACACTAATGTGCTTAATTTTGAGCATGTGTAGGTTACCTCACTGACATCCTATAAGTAAAATGTACACCTAAGCAGGGGTATACCCTACCCCAAGCAGAGTTTTTACCCTAAAGAGGGGGAAGTGTCAGCGACTCTATGAAGTCCACTAGGGACTTGACTGATTTTACATGGCAGATGCTCAGACACTATGGTGATGGGCAGCTGGATAAAAAGCCCAAAATAGATACTAAGCACTTGCAGTATTAGGACCATCTTTGGCGCTGAATGGATGGAATTGCATTGGGCTGAACTTGGCCCTTCATCTTATTCCTTCTATAGTTAAATAGAAAAGGTTCATGTGCTCATTTGAAAAAAAGGAAGCAGAATGAAGGGAAAATAAATTATACAAAAAAACCCTAACTTAAACCAAAACAAGTCAAAGCATATTTGCCATTAGAACATCTGCCACCTAATAAAAATCCAACTGTATTGCCCAGAACATACCACTTGGTACAGCTTTCCAGAAACAATTGTGTTTGATTTACAATTGATCCATTTTACGATTTGGCCAAGAGGATGCACACATATTTCCTCCTTTCAGCAAGTCTGCTGACTCACTGATGTCCCATTACCGAATTCTGCACAATGCACAAAGTGATGGAGTAGCCACTATCCAGAGCTCCGAAAAGATCAGACCAGGGAAAGATGGTTTGAGAAACTTAGGTGATCCATATCTCTGAAGTAATCCTTTCTGGATCAAGTGGCACAGTTTCCTCTAAGCCTTATAGCAGCAATCTAGTGGAAATGATGCCTCAAGAAGGCCAAAATGAAGTAATTCACTGCTAGGCTGTAGGTAGGCTTCGAAAGTTTGGAAAAATTTGGTTGATGAACAAAATTGCTTCCCATCCCACTCTCTCCCCAGTCCAGATTACACAACAGTTTGCTATCTTAGGGATAATTTATTTTAAGGTAATGGAGAAAGGTCTCTAAGAAGAAGAATGCATAAAAGACTGTCTTTGAGCCTTCATCACCCTCTTTCCCCATCTCTAATCCTGAAGAGGAGAAAGAAATCAATGCACATTCTTTCTGAGGTTCAGTCCACACTCTCCTTTCTCCCCTCTCTTTGCTGTCTCTCACTCAATGCTCTGTGCTCTCTCCCTTTCACACATACATCCAGAACTAGTCCATGATGCAACAGTCCTCGTTTTCATTTCACCTGATGATCTCAGCTGTTCTTTTGGCGCTGTAATCTGAAATTAGCTTCTGTGTCAGGGCAGGATGTAGACCTACTGAGTTTGAGGATCAGGAAAGATTTTCCATTCACAAGCTCGGTATATCACAATTGATCGTCTTTTCATTACTTGGGGTTTGTCTACACAGGGAAACTCAGAAGTGTTAATCCAAATTAACTCAAGGTGTGAATTTGAAGTGCATTGGTTAAACCACCTTAAATCCCAGTGTGGAAGTTCTTGTTCAGAATTAAAGTGGCCTTAATTTCCTCTAATTTACATCAGTTTGGACATGAATTAAGATAAACTGGATTAAAGCCATTTAAATTCTGAATCGGAATATCCACATGGGGACTTAATGCAGTCTAACTAATCCATGTAAATTTACACCATTAGTTAATTCAGATTAACTCTTCTGAGTGTCCCTGTGTAGACAAGACCTTAGATTGTAAACTCTTTGGGGCACGAACCGTCTTTTTGTTCTGTGTTTATACACCACCTAGCACAATAGGATCCTGGTCCATGACTAGGGCTCCTAGGCTCTACAGTAATACAGATAAATAAATAAATAAATAAATAAATAGCAATACACTCTGTGCATTTCAATTTTTTCTTTGCCATCCTCTAACGCTCCAGGCACTGGCCACAGCTGGAGCAGGATGGCTGCTGGCACAGATAAAGCCATTGGATCTGAAGTGGCAAATCTTACGTTCTGGGCATTTGGCAGTTAATTTCCTCCTCTTTCTGGGGCAACTGGCTTGTACTGATCAGAGCGGAGAGGCTTGTTTACAGGAATGAGAATATGTGGCCAGTGAAGCAAACTGGATCAAGAGAGGACATTTGTCTGTGTACTTGAAATACAGAAGAAATCTCTAATAGAAATGGGGCACGGTTCACTTGCATTGCCACTCCCCAGCCTGGGGTGAATGAGGGGTACCTATGCCTGAGAAAGGGAGTGTGTGCCTGTGCCTGAGAAAGGATTCATTCCTGGGAGAGACAAGGGGTTATACTTGCCATCACTTTCCCTGGGGGTTCTGCCAGGAGACAGAGGGCTGGGCACAGCCCTCAGATGGACCGAGTTCATGTTTGGTGCAGCAAATGGTGGGGAGACAAAGGTGGCTTTGAGCTACCTTATGCTTCACCCACCTCTAGGTCTAGGGGCAAGTAGTGGTTGATCTGGTCTTGGTGTAGGTTAGAGAAGCTCTTGGCTTATAGGGCTGCTTTAACTCACACTCTGCTGACTCCACCCTACCACATTGTGCTCTGACTGCACCCCTTCCACACCACACCACACCACATTCCCTCTTGTCCCAGCTGCTCCCAGCACATGCCCTGTTCAGTGGGGCAGGCAGAAAGGGCTGGCACAGAGCTAGCAGTGCCAGTTTTATGCCAGTCTATCTTGTGGGAATCCTCAGATAGCCTTTCAGAGCAGCTCCAAGAGTGATGCCTGATCTCCTTTCCCCCTCTGACCAAAGCTACCAACCTGAGGGCTACGTTGGGCAGCCGTGGGCTCCTGGTTTAGCAAGGACTCCAGTGTGTACTGGTGTGAAAACCCCTCTCCAGATGGCCTTCTTGCTGCTGGGACCCTGCACGGCTCTGTGCTGGTGGAAGCTGATGCAGACACCTGATGTGAAGCAAATCTATTGTTTTATCATAAAAATGGACTCTTTATAGTCATTGTAATTCATATAACAAAAGGTGGTGAATTTAAAAGTAACATAAACCTGGGAACAGACAAATCTTCACTAAGATGCACTAAAGTTAGTAGGAGATTAAAAATATTTTGCAGATTCATAGCGATAAACACCACAATCTGAGCATCTATACAAAGCAGAATAAAGAGGATAAAGAGGCCTGTCAATAGAAACAATTCTGTGCAAAGTCTTCTTCATTCAGCATCTCTTGGATGAAATGATGACCACACAGACGTGTTTCATCCTTCCTTCAGCTCATCAACAATGCATTGCTCAGCTATTACTTCAGCTAATGAAAATGCCAGCTGCAAAGACATAGCAATAAAGGCTCCCTGGGCTTTGCAACAAATTTTCCTTAAGAAGCTAAGGATCTACAGTTTCCAGGACTGTCAATCTGCCAGATTCCAGGGGTGTTGGTGTTTTTAAAAAGTTGCCATCGCCGCCATTTACAAACTGCAATTAATTCTCATAACACATGTAAGGGATAACTAGGTACTGTTATGCCTATTTTCCAAGGAGAAACTGAGGCATGAAGCAGGGACATTTCTTACCAAAGGCCACACAGTAAGTCAATGGTGAAACTAACAATAGAACACAGATTTGCTGACTTTCAGCCTTGGGCTCTAAGCATTAGGCCTACTTCTTCCATAAAATGAGATATTATTAGATTAGGTATCTGGTTCTTTAGTCAAAAGAAGCCAGATAAAAAGTGTCATAGAATTCTGTCAGTGACAACAGATACAGAACTGAGAAAGCACAATGCCAATTCTTTTTCTTGGCAAGCTTCTGATATAAAGCTTAATTTTTTTTTATTTTACATGGAAATGCTGCATTTCAATAGCTACTTTTCCTGTAAATTGCCCAACACTTCCTCTGATTTGTTATTTGAAAAATAAACTGTCACTTGCTATTTGAATGTCAATTAATGTTGTCAACAGGTGAGAATATTATTCAGGCCTGTAAACAAAGTTACAAAGTCCACTGTAAATATTGAGTATAGGAGCTAAGAGAAATAGAAATCAAGGTGCTGTAGATAAGTTAGAAAAGAATAAGGTGAACAGCATGCTAACACAGAAGGATTCTCAGACAGATTTATATTTTCTTAGGCACACAATGCTACAAACATGTATGCACTTGCTTAACTTTATGCACATGGGAAGTCGCAATGACAGCATCAAGTTAAGCAAGTACTTATGAGGTTGCAGGACTTGGATCCTAGTTCTTAAATATTGGGCCCAATCCTGCTATGTGCTGAGCACTGCTGACTTCAACAACATATAGGAGAGGTTCAGATCCTCTCAGCATCTGGCCCATTGTCTATCAACTACAACTTTCAGGGTGTTTGGACCTCCGGTTTTGAATGTTGTATCTAAACCCAACATGACAACATTATCAAGGAGATTCTATTAGAAGGTGACCATTTAAAATCCATATGTTGCAGGAGAGAAGATTTTCTGGAATAAAATGCCGATATCTCAGTTTTGTAAGGAACATTCCACAAGAACAGATTCATCTTTGAAGTCATCATGTTAATATGTTTTTTCATTTCTTTCTTTAGCAAAAGTGTTGTCTTCATTATGTTTCAAGGAAAATATCCCTATAGTGAAACTGCTCTCTGAGTGCTGGAAATTGCCATCTTTTTGGATCTCAAGAGACAAGGTATAGCTCCCGCAGCTGCAGCCGTGAGCCCCCTTCATTTTGTACTGCCTGTGACCTCAACCCTGACCTAGTTACTGCCTTTTCTAAGAGCGACATGTAATTCATTCTCCATGCTAGGCTCAATTCTGGGCTTCCCTTGTGCTGTGAGTCTGACAGTCATATGCCACATTTTGCTAAATTGTGACTTTAGTTTGCAGGAGCTCTGTTGTAAAGTTCTCCAGCTAGCGCTAGTCAAGGTAACTCAAAGTTTCATTCCTAGCCTATCCTTTCTTCTTTTGTATCTTCTCTCCTGTAAAGTTCATTTTCATCTCCTTCCTCTATGCCAAAATGTCTTGTATAAAATGAGATTAAAAACAAAGGGCTAAATTAATCCCTTGTGTAAATCTGTTCACTTCAGACATAGCTTAGATAGATGAATCAGGGGAAAAAAACGATCTCATTTATTTAGTATCTTATCTGGCACCAGTTACATGGGGTAAAATCCTGGCCCCAGTGAAGTCAATCAAAGTTTTGCCATTGGTTCAGATGGGGTCAGGATTTCACTCACAGTAGCTGAGCTCCTTTCAAAATTGAACATAAGCAAGGAAGAGTATAATAAGTGGGCTAACAACGACTAGGAATGCTGGACATTTTTCTTAAAGTGTACATGTAGGTATGAGATTCTCCTCTTCCTCCTACCTGCTTTTACTTAGTTGTGGTGTGTGTTTTGGGACGGCGAGGTGAAAGTAATGAGTTTTGCATGGCAGGACAGATTTTTAAAGGGATTTTAGACATCACTCATCTAGGTGCAGCAAACTGAACCCCTACGTGGCCTGCTGCCTTGCGGAATTTTCAGCTCCAAGTTTGGCAGTTCCATGCCACCAAGGCCTCCTATAGAGGGTCTGGGGAGAGCTAAGCACTAAGAAGCGAGCCAGGGAGCTGCCTAAGTGAATCAGGAACTAAACGAGAGGCATGAGGAGATGGAATTAGGTGACTAAGCATCTGACCTGTCTGACAGGCCAGAGATAGACGTCTCCCTCCACTCAGGATTCTCAGCTATGAACCATCTCCTGGAGTTAGGCCCCTAAGCCAGATCACCAACTTGCATAGTCCAGGCCCTAGCAGCCAAAACCATCTCTCCCTCTCCTGCTCACACCTGATAGTGCACACAGGTTGTCCCTGTGCCCCTAGCTGTCTTTTTATGTAGGTGCTGTGCTGCCAAGTCCACTCCAACCCTACTGCTCAGGTGTACTCAGAGCATGCCTACAGGACTGGTTCCTGCTGGTGAGATAGGAGTTCCCCTGGCTGATTCAAAGAGCCCACTTTGCAGTGGGATGGCAGGCGTGCTTTGGCTGCTGTGAACGTGCTGACTGGTGGAAACTTAGGCACCTATGGCTCCTTAGGTACTGAGGGAGTTCAGCAGTGCCTGAGCTGTGGCTTTGAAAATATCAATGGCATCTACATGGTGGACTCAGGCACCAATCTGCCTGTTTAAGCACCTAGATCCCTTTAAAACTCTGGCCCTTGTTTCTGAAGGCAGCAAAGTCAGTGGTCACTCTTTGTTCCTAAGGAACTCAACTGTCAAGGCAGGCTGTGGTTCCTTAGCAAGATGTACTGTTTAGAGAGCTTCCTCCACTGCTCTTGAAGGCTATTAAAGATGAAGACCAATATTTTGAAATTAACCAGTTCTATGGGGAGCCAATGTAGTGAGCAGAGCACAAAGATAATCTGGCTTCAGTGGCCAGTGGCACTAATCTCTCTGTGCCTTAGTTCCTCTGTAATATGGGGACAATGCTATTTCCTTTGTCTTGTGTTTTTAGATTGTAAGATCTTTGGAGCATGGAGTCTCTTCCCATGTGTTTGCATAGTGTCTACTATGGGGCTTCCATCTTGGTTCCAGCTCAGCACTATTATAACACATTAATAAACAATGAATGAGATCTCAGACTATTTGGCCTCCAGAAAAGATTCCCTGAGGTATAAGAAAAACATAATTATCGAGATATGACTTTTTTCAATGTTCAGCCAAATGCCTATAATTTTGGCTTTGTCTGGTGGCCTGCAAAACTTAAATCCTATTCATTGCCTGCTGAGCATCCTTCTTAGATTTAAAAAAAAAAAACCAGGAAAGTCTTTTCAGTCACTCTCCAGCCAAAAGTGGTGGTATTTTTACAAATCAGAAGTATAGGCTGGATATGGAAAAGAATCTTCCTTACAGATGAATTTAAAGCCATGCTGGAACAGTCTGATTTTGTCAATGACAGATTGCTTTTGCAAACAAATGAACAACAACCTATGTGAGGATATCATTGATTTGAAACCTGTCATCTCAGTCTCTGAGAAACAATTTTAAGTGAATTTCAGAGACTGTTGCTGCACCTGAACCCCTCAGACTGGCACAAGCCCTGATGCAGCCCATATCCCACCCTTAAAAGGAAAGAACCTATATAAGTGCAAGAAATATTATTTTAACAATTGTCACTTTAGCACTCATGAGTGATAAACTTGTGGTGCCAAACACACAATTAGACCGGTAACTGATGGAAGCTAGGGTTTCTCCTATTAAAGAGTCTTGTATTGATCTGGCTTGTAGCCACTTAAAGCAACAGCTTCATCTGACAAGCTGTAGCCAAGAAGCACAAAGTGCGCCGTAGCCCAGTGATCTACTGTGCACTTCCACACCCTCCGAGGATGCTGTTCAAAACATGAAGAAACAAACTGACATAGCAATAAAAGAACAAGCATCAATCAGTCCCTAGCCCCAATAGAATGGCAATAATTTAATGGCTGTTCTAAAAGAAGAAATGAAACCAAACAAAGATGAAGGGGAGGATCTCGTTGGCTTCACCTGCAGCTGATGTCTATGCTAGTTCTATTGTGCCCACCAGTGTGAATTCAGAAATGGCTTCTTCTGCAGCTGGCATCATGTGGACCAAGTTATACTCAAGAATAAAGGTCGAACCATGGGATTTTATGGGTCAACCCTTTATTGGTCAAATCCCACAGAATTTACTAATGAATGGCATACTTTCTAAAGAATTTTTAAAGCAGCCTATAGAATTCTATAGCAGGGATCTATTAAATTCAATAAGTTTCTAGAGTAATTTCTGTAAGAGATCTCTATTTAATTTCTACATAGCCCTATGAATCTTTTCTCTATAGCATTCTACAAGACCGAGTAAGGCCAAATTCAGACTTGGGATAAGAAGTTGCAAGCCCATTGTACTCAGAGTTGCACCCACTCTACCCCAGGTCTGAATTTGGTCCTATTTGAGATTTGTATGCATAATACTGAAGGTCATCCAGTTCAGCCATCTATATGCAAGGTGAACGGTGACTTCATACAATCATTAAAGCAAAAGTAATTGGACAATTGAAGTTACTAATGTAAATTGGCAATGAAAGGTTAGAGATCATCAAAGTACAATTTTAAACTCTCTCTTTTAAAACATTTTGTGGCTAACTGATCAAAGGCTACACTTCCTTCTTCATCGATGACCTTACTGTCTATTTCATTGTGGATAACAGATAGTACTGTTGAAATTATTCAAATTAAAAATGATAAAGTCACTAAAACACTTATGTATGGCATCAGAAAAATAAAGGCTTTAGGGATCCTAGAATCTGAGTGGAATTGATCTCCAGATCCCAGAACCACATTTGTTTTATTCTTCACTCCTAGTTTAAAATATCCCTCTAAACCTTCTTCATAGGGTTACATTTCAGTCTTTTAAAAAGATTTCTATACTGTTTCAGTCAAACATACACCTGCTGCTGAAAACTTCCACTAATGTGAGTGGCATTTGTTCAATGAAAAGAGAATGTACCCAGAAGACCATGCTGTGTGATTTGTAAAAAGTTTATGGGCTTTCACTGAGTCATAGATTTTTAAGGCCAGAGGGGTCATTCCATTATGATCAAGTCTGACTTCTTACACAGCACTTGCCAAAGAATTTCACCCACCAATTCTTAGATCAAGCTTATATATTGGGACTGTGCTACTGCATATCTTCTAGAAAGATGTGCAATCTTGATTTAAAGACCGTAAGTGACAGAGAATCCATCACATCCATAAATAAGTTGTTCAACTGGTTAATTACCTTCACTGTTAAAAAATTGTGCCTTATCTTTAGCCAGAATTTATCTAGTTTCAAAGCTTCCAGCCATTGGATCTTGGGCTTGGCTCACTCCTGTGGCCACAACTGCTTCAGAGGGACTGTTTAGAGGAGGTGCAAGTGCTGCCTTCCTTGTGAGAGCATTTTAAACTTCAGACAGGGCTCCAAAAGTGCCCTCAACTTCAGACAGGGTTCCAACAGAACCCTCAGTGAAGTGCTAAGAACAAAATAGGAAATGGTGACAACTGCCTAATTGAGAATTACAGTAGTCTTTGAAAGAAAGTTAATTTAGTGCTTATGAGATGTGCTAGACTCACAGTGCTGGAAATTGAAGTCTCCTAAATACTGTACAGTGTAGGCAGAGGTAGTGCACTTTTCCTCATCTATAACTCTCAAGCCTGATTTTGAGGGGCCACATCTGGGGTGTTCAGTCTCCAAACCCATTCAGCCCTTGGCTTCTCTGATGAAATTGTCAGCATTGCCTAATGTCACAAAGGAAGCCAGCAATAGATCAAGAAATAAAACCCAGAGCTAGTCCTTTGCCACCTTCTTTGACCATGCTTTAGTTAATTAGCTGCTGGCAAAGAGATTAGGAATGTCCCAAAACTCATTACTCTATTGGGGGTGAAAGGAAGAGGTCGCTTCTCCCAGTTTATCTTGCATGCCACATCATGTATTTGAGTGCTTTACAGAACTTCATAACATCAACATAAAAGGCCAACAGTTCTAATCACAGGCAAAGGTGGTCCCTGAGATAGCCTGGGATTGGTGCAATGAAGGCTTGGAAGATCTAAACTAGGACTTAGAATTTTGAGTTGGTATTTGATGGGTAAGCAGCTCAGTGTCTGGATCTCTAACCTGATGTGCTCATTAGAGCTAGGTGAATAACTGATTTTTCAGTTTGATGGCAATTCCAGAAACAAAATTGGTTTGGGTAGAACCAAATAACTATTCCTCTCAAAAATTTTGCCCAGCTCCACTGCTCACATGGATTTTGCTGGTTGACAGATGAGCAGCCACCAGTTAAACCAGCTGGACCTATATCTAAGACCTGAAGACCAGGACTACTTTCATCCTGATCCTATGATAAACTCCATAATGAAGATCCCATTGTGTTGCTAATCACATTCATTGTGAGTATCTTGAGTTTGTTTTACCATACTCCTGATCCAGAACACAGATGTGGAGTACTCTGTTAGCAAAATATTGAGATGCTGATAAACTAAATTCACCACGGAACCAAAGGACGTGAAAAGTACCTCTCCACAGCCAAAAACAAACAAAAATCAAACCCTGTGGCAGCACGTCTCAGAGCCTGGGTCAACTGGGTCAACTGACTTGGGCGTACCATTCTCATGCTATGTGGCTAAAAATAGCAGTGTGTAGAGGTTTGAGCTTGGGCTGGAGCCTGGGCTCCAAGGCCCTCCCCCTTTGCCAGGTTTCAGAGCCCTGGAACTCAAATCTCTATACTGCTATTTTTAGCCCCGTAGCATCAGACCCACAAATCCCAGTAAGTTGACCTGGGCTCTGAGGCTCACAGGTCTTTTTGTTGCTGTGTAGACATGCCCAAAGAAGAAATTCTTTCAGTGTCTATGCACCGATGCTAGGAGCCTGGGTGACTAACAATGGGAATTGGAATTGCTCATTACTGAGCATAAACTCAATCTAGTTGGTATTACTGAAGACTGGTGAGATGATTTATGTGACTGGAATGTTAAAATCAATGGTTATAACCTATGTGGAAAGGATTGAGTGGGCAACTGGGGAGGGGGAGCAGCACTTTATGTCAAAAAATGGCATTACCTTTATCTGTGTCACTGATAACTTGGAAGAAAATGCTCTTGAATGCTTATGGATCAGTATCCTAACAGATAAAGCACCAGATAAGGTATTAGTTAGTGTCTGCTACAGACCACCAAATCACACTAGGGAACAGGATGATCACCTCCTTACGCACCTATCATGTGTAGGAAAAAATGCTGAGTGATCACAGGGGACTTCAATTTGAGTGACATATGTGGAGATCTCATGTTGCTGGTACTAAAACATACCTCGAATTTCTAAATACTATAGATGATGATTTTCTAAATCAGAAACAGTTATGTACAAAATGACCGAATTTTATATTAGACCTTATCTGGACAGATAAAGAGGAACTGATCACTAAACTAACAATTAATGGTAGTTTAGATACAAGTGATCATGACATGGTTACATTTATAACATGCAAACAGAATGACCAGTACTACATATACTTGCTGTCTAAAGAAGCTAATTTCACAAAACAGAAAACAATTGAGCCAAATCTGGTGAGAGGAAGAATTTAATGTGGAAAATGTGAATTATAATTGGGAATTGTTTAAGAACACTTAACTATCTTCCCAACAATCTAATCGAGGGACAAGGCTGTACTGATTTTTTAAAATGTCCAGGTTTAGAGGGATAGTGAAGGCAATTATAAAAAATTAAAAATATGTATAACAAATGGAAGAGAGGGAAGCTGATAGTAATATATATAAATCAGAAGCTAGGAACTGTGGAAAATTGATAAGAGAAGTGAAGGAACAAAAGGAGGAATCTATCGCCAGCAGAGTTAAAGACAATAAGAAAAAGGGTTTTTTAAAGCATATTAGGAACAAAAAGAATCCTAACAATGATATTGGTCCTTTACTAGATGGCAATGGTAGAATTATCAATAATAATGCAGAAAAGGCAGAAGTGTTCAATAAATATTTTCGTTCTGTATTTGGGAAAAAACAGACAAGATAGTCAGACCTTATGATGATGACAACACAATTTCCATTCCATTAGTATCTCAGGAGGATGTTAAACAGTAGTTAATAAAGTCATACATTTTTAAAATGAACAGGTTCAGGTAACTTGAACCCAAGAATTTTAAGAGAGCTGGCTGAGAAGCTCGCCGGACTATTAATGTTGATTTTCTATAAATCTTGGAACAGTTGTGAAATTCCAGAAGACTGGAAGAAAGTTGATGTGCCAATATTTAAAAAGGTAAATAGGATGACCCAGCTAATCCCTAGCAAGAGGCAGTTGATATGGGACTCAATTAATAAAGAATTAAAGGAGGAGAATACTATTAACTCCAATCAACATGGTTTAGTGAAAAATAAATTCTTGTCAAACTACCTTGATGTCATTTTTGATGAGATTACATTTGGTTGATAAAGGAAATAGTGTTGATGTAATATAATTAAACTTCTATAAGGGGTTTTACTGGGTACTGTATGACATTTTGATTAAAAAACTAGAACAATATAAAATTAACATGGCACACATTAAGGGGATTAAAAGCTGGCTAACTGATAGGTCTCAAAATGTAATTTTAAATGGGAAACCATCATTGAGTGAGTGTGTTTCTAATAGGGTCCCTCAGGGTCAATTCTTGGCCCCACACAATTTAACATTTTTTATCAATGACTTAGAAGAAAACAAAATCATCACTGATAAAAATGTGCAGATAACACAAAAATTGGGGAGTGGTAAATGATGAAGACAGGTCACTGATACAGAGTGATTTGGACCCCTGGATAAGCTCGGCACAAACAAGCAATATGAGTTTTAATATGGATAAATGTATATACGTAGGAACAAAGAATGTAGGCCATACATACTAACAGGGCAACGGCATCTATGCTGGAAAGCAATGAATCTGAAAAAGATGGTGGGGGGATTCCTGGGTGAATAACATGAGCTCCCAGTGCAAAGCGTCAACCAAAAGGGCTAATCTGATCCTTAGATGCATAAACAGGAGAATATCAAGGTTTTTTTCTCTCTCTATTTGGCAATGGTGTGACCTCTGCTGCAGTAGTATATCCAGCTGTGGTGTCCACAATTCAAAAAGGATGTTGATATATTGGAGATGATTCAGAGAAGAGCCATGAGAATAATTAAAGGATTGGAAAACCTGCCTTCTGGTGAGAGACTCAAGGAGTTCAGGTCATTTAGCTTAACAAAGAGAAGGTTACAAGGTGACTTGATTACAATCTGTAATCCAATAGCTGGAAGGTATATCTAGAATAAGACTGGAAATAAGGTGGTTTTTTTTAAACAGTGGGGGTAACTAACCACTGGAACAGTTTACCAAGGGTCATGTGGATTCTCCATTCTTGGCAGTTTTTAAATCAAGATTGGATTTTTAAAAAAAAGATGTGCTCTAGGAAATATTCTGGGGAATTTCTATCTCCTGTGTTGTACAGGCAGTCAAACTAGATGATCACAAGGGTCCTTTTCAGCTTTGGAATCTCTGAATATTTGTCATGGACACACATGGCTAAGCAGGGTGCAAGGCAGTGGAGAATCAAATCTAACACCTTCAATGGAGTGACTCTGATTTATATACTAATTTATACCAGTATAAACCAGAAGCAACTCCACTGAAGTTATTGGGCTCAATTCTCCACTGTCTTGCACTTTGGGTAGTCATTTACACTTCTTCAGAGTGGCTGTAAAAAGCTACCACATTAAAGGCACTCAGATACTCTGGTGATTAGGGTGATATAAATACCTAGAAAGACAGACTTTGCAGGGTAGTGAAGAATCAGGCCCATTAGCCATACACTGGTGTAAATGAGAGGACAGGTAGGTCCCTAGTTTCAGAACAGTGAGATAATAAGGGACAGATTCTCTGATGGCTTAAATTGCCATAGCTACAGAGCTACAATTTAAATGGAGGATCTGCCCCCAATGGCTTTGCGTCTCATAATGTGTAAATAGAGCAACACTGATAATTTTCAAGCTCTTTTTTGATAGTTATATTTGTAATCTGGTTACATGCGCTTTAACTGAATAAGGAAGAGTGTTATGTGTATTCATTATTCACAATTAAGTTTAACACCCTCTCACTGTTGATTAAATAGATATGCCATCAACATGATATAGACACACTGTCACTGAAATGTTTTCATGTCTAAGACTATAGTGGAAAAATAGGTAGAATCTGAAGTTCTCTTTTTTAAAAAGTTTTACCTGAGCACACTTAGGCTTAGATAACAAAAACCAGATAGTTAAAACCATAAGCAGATGGTTTTGCATCAGTTATATAAATGCATAAGCCTTGGCAAAGCTAATAACAGTGACTCCAATATTGTTCATTTGAACAAACACATGGAAATTCTGAGCTTTCTTGAAGGCAGATTAGCTACTTTGGCAATCAATCATTGAAGTTGACCGCGGATACAGTGCCTCTGCAATAAATGTTCATGCTTGTCTTCATTAACATCATTTAGTTTTTAGACTTTTTCTAATTAAGAAAGGTTCCCACCAGCAACAGCAAAAATCCCCACCACCTCTTTCATTATCTCAGCTTTTCTTCCCCTTAATTACTATTGAGCTCCTGGCTAATTAAATTAGTTTTTCTGAGTCTTTTCTGAAATCTTAGGGAAATTATCTAAAAATCATGAAATCAATTCCCTTACGCTGTTTTAATCTTTTATGTTTTGGGCTCCAAGAGGGATGGGCAGACAAGTGCAGGACCTCCGAAAAGTGTGCAGCACTAGACTGCTTGCCAGCCTTCTATTGCCTTTGTGGACCATCTGGGTCAATTTCCTTCCAACTAAATGAAATGCAAATAAAAATTCCAGCAGTTTTTCAGCTGCAGGCTGCCCAGCTCATTAGCATGACAGAGGCCGGGAGATGAGGCCTGACCCTGTGCACTTCCCCTCATCTCATTAAGTTGTAACTCTACCGTGGCTGCATTCATGGTGTTTATTGACGCTGAAAGGCGTCTTTATCCAAAACTAGCTAAATTCACATTCAGAGTTTTTACTTGGAAGGCTTGCCTGCTACAGCATCCACATGAAAGTGAACCTATTGTCGCTTGGTAATGTGTCCTGCTGATTCTATAACAATCTGGAGGGTTTCCAAAAATGTTTGCTTCACAAGTTTAAGCTCAAAAAATTTGCTCAGAGCTTTAAGAACTTAATGCTTTTTTTAAAAAAAGGACATAAATATGTTTTGTTTTGATGATCACTAAGGCAGATAAATACTGTAGATGGTCAGATGGACAGATGGCAGAGCACATGTACTGTATGTATAACATATACAGTATCACAAGTGACAATAGACAGTGAGTTCATATACTTTGCCTCACAGTTCATCAGTGAGGGTAAGACACTGTGACGCCAGCAATTTATGATGCCCTTATATTCACAACTGGACAATTAAGAGAAACATACTCTGAATGTCCATTATATAATGTCCTGTCATAGCCTCACAGCAAAATTTAAGAAAGGTAAGCTGGGTATATTGAAAACTGTGTTAAAATTGCAAGCTATCACATCAAGTTATAAGAGTTTCCTGGTCCTGCTTGCTGGCTAGGGGGCTCTGCAGGAAAGCATGAGATGTGGGTCTTGGGCAGTTAGTCTGGAAGGAGCTAGCTTAGAGCAAAGGTAGAGTGAGTTGTGCCTCTTTATCTTGGGAAGGAGTCTACTTTGTCTCTTTCTGGTTTTGGTTCTTGTGCGTTAAGGGTCTGGATTCTGAGAAATAAAGTAATGTTATGATGCAGCCTTCCAGGAAGAATATGTTATGTTTTTTAATCTAATTTCTCTGTTTGTATGCCATGAACATAACAAAAAGTACCACAGAACTGAAGTCTTGTGGAAATTAGTATAATAATGATAATGAATGCAGTCCTTTTACCTTTGCCTCGAGCACTGTAACTGATATAGTCACTGGATTGCAGCACAAAATATTTGTATGGCTATATTTACACTGTCAAATCCGCAGTCATTTCTTGTAGTGGTAGACAGATCATTGTCCCTGTGGAAGCTCCTGGAGGCTGGCAGGGGACACAGGCATGTGGGATGTTTATGGGGAACACTCAAAGAAGTGACAATTTCTACATCCTCTGACAGGGAGCAGCAGGTGATCTCCCTACCATTGGTCCTGGAAACTTTTTAGGATGTTCATACCTCTGCTTAGACTAAACACATCCCACTTGAGGTCACAGAGTGCAAACAGTAGGCTTCTGGCTGACCTCTACACAGGTGAGCAAGATGGAGGAAAGCCTCCCTATGCCTTTTTCCCGTCCCCTTGTGCTGATGTATTAGGGAGTTGATGTCTGGCCCTCAGTGTTTTATGCTCATGGTAACTGGATTGGAAAGAGATGATAAAGGGCCTGTCTACCTCGGGACATCTAGGAAAATCATTCCATGTTAACTGAAGATGTGAATTTGAAGTGGATTAATAAAACCCCATTATATTCCTATGTGAACACCTTTATTCAGAATTGAAGTGGCCTTAATTTGATTTAGCTTAATTAATAGTGAATTAAATTAAACCAAATTAAGGCCACTTTAATTCTGAACGAGGGTGTTCACACCAGGGTTTAATATGGTTTAACTCAGGGGTTCTCAAACTGGGAGTTGGGACCCTCTCAGGGGGTCGCAAGGTTATTACATAGGGGGTCGTGAGCTGTCAGTCTCCACCCCAAACCCCGCTTTGCATCCAGCATTTATAATGGTGTTAAATATATTTTAACAAGTGTTTTTAATTTATTAGAGGTCGCACTCAGAGGCTTGCTATGTGAAAGGGGTCACCAGTACAAAAGTTTGAGAACTACTGGTTTAACTAATCCACTCCAAATTCACACCTTCAGTTAATTTGGATTGATTTTCTTGGATGTTCCCATGTAGACAAACCCAAAGTCTCCAATTGGATTGCTCTTTGTTCTCCCATTAAGCCATTTTAAGATCTTTCTGGAAAGCATCTTTCTAGGATCATGTTTAATCAAGAACAGGCTGTTTTATTCCAGCTATATAAAAAAACACCAGAAGAGGTGTAGGTGCTGGTGTAAAGTGAGTCAGAAAAATGATTTACTTTCTGGATGAGGTCACTAGGCTAACGTATATCTTAATGCTGTGACCTCATCGAAATGACTTATACCTGCATATACAAAATGCATGTTTATACTTAACTCTAGACAAGGTCACTCTATAGTGGAGAGGGACATGAAAAATAGATAAGAGGAAGGGCATTGTAGTCATGTAGGGTTCGCTTTATTCTGTTTGAAATAATCAAAGAGTTACAACAACTGTTAATCATTAGAGCCTGTAGATTCATAGATTCAAGAATGGAATGGAAAGTGTCATCATCTTATATGACTCGACTATATAATCTGGCTTTTTTCCAAGTTCAGAACAGAAATATTTTTGAAAATTTCTGCCTTTTTTGCATTGTTGTTGATTATTGTAGTATAAAACATCATGTTTTGGTTGCCTTATGATAAAAATATTCACCAGTAACTTGTTTATAGGTTCTCCCCAGCCCTCCCTCTTCTTCCTCCAATGACTGTAGTGCTAGTTCACACATCAAGAGTTGCAGAAAATGGTAGCTTGAATTGCAACATAACAAATAAGATCCATGCATGAACCCACCCAGTGAAACTCATCATTTTTGATACATTAATTTCTTCCTGTTGAAGTGAAAACTATCACATGTATTAGGATTCATAGTCTAAAGGCCTTATCTAAACCTCACTGAAGTCAGTGGGAGATTTTCTACTCACTTCAAAGGCTTTGGATTAGGCCTTGTGTCTTTAGTATGTTTTGTTTAGACACCATGGGCCCAGTTAATTCTTGATGTAACTCCACTGCAATCTATGGACATATACCAGTAAAGAATTGCTCCAGAGAGAGGGTACCACCAATCAAGCCATTTATCAAAACTCTGTATTACCAGCCACACAACATCACAGTGTTAAAAAGGCTGCCTGGAGTGTAAGCCAACAGAGAATCTGGCCCTAAGAGTACTGCATTCAGGACAAACTCAAGAAGTCAGGCAGCATCACAGCAGTGGAGCTTGATGCATACTGACCACTGTACTGCAGTATGCATGGCAGTTCTTGGAGAACTCTCCATCTGCCTTGTTAGTACTAGTCTGTTCTCTCAAATTTCAACCTGAGGCCTTGTCTACACAGGAAAATTGCCGTGATTGAAATTCAAGCGTGAGCTTAAATTGATTTAGTCAGGCAGATTTAAAAGACTGAGAGAACACTCTTATCTTGGTTTAAACCAGGCTGATTTCAGTTTAACTTAACTGGGAATTGATTTAATTTAAAATAAGATATTCACAATTAAATACAAGTCTCTACATAAGAACTTAACTTAAACATGTGTGAAGGGTTCAATGTACCACTGGTGCCTCCGCATGGCCAGGCATGGCATGGCAGCTCTCTCTCTGCCACAGTTTGCTGCTCCTGGCCCTAGAGCCAGGACACTTCAAAGTCTTCTCCCTTTCCAGAACAGTCCAAAGCAAAAAACAAGGGTAATTATCACAAATACACTGAGATAGTAGGAGACAGAGGGGACTGACTCCCTCTCAGGGGCGAATCAGGACCCAACCCTCCCTTCCCTCAGGTTGAGGCCTTCAGGCAATGGTTGTCTGGGGTGCTCTTGTCTTCAGTCAGCCCTTTTGTCAGGAGTTGAGGGTTGAAGGTCTGTTCATGTCTTTGGTCTGCCCATTTGGTGAGCTGTTCTACTCCCCTTTAAACTTATCCTCCAGCCTGTGCATGTCTTGCAGCAGATGTGATGAGGTAGAGCTGATAAAGCATCTCGTTAACCCCTTGTTGTCCAGCGTGGGGCTTGTACTCCCCATCACAAGGGGTCACTATGAAAATTCCACATAGCTCTACTTGTCAGACGTGCAAAATATTAAAGTGAGACAACATTACATTCTGATCTGATTTGCACTGTTATAAACTCAGTAACAATGTTACCTTCATTGGAGCTACTCCAGATGTCCTCCAGAATATACCTGCCTCTGGAAATTTCCACTACATGCATCCGACGAAGTGGGTATTCACCCACGAAAGCTCATGCTCCAACACGTCTGTTAGTTTATGAGATGCCGCAGAACTCTTTGCTGCTTTTTGAGATCGGAATATGATCCTTAGACAAGTCACCCCTTATCATGGATCATTGGAAAATTATTGTAGAATATGAATAAGACATTATTGTAGATTATACAACATTATAGGGTGCTTTGAACAACAACAGTAAATACCATAGTATATATATTTTTAACGGACTGGAAAGAACATTGAGAGAATACTTGTTAATGAATCTCCAACAGCAAACACTTCAAAAAAATGTTAGACTGGTTTCTGCTCTCATTCACATCTGTTTTACAGCCCGTGAATTGTTGCTGTTATAATAGCTAGATCAAAATCAATCATATTGGCTTTGAGAGTTAGACTATCTTGAAGCAGGCAGCTTATCCAGAAAATTACCCAGGGGTTCAAGAACTGTTTCAGAGGGAAAAAAAATTCAAGTTATCTTTCTGCTGACATGTGAGCATATATCAAGCTCTATCTTGAGTGTTTTCATTTCAGGTCTCTGCTTTGCTTAGAGAAACATTATTAGAGATGGACCCCAGCCAAATCTCTTGATCCAAATACCCTCAGCCTATGATAGTATTAAAAAATCAGTAGCCATATCCAAAGTCGAATTTTGTAAAGGGACATCAAACTTTATCATGGGATGAACCAAACCCTGAAACCTTAATTATTGATTTCCTAACCTTTGAAGTTCAACTTTGCAGCATTAACATTCTTTTAATATTGTGTGTGTAACTTTCTAGTTTTTTTAAAAAAGGCAAACTGAAGAAAACAAATTTCATCATGCAAAACCATATGGATAGCTCACAAGGGTCGTCACCAGGGTTGGAACAATTAGATCTACAGTGTGACTTCTCCCACGTGAATTAATGGAGTAACTGATAGCAGTCATAGGTGCAGGAAGTCAGGGTGCAGGGGGTGCTACAGCACCCCCAGGTTTTATGCTGGGCCCCAGCTCCGGGCCACAGGCTGGGTCCCAGCTGCCAGCCCCACTCCAGGCCATGCACGCGGGGTCCCGCATCAAGGCTGCTGGCCCTATGCCGACCTCACACCCAGCCATGCACGCAGGATCCCACCTGCTGGCCCCACTCTCAGCCCCACACGCAGGGTCCCAGCTACCAGTCCTGCATATGGGGCTCTGCAACTGGCCCTGCACCTGCCCCTAGCCATGGCCCCAGTCTTGGGCCCCTTATCTCTTGCTCCCATCCTCAGTTCCAGGAGAGGGGGCGGGGGGAAGGGTGTCAGGAGGTAAAAGGTTTGGAGATAGTTTTGCTGGCTTTCTGCATCCTCACTATAAAAAACATTCCAGTGTACTGATAGCAGTAGATAGTTGTCATTCTCTATAGGGATCAGCTACTAGAGAAAGGTGAGACAAGCTCTTTGCCAGTAGGTTTCACAGATATTTGTTGATAGCAGAGGACTGGTGACTCAGATCTATTGTTCCAAGCCAGGTTCAGGTGGGCAGTGCGTTCTAGTGAATGCAGACTCTTCTGCCCACATCAGGGGCGGCTCCAGGCACCAGAGCTCCAAGCTCGTGCCTGGGGTGGCAAGCCGCGGGGGGCGCTCTGCTGGTTGCCGCTAGGGCGGCAGGCAGGGTGCCTTCGGCGGCTTGTCTGCGGAGGGTTCACTGGTCCTGCGGCTTCGGCAGGCAGCAGACTCTCCGTGCTTGGGGTGGCAAAATGTCTAGAGCAGCTCCTGGCCCACATCCTCCAATCCTGATCTCTTCTGCCCCTGTCTCCTGCAGACTGTCCCAATTACCCGAGCTCCATATCCAAGTCTTTGCCCCTGCCCTTGTCCCAGTCCGAATCTTCTCATCTAGCCAATCCTTTTCTCCACCTTTTCTCTTGGATCCTCATTTCAGTCCCTGTCTTTCCCACAGGGGTACCCGTCCATTCCCAGGATACTTGCCCCCATTTTCCCCTAGGGGTCCTTTCCCCATTCTACTTACCTAGCTAGTCCCAGTCTCCACTAAACCCCAGCTCCCAGTTTCCATCTCCCCCATTACCCAGCAACTTCCAGTCCCAATCTCAGCCCTCCCACCAGGCTCTAACTCAATCTTTGTGGTCCCCCCAGTCCAGCTCTTGTCCTTTCTGCATTCAGTCAATTCCTCCACCCGTCTCCCTGGGTGCCAGGAGGGGGAACACTGAAAGCAGAGGAAAGGCAATCTCCTGCTCTCAATTTCAGTGTCCAACAGCCCACAAGAACCAGGAATAGCAATTCCAGGGAAAGTCCTGCTTTGCCCCTTCAGCCCCAGGATGGAGCATGCTCAGTGGAGATTGACTCTTCAGAGAATTTAGCTGCCCAGCTCTAACAAGACTCTACTGAGTACATGCAAACTGATTTTTCAAAGCCTTATAGTGTGACCAAATTTGGGCAGAGCACCCACCAATTTTTCCGCATGGGCACTCCAGCCCTGGAGCACCCATGGAGTCAGTGCCTATGCCCTGGCATGGAAAATTTCAGTCCAAATGGTTAAAGTTTGGTAAGGTTATAAACTGAAAACAGAGGTTTATAATGAGAAGTGTCAGGCTATCTTAACTATAGAGGTCATTACCAGCACTGCTTATAATTACAACAAACTTTAAACTCAAGCCTGGTCTGACGACCGTATCTTACAACTTACTAGGTTGGGCAGTATATTTCAGACTGTTACATATTGTATCAATTAACAAATAATTCATGTTAATATAAAGATAAACTGGCTTTGAATTTCCTAAACTGAGTGTTTAACTTAAATATTGTATTAATTCTTTTTATATAGAAAATTAATGATTTAGCCCTTGACACTGCAATAAATTGTGTGTTTAATTACTTCAACAGGAATATTCACATACTTAAAGTTAAGCACATGCATCAGTGTTTGCAGGATTGGGGCCTTATCTAATAAGTCCAACTAGTCAAACAAAATATGAAGTAGAATGTAAATGCGATTATTGTTGCATGTGCTAGGTATTTTATGAACATATGCTTCTTTCTTACTGGGTGCTTCAGATTAAACGGCGAAGCCCTTAGTTGGAAGGGATTAATTTTAGTTTTTGTGAGTATAGACAATATATCAATGTGATTATTCACATGCTTAAAATGAAGCATGTGCTTAAACGTGTTGCTGGACTGATGCCTGTTTGCTTATGCCTTGCAAGGAAACTAGTTTGTACGCAGGAGTGGGCCAGGGTTTTTGGTGCTCCAGGCGGAGTTCCTTACACGCTTCTGGTCGTTGGTGGCAATTCTGCGGCAGGGGGGGAGGGTCTTTCCGCACTACCGGTCTTCGGGGCACTACTGCGGCAGGTCCCGGAGTGAGTGAAGGACCCGCTGCAGAATTGCCACTGACGACCCAGAGCACAGAAGGACCCCCCCGCCGCCAAATTGCCGCCAAGGGTAGCAAAATGCTGCCCTCCCAAATCCTAGTGCCCTAGGCAACCGACTAGGTCACCTAAATGGAAGCGCTAGCCCTGTTTGTACGACATGCTTTCCCCTTTTCTTTCTTGTCGCAGCACTGTCTCACACATATTGTGGTCCAATCATGGCATATTGTGTTCCCGTCTTACCTTCTTGCTCTCTGCAACGACTAAAGAACATTACATAGCTCTTGCTGCCTGTGCTTTTATTATGGAAAATCCAATAAACATACTGGATATAATCTTGAACCCAAACCCCACAGCTGAACACCTCTAAACTTCAGCAAAGTCCAGGTTTGGATTCAGACCTGGCATCTGTCATAATAAAATAAAATAAAATAAAATAAAATAAAATAATAATGCCACCTAGCCTTTTATATAGTGCTTTTCATCAGTAGATCTCAAACCACTTTACAAAAGAAGTCAGTATCCTTCTTCCCCGCAACCCCCCTTTTTATTAAACAAAAAACCCACAGATGAGGAATTTGATGTACAGAGAGAGGTGAAGTGACTTGGCAAAGGTCACCCAGCAATAGAGGCAGGAACAAAACCCAGGTCTAGAGGGCCAGTCTAGGGGTCTAGCCACAAGGTCTTCCAAACACCATATCTGAATACCCTAAACTCTGGGCAAGTTACAGTCTAGATTCAAACATCATGCATAGACCCATCTCTAAAAACAAATCTTAAAAATTAACTAGGAAGCCTTTAAGGCCTTATCCAATGCCCACTGAAGTCAATGCGAGATCTTCCATTGACTTCAAAGGCTATTGGATCAGGCCTTTGTAGAACAAAGACAAAAATCTCTGTCTTGTTATTAAATGGAAAAGTTAACTTCCAAATGTTGACTGTGACACCATCCGAGTCACTGAAGCTTAAACTGGTTAGGAATATCACCCGTCCCTTCCCAATGTGCTGCTTTACAGACAACTGACACTTCCTCTCCACTCTACGTGAGTTTTGTCTATCAAAGAAACATCCAGTGTTATTTTATGATGATGTGTTGTAAAACTACCATCCTACCCCAAGCATGCTCAGCATGCCTGTCTCATATATCATTGCTCAGCCTTCAAACTGAAATGTCATCCATCACTGCCTCCTTAGAGCTAAGAGTCAGAAACCTAGTCTTTATTGCTAGCATTTCCATGAGTCACATGAACACATATCAGCAGGCACTTCGTCTTAATGGTTTTTTCCAGGAAATGTGCTTTATTCTTACATTTATTTCCCAAGAGTTTAGATTAAAAAACAAGAGCAACAACAACAAAAAACTCCACACCAGAATTGTTTGAAAAAGTCCTCACATTTCAATTGATCATTTAATGGAGGAGATTTTAATTTGTAGACTTTGACCCTTTGTCATTATTGATAAAAATAAAAACTTTTCATTTAATAGTTGTAGCTAATGGCAAATTCAAAATTCAGCATTTTTATTATAGTATGACCATGTCCATTCTATGACAGTGTCCATTCTAAAGCCATTAATAATTAGGGTTGAGAAAAGCATTTGCGTCAGTAATCTAGAAAACAGACAAAAGAACCTTTGAGGCAGTTTCATATGAAGAAAAACTCACTTGAGGAAATGTTCGAACTTTTGTAATGCACAAGAAAGAGAGACGATACATCTCTCTTTCTAACTGAATTTTATGATCATATTATAATATGTAGCACTTAGTGCTTTGTCTTTGTATGTTACAAGCTTATTTTCCAGTAATAGTAGTAAAAATAATAAGACAAAACTTTACACTTGGGACTCTGTCTTGCTCCCATGAAAGTCAATGTTAAAAAAATCCCATTGATTCCACAGACCAGTGATTTGAGCCTATACTTCCCAAATACTAAAATAGAAGTTTGAGGCTGGACCACACTTGGAAATGACTCTTCGTTATTTTTTAAATTGTCTGTACTATTCTTTTTTCCTTTTACTATTGTTGTGGGGGGGTCATCAGATGATGCTGTTACTCATACACTTGCCTATTATTTTTCTTAGCACAAGAAAGTTTCAGGGGCTTTGGAAAAAATGCTGTATTGTTAGGTTCTGTTACGCGTCCGCTGTCAGTTTGCGGCCTGCTTCATTCTCTGTGTCTGAAGGCAGTTCTGCAGACAGAGTAGCTTCCTGGGATCCAGTCATTGGTGTGTGGGCTAAGATTTCCTGATAAAGGGATTGTCTACATGCTGTATGTGACTACCTCTGTTGTATGGCTGGTGTGTATGATACATGTAAATAAAACAAGTTATCCTTGCAGTGTACCCAGAAGCATCACAATTTCTCCTCCACTGAGAAGCCAACTTGCAATGCGCCAAGATTTCTGCTACTGTGCAGCAGAGGATGTCAAAAGCAGGACACCGGTGTCAGAGGAAGGGGCAATAATATTTAGATTTTAATGTAGATTTGTTCCCTCACAGCCCAGTTCTCTAGCTGCTTGCTTCTTGAAATGAAGGCACAGAATCAGCACCATAACTTGTGACAGGATTTAATAGCAGGAGAAGATAGGCTGGGAATAAGGAACACTTCGTCCACATGGATCAGATTCTCTGGTTGCTTAAGGATGTTTTGTGTTTCTCCAGCAATGAAATGCCCTAAGTCTGGTTTAGCCATCCAGTGGAGGAGTTCCCACTGCCTAGAGGAATCCTGAGATGCTGGACAGCTGTTAGAGAAACCACTACCACAGGTCATATTCCCAGTGTCATGAATCATGGCTGTGCTTCAGTGATCCCCTGTTACCAGAAAAGCCCCTAGGAACACAGATTAAAACAGCCCTGAGGCTGCTGCCATTTGTGCTGGGGACTGGACTGGAACTTGGACAGCTGAGGTGGCTTCAAGCCTCAGTTGCACACTCCTCCTCCTAAATTGTGTGAAAGGCAAATCCACCACAGCTCAGAATCTGGATTGCAGATGTGTAGATTATTAAACACAGGAAAACATGTCAAACATGTCAAACTTGTTTAATTTCTGATACTTTCCCCCAGTATAACCCTGCCCCCCAACAGCTAGGAAAGTAAGAGCTTAAATGCATTTTCCCAATCTTTAATCTACCTCTCAGGAGTTTTTATTGCTATATTTTATTAGCAGTCATTATATGACAATAGAAGAAATAATCCCCTCAGTAAACCCAAACAAACCAATGATCTCTACAGGTAAACAGTATTCAGCTCAGAATATTTGCTTGTACTTAAATCTTTGACAGACATATAGAAATTGTGTATTGAGGTCACCATCAGCAAAAGGTGCAACTGACCCAGTCAGTTCTCACTTTGATGGGGTCATTAGTCAAACTTTCTTGGGCCTCAGTATTTGTGTTCATTTTTTATTCTGGAAATGGCTGAAGGCTTGCAGGATTCTCACTTTAAGAAGAAGAACAGGTAACGAGGCTTCTGGTTTGCATGTACTACACGCCTGCCTTTTCCATGTATTTGATAAAATGCAGTCAGTCATGTTAGATGTCTGTCCATTGCCTAGCACCATGGAACCCTGGCCCTGGAATGACATTCTGAGGCACTATTGTGATAAATAAGCATCTTCCCCAATTTTCACCACGGTAATAATACAAACGGACAATAGGTTCCTTTTTTAAAAAAAATCTGGAGTGAAAAAAGCGATGATTTCAGAGGTGTTGTCAAGGTTTTTTCCCCACTTTGAACTTTAGCTTCCAAAAAGTGGGGACCTGCATGGACCCTTCTAAGCTTAATTCCTAGCTTTGATCTGATAACGCTGCCACCAGCCAAAAATATAGTGTTTGGCACACTTCCTGTTCCCTCAAAACCTTCCCTGGGGAACCCAAGACCCAAACTCCTTGGGTCTTAAAACAAGGAGAAATAAACCATTCCTCCTCCTTTCCCCCCCCGCCGACTTTTCCCCCCTTGGGTTGCCTGGGAGGCTACACTGATCCAAACTCCTTGGATCTTAAAACAAAGAGGAATTAATCTCCCCTCCCCCTTTCCCCCCACCAATCCCTGGTGAGTTCAGACCCAGTCCCCTTGGGTCTTAAAACAAGGAAAAAAATCAATTAGGTTCTTAAAAAGAAAGCTTTTGATTAAAGAAAGAAAAAGTAAAAATTATCTCTGTAAAATCAGGATGGTAAATGCTTACAGGGTATTCAGATTCATAGAGACTAGAGGGACTTCTCCCCGCCCAGCCTGAGATTCAAAGTTACAGCAAAAAGAGGTAAAAATCCTTCCAGCAAAATACACATTTACTAGTTAAGAAAACAAACATAAGACTAATCCACCTTTCCTGGCTATACTTACTATTTTAAAACATGAGAGACTGATTCAGAAAGATTGGAGAAAACCTGGGTGCACGTCTGGTCCCTCTTAGCCCCAAGAGCGAACAACCCCCAAAACAAAAAAGACAAACAAAGACTTCCCTCCACCGAGATTTGAAAGTATCTTGTCCCCCGATTGGTCCTCTGATCAGGTGTCAGCCAGGTTTACTGAGCTTCTTAACCCTTTATAGGTAAAAGAGACATTAACCCTTAACTATCTGTTTATGACAGGTGTAGACAGGAGAACTGCTGCAGGACCTCTTAAAAGGGGTTGTGGAGAAACAACAACAACACACACAAACATTTAAGTAACGTTGTGTCCCTGTCATAACCGAAAATAACTGGTCACCAGCTACTAATCTTCCAGAGGTGGAAGAGACTTTGTAACAGGTTGGCATTGTTCGCTGGAAACAACCCACTTGCTTTTCCGGAAAGGATTACGTGTGTTCTGCTGATTCACAACAGCAGGTGGCTCGTTATTCCATCTAGATATAAGAAAGGTGGAAATGGAGCTCTAGAGAAAGAGGATCTAGGGGCTAGGCTGCATAGTTCTGAGGCAGGCAGCTTCTTTTATCTGAGCCTGCTGGGCTCTGTTTGGCTGCTTCCACAAGGCCCCACTAGACAGGCCTGAATAGGGTGACCAGATGTCCCATTTTTAAAGGGACAGTCCCATTTTTTGGGACTTTTTCTTATATAGACACCTATTAGCCCCCATCCCCGTCCCATTTTTTCGCAGTTGCTATCTGGTAACCCTAGGCCTGGAGGACCTACCTCTGCTGCTCCTTCCTGCGGCAGGGTATACTAGGGTATACTCAGGGCCTTCAGCAGGGAGCCTGGAATGGTCAAGTACAGCTGCTCACAGGAGTCAACAGACTTTAGTGGTGATATAAACAACTTTAATCAGTATTGCACCGCACCTGACAGCCAGTATTTATGCAGGTACTAATTGCCTATACGAACAGAACTTGTCAGACCATCTGTAGTAGCTCTATCTGAAGATTCCTAATAATATTATTTGCCTTAACAGATAACTTATTTAGCAGATACCAATTTACCAGTTGTCTTATGTGGAAAACATTAATAAATTTACTTAAAAAATTTGTTAAAAAGCACATATGGTCACATTTTTTGAAAATTGTCATGCATGTATATTTTCTCAACATTTTCTGTTGGTTTTGTTTGTTTGTTTGTTTAATTTTCAATGGAAACTTGTGTTTTCTTTCATTTGCCAAGTTTTGGTTTTCAGTTACCTTCTATCAGTTTTTAATTGTAATGGAAGATGTGCCTAAATCCCCTAAGCAGCTTTGAAAATCTCAACCAGGGAGACTAAGGCAGAGAGATAAGGTGATTTTTCCAAAGCCATGAAAATATTTTGTTTGATTGAGGATTAGAACTGAGAAATTATTCTCACCCATTTATGTTTTTCCACACACTATATCACATTTGTTTCTCTAGTAAACAAAGCCTTTGGAAATATACTGTAAGGTTGTGCTATATGATCTAATATGTCCATCACTAACTTCTAAAATTGTATAGTTGACATTTAGTTACATGAAAAAAATCAATTACATTAATTTTTAAAAATCTGATTTGGTGTATGTGTATTTGGATACCTACTTTACTTCCATTTCCATTGATCCTGCTTTTACAAAGCATTGTTTGGAAATGTTATACATGAAAGCCTTCAGGAAAATGTTTCATGTGAAATGACAATATTTTTCAGATCCACAAATCAAAAATGAAAATAGTAAGTCAGAGAAGACACTTCTTTTCAGTGAAATAAATTCTCCTCCACACAGCATTCCAGAAGAATAAACCAGCATGTAATGCGTATTTACTAGCGCTGGTAGGAAACCATTTTCTGTGTGAAACTATAGTTCCATCAAAACTGAATTGCTTAGAGAAATCATGTCGATTTTGCTAAAATTTTGTTTTGGAGAAAAACTGAAAAAAGTCCTACAATGACATATCATCCCATTTTCACATTTTCAGAATGAAATCTTTGATTTTTCATTTTGAAATTATTTTGTTTTTATTTTTATTTTTTTAGGTTTTGAACTATATTATGCTATAATTTAAAAAGTTAAAGTCAAAACTTTTCAATCAATTTTTTAAAAACATTTCCCTCACGGAGAATTTTGAAATTTTAAGATTTGATCTCAAATGAAGCCTAATTCTGAAGTATCAAAATCCTTCACAAAGAGAATTTCCATCCTCCATGTAGCTCTAGTATTTGCTATTCCCAGAAAGTAAAGCATAAGGGTTTTTTAGCCTATTTACTGTAACTGTGGACATTATGTCTATATAAATGTCATATGTTATTTTAAAATGCTAAGATCTTGTGAAAAATGGACCTAAGAACAACCCAGAAGGAAAATAAGTAATTCTTATGTTTCACTAGCATAAAACAAGACCACAAGTGAACTGAGATGTTAATGTTATCTCAATCTGTCAAATTTATACTGGAATTAAATTTTAAAAAGTTTTTTTTCTAAGAAGGTGCTTGAGATATACACCATAGAATTATGAGATATAACTGGCCAAAGAAGTGTGAGAACTAGAATGATTTCCTTTAGCTCCTTACTGAGAATAAGGAGATCAGCAGTTTTCATAGTGGGGTACATTATTAACCTTAAATTTCAGGATAGGAACCATGTTTTTATATGTGTTTGCATAACATAGCATAATGGATCCCATTCCTGGTGCAGTAAAAATTACTAATAATCATTCTGCCAAGATTTGATGTTAGGCAGAATCTTATTCTTATAACTGCTCTTTTATTTATAATTGTATATGCCCTTCACCACTGTGAATGTAGTTCATATCTTTGATCTGTGGAGCCCTGAGAATATCCTGGCAACATGCTCTTAGTTCTGCCCTGTAGTGACACCATGCAATAACCATATGATTATAATGAAGACGTTTAGTGTCTGGGACTGCAGATTAGATTAAACTGATTTTTTACATCACTAGGGTTTTTTTCCCCTCCCTGCCATGGATCACTACTGGGCACAGTTAAGGTTGTTTGGGTGCCTTAATGCTGCATTTCCTTGACAAGTTTGGATTTCTTTTAAATGTAATTTTAACTCTAAATTTCCTGGGTTTATAACACTTAATTTTGGATAATTGCCACATCCCCATAAAGTATTTTACTCAATTTTGTAATATACAGGAATTTGAACCAAATAAATACACAGATAAAGGATGTCCAAACATAAACGGGTCTTTTGATGGTAATAAATACAGGTTATGAACAAGATTTGTTAACAAGTTTATGGAAAGTCCATGTGTGTTAATAATAATAATAAAAAAAAGTTTAAGAAATTACTGATATATACTCTCAGCCTTAACTCTGTTTTAGCATAGTTTTTGTAAGAGAATTTTTGTGTTTTTTTAAATAAAGTTTTATGAACCATAAATACGAAACCCCAAAGAATGTTGCCACGTGATATTTCTAGTGAGTTTAAGATTTGAAGGATCAACCTTAACTAATGTTTTAGTTTACCTTTTATGGCCATATTCACCAGTATGTTGTGGCTGCTTTATGCCACCCTGGAGAAGCACAAAGCAACCAGAGCACACTGGCCAGTTAAGATGCATTTACAACTGCTTTGTGTTGCTAAAGCAGCACAAACAGGACCGGCTCCAGGCACCAGCCAAGCAAGCCCGTGCTTGGGGCAGCAGATTCTAAGGGGCGGCATTCCGTCCAATCCTAGGGCGGCACGGCCGTCCTTTTTTCTCTTTTTTCTTTTTGTTTGCCGCTCTGGCCGCCCTGTAGGGGGCAGCATAACAGAGGAGGGGAGCACCGAGCACCCTGCTGGGAGCCGATTGCTTGCTCCATCTGCCCCAGCCAGTGCCAGGTCTGCAGCAAGCTCGGCAGCCCATGTCCTTCCCTCCCCATTGACTAGAACTGCGCGGAGCCCACCCATCAGGTGGCACGGCGGGTGGGGCCAAGTGGTGAGCGTCCTGGCTGAAGGAAGCCCTGGACGCCCCTCTTCTCGCTCTCCCCCTTGATCCCTCCCCCTCCCCCCTGCTAGCCAGGGCACGCATTCCACTGCCCGGGGCATGTTTGCAGTGTAAGGAGTCCCGCTAGCTGAACGTTTTCACCCTGGCTCCAGCTGCCCCATAGGTTTTTTTTTTTTTGCCTCACTGCTCCAGCCACCCAGCAGGTTTTGTTTTGTTTTGTTTATTTGTTTTTTGCTTGAGGCGGCAAAAAAGCCAGAGCTGGCCCTGAGCACAAAGCAGTTGGAGTGCCTACCTCCAGTTTACTTCTACTACTTGCCAACCAAATTTTCCCTTTCTCTCGCACCCCCTATATTCCCTTACCCACATCTCCCAGATACCCCACCCCTCCTTCCTGTGCCCCATGTTCTCCTTCCTGCCTATCCCCTGCCCCCATGCTTGTTCCCCTACCCATCAAACCTACTGTTGACTAGCTCTAGAGGAACAGGTAGGCTGTAATTATTGGGGTTACTCCGTACCCCAAACCCTTAGGGTGCCAGTAGCATGCTCAGTGTGCTACATCTCAGAGGCAAGCACTGTAGGTGCTTCAGCATCTAGGCATTATAGGTGCTAGCACTGGTGAGTCCAATAACCACTCGGACACATGGCTGAGTGAAAAGGTCTTTTAGTAGGGCTGGCAGGAACGGGAAAGGTTGCAAATATCCTAGGTACAGAGGCTTTAACAGTTATCATTCAAAGTGAGCCACAGTGGTAAATGTTTGGGTCCCTGGGGCAGTCCAGTTGAGAGTTAGGGACCTTCACCCTAGTGTCTTCGGTGTCTTCTCCAGTCCCAAGCAGCGTCAGTTGCAGATTTCCAAGCCAGGCTCATTTAGTATCTTTCATTGAGGCCCCTCTGCACTAGTTCCTGCCCAGCCACTGCTGCTCCCCCGGAAGTCCCACACACACCTGAACCCAGCTAGGATGGCCGTCAATCACAGCCTATTCCATATGCGGCTCTGTCCACCGTTTCTGGGGCTTCTCTCTAGCTCCCTGCAGCCATCGGGCTCCCACTCCCAAACAAAGTCATCCACTTCCTGCTTTCCTAATTTGGCCCTGGGAGGGGAAGTGTAATGGAGGAGGGGTGAATGGGAAACATAACCCCTCCTTAGCCAGGAGGAAGGGAATATACAGTGGGGATGGGACTGATGAGAGTTGTGGTCCCTGCTTTGCAGATCCATCACAATGTTTTGGTAAGAAATGTTTAGGATTTGTGATTGTTTTTTGTCTTTAGTTTTCAGAACTGAAAATATATCTTTCAGCAAAGGCAGATGCATACAAATCTTCTCACAAAGAATTGCCCTCTCTCAAAATGACTACCATCCCCTCTATGGGACTAAAGCCACAGTTTCCCTCAGTTAAGGTACATTCTTTCAAAATGGCTACTGCCTCCCATTATTTCCAGCAACCGTGAAGCAGCAGCTATATTTACAGACTATGCCCTCAGTCCAGTTGAGAACAGTGGAAGATAGATGCCTTCCCAAAATGGTGGCCTAATTGTGAGCAAGTCATGACCTCAGTCCTGCAGACAATGATGGGAGATGGCAGCCATTCTGAAAGAGGGCAGTTCTACATAGAACTCTCTGTGATGAGATATTATTTTGTCAGCCCCTACTGAAGAAGAAACTTTCAGTTTTGAATCATGGCGAAATTACCATGGATCCTAAAAGTGCCTTCCTACACTAAGCTGTCTTCTTCTGCATCACTCTGTTATTAAGATCATGCAGCAGAAAGAAACAGGTACCTTTCATTGTGTCACTCACTGTAATAGGGAGGACCCACTGCCAAAGCGCCCCCTCAGACTGGGACATGGTGTTGCTGGGGTTCATTCTTCCACTCCAGTGCCTTCTATTGCCAGCCATTCTGGTTCTGCAGCCATCTGAGTCTTCCTTGGCCCAGCCCTCCAGCAAGGTCACCTTTCAAGTTCAGTCCTGGTAACAAGAGGCCAACTAACAACCAAACAAATGGTTCTTCTGCTCTTCTTGGGCTAGTCTTTAGCCTGTTTTTCCTGACTCTGACATAGAGAGCTGACTCCCAGGTTGCTTCCCCTGAAGTCCCCCGACAGGATATTACTCACTGAAATGCCGTGCTCTTCACCCCTACTCCCAGGTCCTGCAGAGTTCTTCTTTGTGCCTCTAACTGAGCACTGCCTCTGGAGGCTCTTCTTCCTGGCAGGTTCACAATGCCTCCCCTTTCCTGGGACGCTGGCAGCTTCTCCTAGTGACCTCCTGTAATAACCTTAGTCCCAGATTTGGACCTTAGCGTCCAAAATATGGGGGTTAGCATGAAAACCTCCAAGCTTAGTTACCAGCTTGGACCTGGTACCTGCTGCCACCACCCAAAAACTTAGAGTGTTTTGGGGCACTCTGGTCCCTCTGAAAAACCTTCCCTGGGGACCCCAAGACCCAAATCCCTTGAGTCTCACAACCAAGGGAAATAATCCTTTTTCCCTTCCCCCCTCCAGGTGCTCCTGGAGAGATACACCGACACAAGCTCTGTGAAACTACACAGAGGGACTCCCCCCTCTCCGTTCCCAATCCTGGAAACAAAAAGTACTTTCCTATTCCCCCAGAGGGAATGCAAAATCAGGCTAGCGATCCAACACACAAATCTCCCCTTGATTTCTTCCTCCCACCAATTCCCTGGTGAGTACAGACTCAATTTCCCTGAAGTAAAGAAAAACTCCAACAGGTCTTAAAAGAAAGCTTTATATAAAAAGAAAGAAAAATAAGTACAAATGTTCTCTCTGTATTAAGATGATACAACACAGGGTCAATTGCTTAAAAGAATATTGAATAAACAGCCTTATTCAAAAAGAATACAAATCAAAGCACTCCAGCACTTATATTCATGCAAATACCAAAGAAAAGAAACCATATAACTTACTAGCTGATCTCTTTGTCCTTACACTTAGAAACAGAAGACTAGAAAGTAGAACTACTTCTCCAAAGCTCAGAGAAAGCAGGCAGACGGACAACAAAGACACAGACACTCAATTCCCTCCACCCAAAGTTGAAAAAAATCCGGTTTCCTGATTGGTCCTCTGGTCAGGTGCTTCAGGTGAAAGAGACATTAACCCTTAGCTATCTGTTTATGACACCTCCGTTAAGATACTTCCTGTCACAGAGTCACCGGGCGATGCTCTGGAACTGCTCCCCACCAAGCCAGTCAGGACTTTGGGGAGCCTCCTCTCCCTTGGAGCAGACTTGTTCAGGGCAAGAAGCTCACACGTCTTCACCTCCTGGGTCTCTCCTTGGAGCATTCAGCATCTGCTGCCCCTCCGTGCGCTTCCCACAGCGAGCCTGCCCCAGCGGGGTCCTGGGGAAGCCACAGGGTCCTGCACCCCCACTTTGCAGTCAGACGTGACTCAGCCAGCCAGTAAAACAGAGGTTTATTCGATGACAGGAACAGGGTCTAAAACAGAGCTTGTAGGTACAGTGAACCGGACCTCTCTGCCGGGTCCATTCTGGGGGTCAGTGAGCCAGACCCTCACGTCTGCCCTCAGCCAGCTCCAGACTACCAACCCATACTAGCCCCTCCTCTCTGCTCAGCTCCTTTCCTGGGCCAGGAGGTCACCTGATCTCTTTGTCTCCAACACCTTCAGCTGGCACCTTTGCAGAGAAGGGGCCCAGACCATCAGTTGCTAGGAGACAGAGTGCCAGGCATTTAGGTGCACTGTCCCTTTGCTCTTCAGCAATCACATGCCCTTATCCCACCACCTAGATACTTAAGAACTGCATAGGGGACACTGAGGCACCAACACAGTATTCAGAGGAAACATCAAGAACATTCCCAGTTTGTCACACTTCCTTTCTGAGGCTAAGACCACTCTGGCTGCTAAGAAAAGTTAGTACAAGGCTGGACAAAGGGTTTCAACCAGTGTCTCTGCCATCATCACAGCCAAGTAAAATAAATTCTCAGGGGAAATTAACGTACCTGTTAAACATGTTAGAAGAGCAAAATGTGTTGTGGACAAATGAACATTGGGCAATATAATGTTTCCATCCAGGTCTGATCTATTTACTGGAGGTTTTTAAGAACAGGTTAGATAAACACTTGTTGGGGATAATCTAGGTTCACTTGGTCCTGCCTCAGTGCAGAGAACTGGACTGAATGACCTCTTGAGGTCCCTTCCAGCCCCACATTGCTATGATTCTCTATTATCAGTTTTGCTATAGCCTCTCCAGCATTAAACAGAATATATAGTTGTGCCAATCTTGAAGAAGGGAGATTGTGCCAGTCCAAATAATGATAGAGTTATGGGCTTATTGCCAGTACCAGGAAAAATCATGATGAAAGTAATTGTCAACAGATTAAGGCCAGTTTTAGAGGAAGTATCAGGCAAGGAACAGTGTGGCTTCAGACCCGGCTGAAGTTGCATTGATCAGATATTCACACGCCAACAGCTGATGGAAAAAGAGATGTTACAGATGTTTGCTGTTTCCATCAACTTCACAAAGGCATTTGATTCAGTTTGGAGGGAAGCATTATTGAAAGTAGCAAAATTGTATGGTGTTCCTGATAAGATTAATTGCAATTACAAAGGTTATGTCCGAAGACTTGTGTAGCACCGTAAGCCAATTAAGCATCTGGTTCAATTCAAAGTCTGGTGCAAGACAAAGGGACATCCAATCACCATCATTTTTCATCATGCTCTTTGACCAGACATTAAGAATGTTAGATGAGTTGGAAGGTATGCCATTGGATGATCTAGAGTTAAGTTCTTTAGCTTATGCAGATGGCACTGTACAACTAGCAGACTTGTTTGCTACCTTAGAAAAATGATGTTGTTGACTTGGACTTACAAAAAATGCCAAGAAGACAAAGTGGTTGCATCTTGGAAAAAGGGACAAAAAATAAAGTGTTGAAATGCAGCAGCTATGAAGTCACATAAGTAGAATCTTATGTGTACCTAGGAAACTTCATCAGTGCTAATGGCTCCGTCAAGGATGAGATTAAAAGGAGATGTGCCTTAGCTACAAGTGCTGCACAGAAACTGATGAAAATATGGACTGATAAAAACTAGGGATGTCAAAAAATTTACAAAAATAATCGCAATTAATCACGAGATTAAAAAAATAGTCACGATTAATTGCAGCTTTAAGTGCACTGTTCAATGGTAATGGAATACCGATTTAAATTTATTGTAAATATTTTGGAGGTTTTTCTACATTTTCAAATATATTGATTTCAATTACAACACAGAATACCAAGTGTACTGTGCTCACTTTATATTATTTTAATACTCATATTGCACTACAATTGAACTGAAAAATTTAATTGAAAAATTGAAAAATACTATTTCTTTTATCTTTTTACAGTGCAAATATTTGTAATAAAAATAATATAAAGTGAGTAGTGTACAATTTGTTTTCTGTGTTGTAACTGAAATCAATATATTTGAAAATGTAGAAAAAAATCCAAAAATATTTTTACTTTTAAATTGGAATTCTATTACTGTTTAACAGTGAAATTAAAACTGAAATTAATCACAATTTTTTTTAATTTAGTTAATTTGTTTTGAGTTAATCACTTGAGTTAACTGTGATTAATTGACAGCCCTAATAAACATTTTAAAACACTATGGATTCTTAATTTTTCCGTTAACATGCACATTTTCTCACTGGTATATTAATCATCCAGTAGTAGTGCTACTCTGGCTTTTAGTATCTTTCCATCAGCAACACCTTAACATTTAAAAGTTATTGTTCCATCTAAAATTGCCTGCCAGTATAGGCCCACATCTGCTGTTATAAAGAAGTTTTAGGGTTGGAAGACTTTCATAGTATCAAGAAGAAATTCTAGAACCCAGTGATCAACAGCAACTTCAGAAGCAACTTGTTCTTCACCAATCTATTGTCTGAACTGTGTTATGTTCTGATCTTTCCATCTTAGGCCACCCATTTGTAGCAACATAATCTAAACAGCATAACTCACCTGCCAAGTTCTCATGCTTCTCCACCAACAGGAGTCCACTGGTAGGCACTTGTGGACTTTGGACACAAGTTAACTAGCAGAGAAAAACTTCCTCTACATCTTCCAAATTTCCAGAATGGTGCTTTTTGTGATCAAGATTGTGAGTATTCTAGCAATCAAAAGTCATTCCTTTGTTTCCTAAAATTCTTGAGTCCTGCTTTTGGCTTATATCAATATCCTGGAAATTTGATATAGGAGTTTCTCAGTTATCAACTTATTTTAACAACTTCAGTCTCTTCACTAAAGTTAACACTGTACAAGTACTTTTTGTCACTTCACAACCAGCACATTTTTCATATGACTGCTGCCTTCCATGGCTTGGGTACAGGGCTTTGTATACATTTGTATCCACAACAAGTAGATTAACTAAAAGGTCTCTGAGTAATTATGATGTACTATGAGCTACACAAAGTAGGAGGAATTATGTGCTTTGCTATCTAAAATGCTGAGTCCACTGCAGCAAACATATATGTTATACACTGTTTTCAGATTTCAGTCGCTATACTATGGGTGTACTGAAATAGGAAATAATGCACAAGGCAAACATAAATAACATAAAGGTCTCCTGTCTTCTACTCTTCTTGAACATATTCCCCCTTTCCACCCTGTTCTGCACAAGAGGAGGACTCAACTAGAAGAAATCTGGCCCTTCTCCTCTTGAAAATAATATTTCAGAAAAAGAAGAATCTCTTCCCTCTTGTAAGAGATTTATTTATCTTCAGTGTTTGACTTCCATTTGATTACCAAGCTGCTTGAAGAGCCGCTGGGTTTGATGAAAGTAAAGACAGTTGATGGACTCGGTTGCAAATTGTAATCCTGACATCTGTTGTTTTCTTACCTCTTGCTGACCTTCACTGATTTGACCAGATCCAACAGCTAAAAGAATGAATTTTGATTTAGGGACATCTTTCTACGTGGTCAGTCCCACTCTGATGAAGTGGCTTTTAGCCCACGAAAGCTTATGACCAAATAAATTTGTTAGTCTCTAAGGTGCCACAAGGACTCCTCATTGTTTTTGCTCATCCAGACTAACACGGCTACCGCTCTGAAACCTGTCCACTTTTATACCGTCTCTTTCTGGGTTCAGATGTGGTAAGGAGGAAATAGAAACTCCCTGTTTTCCAAGGTTTGGAGATGCAGAGACCTGAAGTGTGCTTTCCCATTGTAGATAAGATGGGATAGTGCCCCACCTACAGGCAGCTATATGTGGGTTACCCTACCCAAATACAACAGCAGTGAATAGGTCCTGTTCTCAGCACCGGATACCTTTATCACTGATGTCTAGAAACTCCCCAGGTTCCAGGTACCTCAGAATGAGCAATAGTAGCAAGTTTTGTATAAAGAAACTGGAAAGGAAATGGTGAGGAAGGGGTCAATGTTGTCTTTTTCTCTTTGACTTCAACACTCCTGAGATGGTTCACAATTATTATTATTATTTATTTGTATAATGGCAGTGCCTAGCAGTGCCAGTCATACAGCAGGACCCCACTGTGGTAGGTGCTGTACAAAGAACAACAAGATGGTCTCTGCCCCCAAGGAATTTACAATCTGAGTACAAGATGAGACAGCAGGTGGATAGAGACATACAAATATAGTAGGGGCAAGGAAACAATGTTGTTTCTCAAAATGTTGTGACATTACACATTTCTGTTGCAACTGCCCTAGCTAAAAATGTTCTGTGGACTGTTACGAGTTGCAAACTGACTGACTTGTAGTGAAACCAGTGCTTTGAGATCCAGATGAAATGTCCTAGAAAAATCAAAACATTGTTTCTTTGTCGTGTTTTTATTTTGCTCTGCAGATTGATAGTTGTAAATCAGAGTCTAAGGCTCATAATTAGAGCAGTGCAGTGATGAGCATGATGGTGTAATTTATACCTTGGACCTCATTTATCTCTCACACAAACTTTACATGGGCGTAATTCCATTGACTTTAAGGTAAAGTGTAAAGTGCCTGCCTACGCCATTACCCGTAGAATATTGTATGTAATACACTGTGATAAAGTCATGTAGTTATCCACGGCATTCTTGAAAACAACTATCCATTTATGCTGTTGCGGGTTATATACATTTTGTTTTTTTTCAAATAATTTTCATTTTGAGAATCACTGGTAGAAAGCAGAAAAAAAAAGGAGAAATTGAGTGTATAAAGGGTGACAACTGTAGCTGTCCTTATTTGCTAGTTTTCTTTTTGAGCACTTGTAAATAACTTCATCACTCATGTGATCTCTCTTGGCTTCCTCTGTGTACTGCTTTTATCTGCATGTGTGGCTCTATATTTGTGAGCAAAGCTGCTCTGCAAACACAGTCCATGCAGTGGAGAAGCTAGAGAATCCCCTTCCGAACATCTGTCTTTATTAATGAATGAACCAGCCATGTGATAGCATAAAGATCAGCTCAAACTTTCTCCTCAAGCTTGGGTGCTCCTAATGTTCCTCTCTCGACTGTTCAGCCTGTACTTTTCTGCCAGAGGTCTACTCCCACATCCCTGATATCCAGGCGGGATAATGAGTGAGCCACCTCAGTGAATGGCCAGAATAGGGTATTTCAGGCAAACAGTGTCAGCCTGTTGCAGCATGCACAGGTATGTATGTCTTGGCCTTCCTCATTGTAATGATAGTCTTTGCTGCCTTTCCACAGTTTGTTTGAGTTGCATATAAGGGGTGCACATCATGTGGCCTGTGATATTGCTTCTTGGCATGTGTTTGTCATTTCTGAAGACAGGGCTCTGTGTACTCTGTGGTGCACTAGCCCTATTTCTGTGGCATTGCAATCTTGAACTTGGTGGCACACTGAAGTTTCTGGGTTGGTCAGGCAAATTGAACAGCAGAGATTTGTGCTTCATTAAATACGAAAAAGGACAATGCAGCCCATCAATATTCTTTGTGTTATTCATTTTGATACCAAATTCAGTGTGAGTCTCAATTTTAGAATGCTTTCCAGAATAACTTTTCAATGTGCTGCCGAATTTTCTATGGAACTGTGGAGGTTTTCAGAGAAAGCTGGCAGGTTTTACAAGCTTGTAAAGAGGTAGTTGGGGCTTTTGATGCAAGGATAGAGTCAGAGGTGGTCTGGTACCCAGATTCAGCTGAAGCATATGGCAGCTACAGATCTCCTCTTTCCCTCCCACTTGTGAGCATGGCTGGGGGTGAATCAGAATGTTTGGTGTGTGTATGTGTGTGTGTGGGGGGGGGGGGGAGGTGTTGAGCTCCTACTTCTCTGCCCCAATCTAATTGGCACGATACTCAGAAAAAGTAAGATTTGAACTTAGAAGACACATAGAAAAATGAGAAATGGTTTCAAAAACATAGCTAACACTGTTTATTTTGTTTGTGAGAGGATACAGTTATTGATGACTGCCTGAGGTTTATCTGGCTACAAAGATAAAATTATCTTGTGAAATGTAGGATACATCTGTTCTGACAAGTTTATTAAAATACAAACCTCAGCAAAAAAGGGATTTGTCATAAGTCTAAGTCAAGAAAGATTTACTAGATTATTATGACAATGAGGTCGGTAGTTAGTATACAAGAATGGAAAAATTCCAAAGCCCATTATGCAAAACCCAGGAGCCAAAGTCAGTTAACTTGGGCTCGGAGAATCATGGCAACGGGGTTTTTTGGCAGTGTCGACACACCCTCTGTGTGTCTAAGGGTCAGATCCTGCTAACTCTTACACACCTGAGTAGTCCCATTAACATCAATTTCTTGATGACTGGCATGATTAGGAGTTTGTAGAATGGGTGAGGTCTTTAGGTAATGTAGAAGAATACTACACTATCATACTGCATTATTTGACTAATAGTAAGTGATCATGTAACTTATTTTCCACAGTCTGAAAAGGCTCAAAGGGGCAGAATTACGACTGTGTATTCTGTCTTAGCTTTTGCATTTCCTGGTTTTTGACTGTTTAACCTTGCAATCTTGGCTTAACATATTTGTTTGTGTGGAATTGAATATATATTAAAATATTCACCAGCCACATCAAAGTTCAAACTACCTCTGTAGCATGTATTCTTTACATTTGGTTAATAGTTACATATAACCTCCTCTTTGGCATATATTCTTGATAGCTCATTTAGACGGTATATAATCAGAGGAGAGCCAAGGTTCGGGTAAATTTGGGATCACGCTGAGTATGCAACACTAAGACTGTCATCTCTGAGATACAAAAAACCCGGGATATCCGGGATGATCTTGAGCTCATAACACTGGACAGCTGGCAGTGTGTACTACACACCTTTACAGATTTCCCAGCACAGCTATTACAAAAAAGGAATGATTCTGGGGAAATGTGAGACAGGTGGTGATCTTAGCATGCACACGTGCTCCTTTAACCATCTCTTCTCTCTCTCTCTCTCGCTCTCTCTCTAACACCTCCCCCCCCACCCCCACACACTATAGATTAATCTCCTTAGGAAATCTCCTTCCTAAAATAAACCTTTCACATTTAATTAACATCATTTTATGATATGAATGTAGCAGAGATTTCTACAACTGTGCCAAATGTTGCCAATCTCATCTCCACAAACCATAAGGAAATGATAAACTTAAGAGAGCCCGATCATCAGAACCTTCATGTGAAGTTGAAAGCCAGGGTGCAGGCATTCAAATCCACCAACTCTAAGAGGCCTTGATGGATATTCTTGAACAATACTCTCGTCTAGTCCATTCTCAGTGTGTTTCAGTAACGTGGTGCACTGTGGTAACAGCACAAACAGGAGACCCTCTTTCACAACCACACACAAACATTCTCTGTGTGAGAAAAAGAAGCAGTAAAGAAAAGGTCAGCAGAAAAGGCCGAGGGGCAATGAGAGGTCTGAACCCCCCAACTGAGCAAAGGGCCAGGAAAATGCTACGTGCACTGCTTGTTCTTTGCAAACTTGCTGGGGAGAAACAAACGAGTCTGACCCATGGCTTGGCTCCTGGACTTCTGATCCCTACAGAGGTGGCCTGAGAAAGTGCAGGGGACTTCCAGAAAAGCACACTCCTCTCCCAGATGACCTGTAGCCAGCAAGCTTGGGGATGCAGAGAAATACACTACAGACTTTATCTGAGCAGATCTTATCAATTTATTTCAATCCACACTACCCTCACCAGGAGGAGCCAGCAGTCCCCTTGTGTGCTTTGCTGCTCAGGGCAGACTGTGCCTTCTTGAGGCACAGTCCCTCTGCATGGGGTAGGATGGCTCCACATTGCACCCTACCTGGTCAGTGGCTAAATGCCAGAACTGGCCCCAAAGATGTAAATTCCCATGGCATTTTCCATTCCACTCCCCAAAGGCCTGATCCAAAGCTCACTAAATTTAATGGGAATCTTTATACTAGCCAAATGTATACACCAAACTACCTCCCTTTTCTCATTCAAATCCTCCTAAATACGCAGGCCTGATCTACAGTACAGTTAGGTTGATACAGGGCAGCATGCGTTGACCTAACTATAGAAGTGTCTACACTTAAATTTGACTTTCACTGATGTAACTGCCCTGCTACACTGGTTTAATAACTCCACCTCCATGACCAGTGTAGAATCAAAGTCAATGTAATTAGGTCGACACAGAGTCAGTATACACACTGCGTTGCTTATGTCGACGGTTACTGGCTTTCAGGAGCCATCCCACAATGCCCCACCCTGATAATACAATCAATACAAGCACTCCTGGTGAGGACGCACACCGCCGACACAAGGAGCAAAGGGTGGACACACACAAGCGATGTCATTACTGCGGTGGCCGTGTGCCGACAGAAGTTAGGTAGACTTCATTGTGTAGTGCAGACATGACCTCACTTCTGCTGAGTCACCTACCAGTACAAAGAGTCAAATTAATTTAAAAATAACCACTGCTCTAATGTAATGGAACTGCCAAGATGTGCATGCAGCTATGTTATATTAATGCAACCCTTTTTGTTTTCTTCTCCTTTCCAGCCACCTATGAAGTGCATGTGTTGTGGCACTTGTGCTGTTTGAATAATGGAGGGAAGGGGAAAGGTTGTCAAAAATGTTCCCTTTCTTTTAAAACTGAAGGTTAATATTTTGTTTAAACAACAAGAACAAAAAACCTCCCCAGAAGGCCAATCAGCTCTGGAATTTAGAGTGTGAGCTTTCTGGAGCAGGGGCTGTGGGCCTGATTCTTCTTAGATCTGGCTACACCTAACACTTAGGTCAACCTAACTACATTGCTCAGGGCCATGAAAATGTTCACACCCTGTGCAACATAATTAGGTAAACCTAACCGTCACTGTAGATACAGCTAGGTTGAAGAATTCTACTGCCTCTCAGAGAGGTGGATTAACTACATTGATGGGGAAAAACACTTCTTTCCATTTAGGAAGCATCCACATTACAACACTACAGCCGCATAGCTGTAGACATACCCTGTGTCACACTAAGGCCACTTCTCACCACCGAATCAGTGAGTATCAAGGAACTTTACAATGGGAGTCAATTTGATTTGCATCCACTTTGAGACTCCTTTCTGTGACTAGAGTGGTGTAAAATGACCTTAATGTAAATGAGGGCTAATTTGTGTCTTGGCTAATTTCTGTGAGATGCCTAGCATGCTTTTGATTGTACCCTCTCTTTCATTCTATATAGTTAGTTAATAATATATAATGTGGGTTGAACCTAGTGAGATACTGAGCCATTGTGCCTCATGGAAACTCTGTTAACCCAAATTTATAACAGTGACTTCTTGCTGCAATAGCACAGCAATCAAAGGAGCAAACCCTAAAAACAATAGCAAAAAATTCTGGACATTGACAAAAAGAAGAGAGAACTATTGGATTTCTCTGCTTCTGTGGATAGCATTGGTATTGTGGATGGCATCAATCATAATTTTTGCCAGATGAAGCTGTACCTCGCCAAACCCAAACTAGTTCTACAATGTGGGAATAAATGGTCGCATGAAACAGATGGTGATATAAAGCTGGCTAGCTCAGGCAAAAAACCTGGACAAACTAGCAGAAGTGGGAGAATCATATAAGTGGAAAAACAGCTGCAGATCGATGAAGCTATTGATAAAACCAAAGAGTTTTCAGTTGCTGCTCTCCAAAATATTGCTGTATTGGAGAGACAAGCAGAGAGCTGTAGAATCAGGACAGAAGTCAAAATCTCCAGACACACGGCTTCTCTGTGGGTTGGAATAACCCAGAGCTGAATGTATTTATTTTTGGCACTATTCCCTAAGCTTCTTGATTTAGGCACAGAGCAAGACATCCTCTTTACTGAGAGAGGCTACAGGATCCCAACTAGAAGTACATCAAAGAGAATCAGACTGATGGGGCATTCATTGTCGTTATCAATTTCAGGAACAAAGACCTAATCTAAAGGCTGCTAGGCCCAAGAACAACAACCCTTTGGAAGGACAGAAAATGTTGTTTCTCGATATAAAGTCAATAACATAATCAGAAAAAAGGTGTGAATCTGATCAAAAGAATGAGAGTGGGGGCATGTCTACATTACACATGCCCTTACAGTAATTACTGAGCTGACCGATGTCCACACTACCCTCACCAGGAGGGCTTCCACTGACTGACGAAGGGCAGTATGGGGAGCTAAGAGCCAGGGCTCTCAGTTCTCAGTCAGGAGCCCAGATTCCCCCTGGGCTCTCAGCTCCCTACACCCAGCCAGGAGCAGGGAGCAGCCACCCGGGCTTCTCAGCTCCCTGAGTGGGGAGCTGGGTGGGTACAGCCCAGCTCAGAGGGGGAGCTGGGGTCACCTGGGTTTTAGCTGCCCATGTTTTTTGTCAATTTCACAGCTTCAGCATGGAGCCCTGAAATTGATAAGACAGCTGAGAACCAATGTAAGTAATCCAGCATCTCCACAGACACTACATTGCCCGCACTACACCGACATAAGCCCTCTGCTGGAGGTGGGGTTATTTTGTCAGCTGTCTTACATCTCCCTAACTATGTAGTGTAAACCAGGCCAGAGAGATTTTTGATAGGAGGGTTTAGATGGGGCTATTTTGTACCCATCCAAACTGAATTGTGCACCACAGTACAGCTTTCTTGTTATGGGGCAAGTCTTCAACTCTTAGATTATAAAAGAAAATCAAAATGAAAAGACAAGCAGAAGACTTAGAGCCAGATCCTTGACCCTGTCCTGGCCACTTTCCACTGCTCTGGTAGTGCAAAATGACTGGTAAACTGACATAAAGGAACAGCTAAGGATTCTCCTGACATACAGGAATCATAAAGCCAACGTAGCCAGCTCTGGGCCACCCACATCTCGTCACATAGAGGAGGTGTTGGGGGTTGGGAGTTGTTGGGTAGTGGCATGTTTATACAATGACTACAGTAGGGGAAGTTCCCCAGTATGTTTCAGCTGCTTTGTGCCAGTCAGGTTTAGCAGGCCAGTAAAACCAAATTTATGGCTATTTTACATGACAAAACAGCGAGAGTGCACTGGTGAATTTGGTCAACTTTCCCCCCCACTTCAGACAATGCTATTTTAATTGTGTTCTTGTCTTGTGGGAGAATTCCTTTCCTTTCTCCCAGCTACATGGCCAATTTACTATCATATTTCGCTTTAAACAAATCTCCTGGAAGCGGCTATATTTCCATTATGTATACTGATGAGCCGAACAAATGAAACAACACTTTCCAACCCTGCTCTCAGTGTTTTTAAATCCCTTTCCAGCTCCATTTCCTTATCAGCTATTTTTTTTTAAATGAGAGAGAATACTTGAACATTTAATTTAAACTTATCAAAACAGAGCAAATGACCATTTCACTTAACTCTTTCAAGAAGAGAAAGGGACTTTTTTTTGGCCATTGTCAAGCCTTTGTGAATTCACCACTGGATGAATGTCTCTGTGAGTGCTTATTAATCATTTTCCATAGTATGGTGGTCTCTGGAATTTTGCTACTTTAGATCTCCTAATATCTATAAAGTATGATGTGTATTTCCTATGTCTCTCTGCTCAGCATAGTTTATTACTGTGTTAAAGTGAATTTTCACTCAGCCTGGTTTTCCTAGTGGGATTCCTTTACCACTTCAATTCACGCTATCTGCAATCCAGACCATATTGTCTGCTAATCTGAGGTAGATGAGATACTGTCCTTTAGATGAGATACTGTCCTTTTATGTTTCTTTTCTTCTTTCTTCGTCTTTCTTTTCCCAGCGCAGTGTCCGGGAAGTGTGGAGAATTTGGGAAAGACGCTATCTCTCCTGCCTTACTCTCTCGCCGAGTTTGAGCTTTTGATGGGAATTGTGAGGAAGGTTGTCATTCATCCAGTCTCGGGCCTCTTTTCTCACTTTTTGTGTGTGAAAGAATAGTAGAAGAATGTCTCTACTTCCCCCAGCAAATGTTCTGGGTGAAGAGAAGACTACAAGGACAGTGAAAGAGGAGAAAGATGGAGAAAATGAACAATGCATACAAAAAAGGAGAGGGAGAGAAAGGAAAGGAAAAGAGGGGGAGGACAGAAAGAAAGGATCAAGGGAGGAAAACTGGAGGAAAAAGAGAAAATACAGAGCAACAGGGAATAACAGAGTAAAATTAAATGAATATCTTACATTTACTGTATGCATCATTTTTCATCTCACAAGTTCCTAACTCACTTTACAAACGATGGAAGTATTGTATTGCTGAAAATGCTTCTGTGTGTTGCCAACCCATGGTCACCTGAACTGCCAAAATGCAATGGAATTACTCTAACTCTGCATAGGAGCAAGAATGGAAGAGGTCATAGAGTACAAGGGCTCTCTGCAGACCCCTACCAGCTGTAACCCTATTGTATTTCCACTGCTTTTCAGTCCTGTGGGTTTCATAAGGTTTCAAAGTATTTTATGATTTGTTTGTTGTTTGTATTACAGCACCTAGAGGTCTGTAAAGAAATCAGGGCTCACTTGCCCTAGGCACTGTACAAATGCATAGTAAGAGAAAGTCCTTGCCCTAAAGAGCTTACAGTCAAAATAAACAAGACAAAGGTTGGGAGAAAGGAATTATTAGTATCCCATTTTACAGCTGAGGAACCGCGAGGCTAAGTGACTTGCCCAAGGTCACACAGGAAGGCTGTTGGAGATCCCAGGTCTAACCCACTATGGTATTTTCTATGGTCTTAAGTTCTACGGTGCAGCCAGGAAGCAACTCCAGTTCTCCTGTGTCCCAGTCCAGCTCCTCAACCACAAGATCAGGATTGCATTTAGTGAGGAATAAAGTTATGTATTAGCATGAGTTTGGCATTGTTCCTCTTTTCACAAGTATTGAAAGACTTTTCAAACAATTTTCAATAAACTTTCATATCACCACACGTCATGTCTTTTGTTTATGCCACAAATTAGGGCAAATCTATTTCATGTCCCTCTGCCTGCAATGCCAGCTTGATTCAAGCCCAGATCCTCCAATGTTGAAATTAATGGGAGTTCGGCACCTAAATACCATTGAGTATCTGGGCCTTAGTTACCGGATTACAGGTATCAGACATAACAAGAAAGTAGAACATTGTTAAAGAAAGTCTTAATGCTATCTCAAATAGCTTTTCTATGTGGGGAGAGTGTGTCATGATTACAAGGTTCAATGTCTCACAAAACACTAGGCCTAACTGCAAATACCACACATCGAATCCCAGTGAGATATAATTTATGTTTCTAGCCCAGATAGGACATGCTCTACTTGCCACTGAATTCAATAGGGGTAGGTTCAGGCCCAGTGTCTGTGAAATACTGACCCTTAACATTGCCACTGGCACAAGCCTGAATAAAATAACCATTGTTTTAACTCATGTTAACTGTGCAGTGAATGAGGCATCGGCTTCAGGTCTTGTAAGTCTGCACCGCTCCTAATGCTCAAAGCAGATGGACCCAGGAGCGGCGCCAGGGTTTCTGACGCCCTAGGTGGACGGCCATTTTGCTGCCCCCTGCGGGTCCGGTGGACTTACCGCAGTGATGCCGGTGGGCGGTCAGCTGGTCTAAAGGCTCCAGTGGACCTGCCGCATGCATGACTGTGGTAGGTCCGCTGGAGCCTTTCGACCAGTGCACCGTCCGCCGAAATGACTGCGGCAGCTCCACCGGAGCCTTTCCAGCAGCGGACCATCCGCCGGCATGACTGCGGTAGGTCCACCGGACCCACATGCCGCCCCCCCTGGCAAAATAGCACCCCTCAAAAATTTTGGCACCCTAGGCCATTGCCTAGGTCGCCTAAATGGTAGAGCCGGCCCTGGATGGACCCCATGAAATACATGGAGTCTGAGGTTCTGGGGGTATCTAACTAGCTTTTTCCACATAAGGGCATGTCTTTCTTCATTCCAACAACTTAAAAAATTACATTTGAAAGTCTATGTGAAGAGAATGCAAAGTTTGCATGGTTCTGAATTCAAAGAGGCAAATCCTCAGCTCGTCATAGATCCATTCACTTCTGCCTTAACATTGCCCTCTTGTGCATATATGCTGTGACAAAGTTCCTCCTTTACCTTGGTGGGTCCTGCAGGTTTGATCACCTCAGTGATCTTCCCCACAGTCTGGATCAACTCCTTCTGTGTCTGATCAGGAGTTGGGAGGTTTGGGGGGAATCCAGGCCAGCCCTCTACTCCGGGTTCCAGCCCAGGGCCCTGTGAATTGCAGCTGTCTATAGTGCTTCTTGTAACAGCTGCATGACAGCTACACCTCCATGGGCTACTTCCCCATGGCCTCCTCCAAACACCTTTCTTTATCCTCACCACAGGACCTTCCTCCTGGTGTCTGATAACACTTGTACTCCGAAGTTCTCCAGCAGCATAGCCTCTCACTCTCAGCTCCTTGTGCCTCTTGCTCCCAGCTTCTCACATGCACTTCCTCTCCTCTAGCTCCTCCCCATCTGACTAGAGTGAGCTCCTTTTAAAACCCAGGTGCCCTGATTAGCCTGCCTTGATTGGCTGCAGGTGTTCTAATCAGCCTGTCTGCCTTAATTGGTTGTAGCAAGTTCCTGGCTACTCTAGTGCAGCCCCTGCTCTGGTCACTCAGGGAACAGAAAGCTGCTTCTCCTGGGGCTAGTTCTGACTCTTCCTTCTACCACTCTGCTGTAGAGGAAGGAGGGAGAGGGCTGCTGCTGCTGTTCCTGCTGGGCGCTGGGCCCTCGCTGCTGCTGTTTCTGCTGCTGTTCCTGCTCCTGCTGCTTCCCTGGCTGGGCTAGACACCACCACCTACCCCTCTCTCTGCTGTCTGTTTGCTGGCTGGCTGGTGGTTCCCCCCCTCACCTCAGTTACTGCTGTTATTCCACCTACAGCCCTTTGGGGGGGGGGCTGCTGGCCTGCTTCCCAGAGAGGAGGGGAGTGAGGGACCCCAGCTCTTGTTGCTGAGGACACCACCCTCTGAGCAGGGTCCCTCCTGCCTGGACGCCAGACCACCACCACCTGGAGCTGCTGGGGCTACTGTGGCTGTTGCTGGGGAGCTGTTGGTGCCCGGAGGAGGAGAAGAAGGAGAAGTCGACCACTCGCTGCTGGAGACAGTATGAAGGCCACTGTGGAGGGGGCTTTTCTGGACTGAGTCTTTTTCAAACTGTGCTCTTGTGGTGGGGGTTTGGACTGTGTCTGCTGGGGCACCGGGGGTGTGGCGTGGAACCTGCCCCCAGTCCATCCGTGTCCCCTCTCACCCCCACCACCATCGTTGCCCCCTCCACCACCCCCGCTGGCTGTTTTCCTTCTGCTTTGGACTCCTGCCTCTGGGTCTGAGCTGCTCGCCTGGCTCACCACGCCCACTTCCACCATTTGGGCCTGCAGCAGCAGCAGCCAACCATTGACTTTTTGGCACGAGTGCCTGTGGGTGCACCACCTCCCCCCCTCATACTGGACTGACCCCCTCCCCTTTGCCACATTTGTCCACCCCACCTATTTCCCTCTGCTGCCTGATAGTTCTGCCCCGGCCCTGTCGCTGTCCCGTGGTCCCTCTACCCCAATCTCAGCTCGCCCTTTCCCCCCACCCTGTGCTCCCCCAGCCCTGATCGGTCCCCCCCCCATGTGCCCACGCCCCCTCTCAGGCGCATGTGCCCTTCCCCATTTGGTTTCCCCTTGTTCACTGCACTCCCCCCTCTGCCGTTGCCCCCCCGCTTCCCCAGTGCAACTGGAGGAGCCGGAACCCCCCTCTGCGTTGGTGCCCTGCAACAATCCCACCCTTAGTCCTTGGTTGCTCCCTACGCCCCTTTAGCCTTCCCCTTCTGGCGCCCTCCTCCCCTGCCTGCAGCCTAGCGGGGAGGGGTGGCCGCCTCCTCTCCTTCCCCTCCCCTCGCTGTTTGTCCCCCTCCCCGCTCTCGTTATGGCGGGGGATGCGGCGGGGGAGACCCCTCGCGATGCTCCCACTGCCCCTCCTCCACCTGCCCCCGTGTCCACTGCCCAAGCCTCTACCTCGACCGCCGCTGCCGATCCACCTACCACCGCCCCTGCTGGGGCACCGGCGGCGGCGAGTACTGGGGAGACCTCCATTGCTGCCACGTCTCTCGCCCCTTCTGATTCGGGGGGAGCCCCCCCAGCCGGTGGGAAGGGTCGGGGTGGGAAGAAGGGTAAGGGCCCAGCTAGAAAGGCCAGGCCCTCCATGGCGGAGACTGCCCCCGCTGCCGCAGCCCCGCTACCGGCTGCGGCGTCCCTCCCCGCTATTCCCTCCACCAGTTCTGCAGGTGTCCCTCCCCCGGCCCCCAGGGCGTACGCCCAGGTGGCGGTGGCCCCCCCGCCTGCCGCTGCTCCTCCGCCCGCCGCTTCTGTCAACATCTACAGCGGCCGGGGCCCCTTTCCCACTTTGACCAGGAAGCACGGCGTCCGTTGCCTCCTGGTGCCCGCCTCGCCCCACGTGGAGACCTACGTGCGGGCGTTGGCCAGGGTAGTGGGGCCCACGGCCATCGTGGCGGCCTCCAAAATGTACGGGAAGGTGGTCTTCTTCCTGGCATCGGAGGCTGCCGCCCAGGAGGCGGTAGAGACGGGCCTGGCGGTGGGGGGCGTGTTCGTCCCCCTGGAGCCTTTAGAAGACCTGGGGGTCCGCTTGATCTTGACCTCCGTCCCTCCCTTCCTGCCCAATGCCGCCCTGCTGCCCGCCCTTTCTGCCCTGGGACGCCCCATCTCTGTCATCAGCCCTCTCCCCTTGGGCTGCAAGGACCCCGCCCTCCGTCATGTTCTCTCGTTCCGCCGGCAAGTGCAGCTTCAACTGCTGCCGGCGGCGCGTGGCGGAGAGGCGCTCGAGGGGTCCTTTCTGGTCCCTTACCAGGGAGCCCACTACCGGGTGCATTACTCAACGGGGGAGGCCCGGTGCTACCTCTGCCGGGCGATGGGTCACGTCCGGAGAGACTGTCCCTTGGCCCAGCACGGAGGAGCGTCCGGGACCCCCGAGCCCCGGCAAGGCGCCGGCCCTGTCATCGCCGGTCCCTCTAGCTGCCCGGCACCCGAAGCTGCCCCTCCTCCTCCTTCTCGGTCCACCTCTGTGGAGGAGGGTGTGGCGGGGCTACCGCCAGCCATGGGAGAGGGCTCGTCCCAGGGGGAATCCTCCCCGGTTTCTGCTGTCCCACCACTGCCTCCTCGAGTCCCTGAGCCATTGCCCTTGCCCCCCGAGCCGACCCCTGTTAGCCAGCCCCCGGATGATGCCATGGAGGGCTGGTCCTTAGTGCAGGGGAAGCGGGGCAAGCGGAAGGCTCGAGTTTCTTTACATCCTTCGGATTCGGAGGCCCCCCGGAAGAGCAGGAAGGGGGGCGCCGATGTCGAGTCTTCCGCCTTGTCCCCTGATGACTCCCAGTTTGTGGTGCCGGCTGGGGATGTCGTGGCAGCACCGGAAGGTGACACCGCCCTTCCTCCGGGGTCCCTTCCCATGGATGCCCCCGATGGAGCCTCTCTCGCCCCCTTCCCACTTGGCACCTCTGAGAGCGCCGCGGTGGGTATCGCCTCGGGTGCTGGCGGGGAGGGCCCTGGGGTGGTGGACTGTGATCTCCCTCCCATCTACACAGAAATCGAGGCCCTGGGTTTGACCCCGGTCACGCAGGGGGAGGACGACCCTCTGCCGGTGGGCCTGGATCTGGGTGCCCTCACTACATCCCCCCTGTTCCCAGGTTCCCTTCCCCTACCCGCTGTTTCTGCTCCCACCTCTGAGGGTCCCCTGGAATCTTCCCTCGACTCAGCTGCGGGTGGCACTCTGGCGGCTGCCGAGCCCCTTGGGGTGACGGCCAGTGCCCCGCTGCCGAGACTCGCTTCCCAGGGGGTGTCCCTCTTGGGTGTGGAGGACCCGCCCTCCTTCCTCAGCGGGGACCCCATTGACCACCATCTCTCTCTGGATGCCGAGGCTGCCGCACGTGCCACAGTGGCTGAGCCCGGCATCGTTAGGGGTCCCCTGCCCACTTCCCAGATCCTTGAGCCTGGCCAGGAGGAGCCACCTTCTGGCATCTCACCTATGGAGGCTCCGGATCCTGCCTCTGCCTCCTTCCCGGATTCTCTCCCTGATCCCCGCCCTACTCCTGTTGGCTCTGTCCTTGTCCCCCCCACTTCCTGTGATGCCAGTGCCGCCCCTGGCAATACCTCCCAGGGAGCGGGTTCACTAGTTCTTTCCTGTCCCGACCCCCCAGGGGCTGCTGTTCTCCTTCCACCGCCCCTTCTTGCATCTGGGAGCGGGGCGGGTCGTGTGGCGTCGGTCCATCTGCTGCCATGTTGGGGATCTGCCCCCTGCCTACCCACCTTGGTGGGCCACGGGGCTGTGACGGGGGCCCCACTGGGGGCCAGTCATCGATCGGTGACCCCACCCCCCCATGCGCTGAGGGAGGAACTGCGGGAGTTCCTTGAGGACGTCCGTGGCTCCCGGAACAAAGTCCATCTTGCGCTCCAGCGGTGGGGGGATTTCCATCAGGTCCTCCGGGCTGCGAGGGCCCTCATGGGGGAGGGTAAGAGGACCGGGAAGCAGGCTGCCGTGGCCTACCGGCGGGTCCGTGTCTTCCGTGACTCCTTACTCACCTTCGGGGTTGGTCACGGATTGCTGCGCGGCCTGCCGGAGGCCGTGGGCGTGTCTGCCAGCGAGGATCCCCCCCAGCCCTCCTCATGGCACCGATCATCCTTGCCACTTTAAACACCCGAGGCTGTAGGATGGGTCTCCGCAGGAGCCAGGAGCTCTCCTTCCTCCGGGAGGGGGGGTACTCTGTGGTTTTCCTGCAGGAGACCCATACGGATCTGGCCGCTGAAGCTAGCTGGCGGCTGGAGTGGGGGGACGGGGCCTACTTTAGCCACTTCTCTGTCTGCGCGGCTGGAGTGGCGACCCTGTTCTCCCCCGACCTACGGCCCGAGGTGCTAGGGGTCACCGAGGCTGTGCCGGGTCGCCTGCTGCACCTCCGGGTCCGCATGGAGGGGCTTGTGGTTAATCTCGTCAACGTTTACGCCCCGACATCGGCCCCGGAGAGGCTACGTTTTTATCAGCAGGCATCCGCCTTCCTCGGCTCCCTGGACCCTCGTGAGTGCCTGGTCCTGGGAGGGGATTTTAACACCACCCTCGAGGAACGGGACCACTCGGGGACCGAGCAGTGCCCGGCAGCTGCGGACGTCCTCCGGGAGATTGTCGACCGCCACTCCCTGGTGGACGTCTGGCGCGACCACCACCCAGACGACGTTTCGACGTTCACCTTCGTCCGGATGGAGGCCCATCGGTCGTGCCACTCCCGGCTGGACCGTATTTACCTGTCACGTTTCCACCTTTCACGGGCCCACTCCTCCAGCGTTCGGCCGGCCCCCTTTTCGGATCACCACCTTGCCACCGTGACGGCCTCTCTCTGCGCGGAGAGGCCGGGGCCGGCCTATTGGCACTTTAATAATAGTTTGCTGGAGGATGCGGGCTTTGTGGCGTCCTTCCGGGAGTTCTGGCTGGCCTGGCGAGGGCAGAGGCGCGCCTTTTCCTCGGCGCGGCGGTGGTGGGATCTGGGGAAGGTGCGCGCCCGGCTCTTCTGCCGTGACTACACTCAGGGTGCCAGCCGACGGAGGGATGCGGCGATAGGGCAGTTGAAGCGGGAGGTCTTGGAGCTGGAGAGGTGTCTGGCCGTCAACCCCGAGGATCCATCCCTCTGCGGAGCGTGCCGGGAGAAGCGGGAGGAGCTCCGGGCCCTCGAAGACCATCGGGCCCGGGGTGCTTTTGTTCGATCCCGCATCCACCTCCTTCGGGAGATGGATCGCGGCTCCCGCTTCTTCTACGCCCTGGAGAAAAGGAGGGGGGCCAAGAAGCACGTCACCTGCCTCCTGGCGGAGGACGGCACCCCCCTCACGGATCCGGCGGAGATGTGCCAGAGGGCCAGGGCCTTCTACGCCACTCTTTTCTCCCCGGATCCAACCGATCCTAACGCTTGCAGAGTGCTCTGGGACGGGCTCCCGATGGTCAGCACGGGCGACCGGGACCGGCTAGAGCTGCCTCTCACTCTGGCCGAGTTCTCGGAGGCCTCCGTCACATGCCCACCAATAAGTCTCCGGGCTTGGACGGGCTGACCGTGGAGTTCTACCGCGTGTTCTGGGACGTCCTCGGCCCAGACCTGGTCACCGTCTGGGCTGAGGCTTTGCATAGCGGGGTCCTCCCTCTCTCGTGCAGGCGAGCCGTGCTGGCCTTATTGCCGAAGAGGGGGGACCTCTGCGACTTACGGAATTGGCGTCCCGTCTCGCTCCTCAGCACGGGCTACAAAATTGTTGCGAAGGCCATCTCGATGCGGCTAGGGTCCGTGCTGGCGGACGTGGTCCATCCAGACCAGACCTACACCGTCCCGGGCCGCACCATCTTTGATAACTTGTATCTGGTCCAGGACATTCTGGAATTGGGGTGTAGGGATGGTCTGTCGTTCGCCCTCCTGTCCCTGGATCAGGAGAAGGCGTTCGACCGGATGGATCACGGGTATCTCCTGGGCACTCTGCGAGCGTTCGGCTTCGGACCCCTGTTTGTGGGTTTTCTGCAGGTGCTGTACGCTTCTGCAGAGTGTCTGGTCAGGCTCAACTGGACCCTGACCGAGCCGGTCAGCTTCGGGCGGGGAGTGCGGCAGGGGTGCCCCCTCTCGGGCCAGCTGTACGCTCTGGCAATCGAGCCCTTCCTCTGTCTCCTCACAAGAGGTTGACGGGGTTGGTGCTTCAGGAGCTGGGGCTGCGGCAGGTCCTGTCGGCATACGCTGACGATGTGCTCCTCGTGGTCCAGGACCCGGGCGACTTGGTGCGGGTGGAGGCTTGCCAGGCTGTGTACTCGGCGGCCACCTCCGCCCGGGTCAACTGGGTCAAGAGCTCCGGCCTGGTGGTCGGGGACGGGTGGCAGGCGAGCTCCCTCCCACCTGCGCTTCAGGCCATCCGGTGGAGCACGGGTCCGCTGCTCTATCTCGGCATTTACCTTTCTGCCACGCATCCGTCTCCGCCGGAGAACTGGCAGGATTTGCAGGGCAGGGTGACGGAGCGGCTCCGGAAATGGACAGGACTACTCCGGTGCCTCTCCCTTCAGGGGAGGGCACTGGTGCTTAATCAACTGGTCCTGTCCATGCTCTGGTACCGACTCAACACCCTGGTCCCGGCCCCGGGTTTCCTGACCAACCTCCGGACGGTGATTCTGGAGTTCTTTTGGCCAGGGACGCACTGGGTCTCTGCAGGGGTCCTCCACCTGCCCCTGGAGGAGGGGGGGCAGGGCCTGAAGTGCTTACGCGCTCAGGTCCATGTCTTCCGCCTCCAGGCCCTGCAGAGGCTCCTGTTTGGTGCGGGTAGTCCGACGTGGAGCGTATTGGCGCACGCCTTCCTCCGCCGCTTCCGAGGGCTCCAATACGACCGGCAGCTCTTTTACCTCCATCCGAGAGGTCTTCCGCGAGACCTCTCCGGGCTGCCAGTCTTCTACCAAGATCTCCTCCGGACCTGGAAGCTCTTTTCAACGACCAGGTCCGTGGTGGCCACCATGGGGGTTGACCTCCTCGCGGAGCCCCTGCTACACAATCCCCAGCTTCGTGTGCAGGTGGCGGAGTCCCCCACGGTGTGCCAGAGGTTGGTCTCGGCAGGAGTCACCAGGGTCGGAGACCTCCTGGACTACGACCGGGGAGACTGGCTGGATCCCCTGACGCTCGCTCAGCGCATGGGGCTCTCCAGACCTCGTACTCCCCAGCGCATACTTCAGGAGGTGAAGGCTGCTTTACTGCCCACTGCTCGGGCTTACCTTGACCAGGTCCTGCGAGAGGGCACGCCCCGCCCACCCTCCACCCCAGGCCCCGTGGACATTTTTATCGGGCCCCTGCCCCGTGGACCCAATCGGCCCCCTCACCCTTTCACTGCCAGCCGGCTGCATGATCTGCAGCCGGTTTTGTTCCAGACCGCGCCACGGAAACATCTGTACTCGCTCGTGCTCCATACCCTTCACTACCTCACCCTCGCGTCCCGCCCCGATACCAAATGGCGGGACCTCCTGCCGCCTCTCGAGGGTGAGGAGCCCCGGTGGGCCAGCTTGTACTCTGCCCTGGTCCCGAGGCCCGCCGGGGATATCAGTTGGCGGCTCCTTCACGGAGCCGTGAGCACGGGCGTGTACTTGGCGTGGTTCACATCTGTCTCTAGCACCTGCCCTTTCTGTGGTGAGAAGGAGACCTTGGTGCACGTTTATTTGGAGTGCGCCAGGTTGCAGCCCCTGTTCCGGCTCCTCCTGAATATTTTCCTGTGTTTTTGGTTGCACTTTTCCCCTCACCTTTTTATCTACACGCTCCCCATCCGTGGCCCCACGAAGTCGCGGGATCTCCTTCTCAACCTCCTCTTGGCCCTGGCCAAACTGACCATCTACAACACCAGGGAGAGGCGGTTGGCCGACGGGATTTCCTGCGACTGTGGGGCCTATTTCCGTTCCTCTGTCTGCTCACGCATCTGGGCAGAGTTCCTCTGGGCGGCGTCCACTGGCTCCCTTGACGCCTTCGAGGAGTAGTGGGCATTGTCCGGGGTTCTCTGCTCGGTGTCCCCATCGGGTTCCCTTCGTTTAGCCCTATGACCTCACTCCCAATCCTGTTTTTTTTTTCATTAGTTGTCCCCCGTAATTATTTGGTGTCCCAGACCTGTGGGTCCTCCCCTTAGGCTGGGGGGAGGCCCTTTAGAAGTGGGCGGGCTTTGCCCACCCACCCCCGCTGGATGCCAGTAGGACCAGTATATTTGCCCTCTACCAGACTCCTGCACCCCACTGGCCTGAGTCTGTCACATAGCATATACATACACTGGGGTAAGTCAGGTGCAATTCCATTGGTTTCAGTTAAAAACTAAGTGAAAGAATAAGGAACATCATTTTTAATTGTATCCTAACTACACAAACAGTGCAGTGCTATAGCACATATCTGTTTTCTACAACCCTGGATATGTATATATGAAGAACTCAAGGAAAGGTGACCTTACGTTCCAGAAAACGATTAGCACAAAAACCTCATTATATTATAAAAACTGTGTGTGTACATACCTTACAATTGAAATATATATATATGTATATACACACACACACACACCTTACAGTACAAAAATATAATCCGAATATTTCACCCCCCACAAAATTACTGTTATTTTTTTCAAAATAATAAGTGTAATGAAATCAAATGAAACAATAATACAAAAAGAAGTAATTATCAGAGTGCCTCTTCATGGGGCATATTGTGTATACTGGAAAGCTAGAAGAATTAACACACCTTGGGTAATCTTTGTTTTGCACAACATTAATAAACGTCCAGCATAGGTCTTTCACATTAATATGCCACAAATCCTTTTCTGAGTTTGGCTAGCCAAGTCCAAAGAAAGAAGCAAGTTTCATAGGAACATTCAGCCACTAGCTGTGAGCAGAGGCTGTTGAAGACCTATACCACCACAGGAGGAGCATTGAGGAAATTGGCCCTGATCCTCAAAGATAGTTAAATACCTTTGAGGATCTGGGGCCTTGTGCCTCATATGGGCACAGTCTCCCCCACAGGGCTTGTGCATTTTTCACCAGCTGTGAGACAGAAAGAGAATATAGTACCCATGGGGTGAAATATTCCTCTGCCACCTCTGCCTTTTTTGGCAAGTTCCTCTGCTGAGAGAACAGGGACTGGTAGTTTGTGCTGCTCTTGAGCAGCTTTGTCGGATACCTTTGAAAATCTCCCTCCAAGACTTTCTACATTGGGGAACTCCTTATTTATGCATTTAGAGAAGGGAGTCCATGCACATGAAGAGACCAGATAGTCATCTCCCAGGCAAAGAGTTAGACCCTGCATATCTTTTCTGACTCAGACTTTTTAATCATATTCGTTTACATAGTTCTATGAAATGCCATATACTATACATTGGCTTTTCATTTGTAAGCACACTTTGACTCTGGAGCAATTTAGAGAAGAAGATAGGTAACAATGAAACCAATTTACCTGTGCATAGATCCCCCTTCATCAGGTATCATTCAGAGGGTCAAGCAGTGAACCAGGAAGTTAATTTAGCAGTACACAGATGAACAGCAGAGGTTGCCCTAGCCACAATTTGGGTGGGGTCACAAGGCTAACTGCAAAACTAGGGAATCTATAATCTTAGGTGGGCATGATATTCCTGAACATTTGCATTATGCTTAATCAGTGATGTGTTGTGTCAGAATGGTTTATTTTGTACCTTTCATATTCCTGCTTTAATGGGCTTTGTCTGGATCACACTGCAGTATACAACACTACAGTATGCTACAAATGTATCTAAGGCTGCAGAAAAATATACACTATACTGTATTAATTGAGAAACAGTCTATGATCTACATTATTTTCATGTTATGGTATCATTTGCTGCCGTAGAGCCTAGATGAAGAGGAAATAGACAGACAATCTTTCTTTTTGCTGTTCTCAAGATAGCACACTCAGAACTTTGAAAAGGCCAAAATACATAAGAAACTAAGAACAGTCATACCGAGTCTAGCCTTGTATTCTGTCTTTCAGCAGTGGCCAGTTCCGGGTGCTTCAGAGGGAATGAACAGAACAGGGAAATTATTGAGTGATCCAACCCCTGTCATCCAGTCCTAGCTTTTGGCAGTCGGAGGTGTAGGGACACCCAGAGCATGGGGTTGTTTCCATGACTATCTTGGCTAATAGCCATTGGTAGACATCCTCCATGAACTTCTCTAATTCTTTTTTTAACCCAGTTGTACTTTTGGCTTTCACAAAATCCATTGGCAATGAATTTCATGGGTTGAGTGTGTACTGTGTGAAGAAGTACTTCCTTATGTTAGTTTTAAATCTGCTGTCTGTTAATTTCATTGGGTGACCCCTGGTTGTTGTGTTCTGTGAAAGGTAAATAAAACTTCCTTATTCATTTTCTCTGCACCAGTCATGATTTTACTGACCTTTATCCTATCCCCCCTTAGTCATCTCTTTTCTAAACTGAACAGTCCCAGTCTTTTTAATCTTTCCTCATATGGAATTGCTCTATACCTCTAATCATTTTTGGTGCCTTTCTCTGTACTTTTTCCAGTTCAAATATATCTTTTTTGAGATGAGGGTAACAAGAACTGCTTGCAGTATTCAAGGTGTGTATGTACCATGAATTTATGTAGTGACATTATGCTATTTTCTGTTTTATCTATTCCTTTCCTGATGGTTCCTAACATTCTGTTCACTTTTTTGACTGCCACTGCACATTGAGTGAATATTTTCAAAGAACTATCCACAATAACTCCAAAATTTCTTTCCTGAGTGGTAACAGCTAATTTAGATCCCACTATTTAGAAAGTGTAATTGGGGTTATATTTTCCAGTGAACATTTCTTTTCACTTATCAGCTTTGAATTTCATCAGTGTTACCTAGTTATCCAGTTTTGTCAGATCCCTTTGTAATACTTCGCATTCAGCTTTGGACTTAAATATGCTGAATAATTTTGTATCATCTGCAAATTTTGCCACCTTACTGTATACCCTCTTTTCCAGATAATTTATGAATATGTTGAACAGCATAAGTGCCAGTACAGACCCTATGGGGATCCTACTATTTACCTCTCTATACTGTGAAAATCAATAATTTATTGCTATCCTTTATTTCCTGTCTTTTAACCAGTTCCTGATCTATGAGAGGACCTTCCCTCTTTTCTCATGACTGCTTATTTTGCTTAAAAGCCTTTGCTGGGACCTTGTCAAAGACTTTCAGAAAGTCCAAATACATTATATCAGCTGGATCATCCTTGTTCACATGTTTGTTGACTCTGCTAAAGAACTCTAATAGTTTCATGAGATATTTTTCATTTTACAAAAGTCATAAATATTATGTTCATCTCTGTGTCTGATAGGTCAGTTCTTTATCATAATTTCAACCAAGTTGCCTGGTACTGAAGTTAGGCTTACTGGCCTGTAATTGACAGGGTCACCCCTGGACCCTTTTTAAAAAATCAGTGTCACATTAGGCATCCTCCAGTCATCTGGTACAGAGGCTGATTTAAATAATAGGTTATATACCGCACTTGGTAGTTCTGCAATTTCATATTTGAGTTCCTTCAGAACTCTTGGCTGAATGCTAGCTGGTCCTGGTGACTTATTACTGTTTAATTTATCAAATTGTTCCAAAACCTCCTCTGTTGACACCTCAGTCTGAGACAGCTACTCGGATCTGTCACCTAAAAAGAATGGCTCAGGTGTGGGAATCTCCATCACAGCCTCTGCAGTGAAGACTAAAGCAAAGAATTCCTTTAGTGCGGCCGCAATGGCCTTATCATCCTTGAGAGCTCCTTTAGCACTGCGATTGTGTATGACCCCACTGATTGTTTGGCAAGCTTCCTGGCTGTGGTATACTTTAAAAAAAAATCTGTTCGTTTTTATTTCTTTTGGTAGTTGTTCTTCAAATTCTTCTCTCTTTTTTTTTGGCCTGCCTAATTATACTTTTTACACTTGACTTGCCAGAGTTTATGCTCCTTTCTATTTTCCTCCAACTGACTATTTTCTTAAAATGAATCTTGTTCAAACTGGTTAGGTGTTTTGAAAAGGAGGAAATGAAAATTGGCAGGCCAGAAATTGGCTGGCAGTGAAACAAATTCTGAGACTAAAGGGCTAGGTTTTCTTACAGTCATCTAATATATAGATAGAAGCAGCCTGACCTGTTTTGCCTGCTCTTCTTTCTCTCATCCAGCCTCACCCTTTTTTCAACCACACATTGTTTTTAGGGACTCTTTCAGTGTGCCCATTTCCCCTGGCTGTAAACTGTGCTAAGTTTCCACAGCTTCCATTCCTCCCACAGAAGCTGCTGGCTTAGTCCTGCTAATGATCAGACTACTTCAATGCACATGGAATTAGATTGAGTTGATTTAGGCAGCATGATCTGAAAATATTGGCCTTAAGGCCAAGTTCCTCCATCAGTTACCTTTACCTTCCTCCATGAGTAATCCCATTGACTTCCAAGGATCTACAAAAACTGTTTGGCCCAGATATAATACTGTATGCATTAGACCCCATAGCAATGTATATTATTTGGTCAATCAGTCTCACAGTGAACGGTTCATGATTAAATAGTGGTTTGTGATTTCTATTTAGTGCATCTTTAACAAGCCTGGTGCTCAAACTGTGGGGGAGGGGAAATGAAGTTATATCCACATCCAAATAGAGATCCACATCCTCTTCCCCAGTTAGCAACGGTATCTCCCCCCTGCAAATTGTGATGATACGCCCACACTATCACAAACAGTGATGTTACCCCCTCCTCTCACCCTACTTAGTATTGGTACGCCCACTCCACAGAGTTTGACAGCAAGCCTTCCTTTCCCCCCAGATAACGAGTGTGTGCCCCTCCCCCAGATACTGACGGTATACCCTCCTCTCTCCCTCGCCCAATTACTGATGGTGTGCCCATCCCCTCCACAGAGTGAAGGCCTGTCCCCCCTCAGTGATGGCATGCCCTCCTCTTCCCTCAGAGAGTGAAGGTATTCTCCCCCGTGATGGTAGGTCCCTTCCCTCTAATTAATGATGACACAGACCTCCCCCTCCCAGTAGTGATGGTATGCGCTCTTGCCCCCCACATAATGATGGTATGCCCCACCCCTGTGATGGTATGCCCCTCTCCATCCAATTAGTCATTTTGTACCCTCCTCCAATTAGTCGTGGTGTGCTTTCCTCTCCCCCAGTTGCTGATGGTGTGCCCCCATGATAGTATGCCCACCTTTCAAGTAGTGATGGTATGACCCCTCACCACCCCCCGTTAGTAATGGTATCTTCCCCCCCCCCCCCCACACACACACACTCACTAATAGTATGTTTAAACTTGTTTTGAACAACTTTCCTTTGCCAGCAGGCAGCAGTGAGGAGAGGGCTGGAGAGGGTGGTGGTGATGTTGGGCAACCCCCTCCCACGTTCCGTCTTCCCCTCAGTTCAAATACCGACAACATCAGGAAGGAATTATGCTTCTGCAGTGTGGAAGAGCTAACATGGCAGCAACCCTAGAGCAGCCTGGAAAGGTTTACTGGAAAGACGTTTGAAGCCAGTAAACACTTCGCAAACGTTTGTCAGGCAGGAGTGGCAAAACCCTATCACTGTAATCCGTACCAGTGGTCTCTCCTAGTCCCCCACACTTTTACAAGGTTTACATAAGCACTCCCACTGCACATCAAAATGTGAAAGGAATTGCAATAGCTGGAGTTGCTGTCTTGGGATTTTCCAGCCCATTGCAAATGAATCTTCCGGTGGAAGGAAAGTGTCTGAAGACACCAGGAACAGCCCATGATGTAAATTGTTCGTTTGTTGTTCTTTCTGGGTTATTTTCCGGCGTGTTACCTATAGATTGTGTCGCTTCTGTGAAAGTATTTTTGTCTGCCTCCCGGTACTGTAGGAAGATCGCATACCCAGGCTCACTTTCAGAAAACAAACAGAGGAAGCAAGCTTGGCACTGAAAAGAGTAGTGTAAAGCAGTAGGATTAAAGGTCTGTGGTCGTTTCAAGCTCTCATAAAATCGAGCTGAAGGATGCTATTTTTCTGCAGTCTGGGTTCTTCCAGCCCACAGTGGCACAACAAACCATTTCAACATTTCAGCACAAAACAGATTCCATTGTTGGGCTGCACATTAAAAAGTGTTATTCTCTTTGAAGTTTTTGTCTAATGGCTCTAAACTGAAAGAAAATGTTTTCCTATTACTTAATTCAATCATAGCGAAGAGGCTTGGTAAAAAGCCCACGGATTTTGCCCAAAGTGTGACAGAGTTCTCTTTGTGTTTGCTTATCCTCTGCTGTCACACACTTTAATTCGCCTCTCTTTATCTGGCATTCAGAACTTTCTTCAATGACATTCAATAAGGTCCAGCGGCTGGAAAAAAAACTGGTTATTTTTTGGATATTCTTTCCCAGTAGCTTTGGGCTTGGTGTGCATTCAGGAACTGTTAACCCTTTGCCTCCCCCTGGCTGGGAGCCCCGGGGTTCAGCCCTTGGACAGTAGGAATCTCTTAGTCTGGGGCTAGAAATGCACACCCCCTCGGTGGCTGGCCATTTCCCAGTACGAAGATTTACCTCTTCCCAGACTCAATTTGACCGTAAACATCTGTATTGAAAATATTAGCTCATTATTTTTTTAAAAAAAAAAGAAAAAAGAAAGCTGCCGCGGGAAAGAATCTGGGACTCCCCGGTGAGCTCAGGCTTGAGTTTTTACTATAATTCTTTATTTTTATAATGGAGGGGAAAAAACCAAATACATATCTAGGCTCAGACCGTCAGTCTTGTCTCGGGCAAACCTGCCTCAGGCTTCGGGGGAAAATGTGAGTAAGGAGTACAAGCCAGAAATGCAGGGTTACGTTTTTTCCCAGGCATTTTATTCCATTCTTTTTTTCCTATAAAAAATTTAAAAAATCTGTTGGGTGTTTTTAGACGGGCAGGTTACGGTATGTTCTATCAGCACAATTTCTTCACATTTGTAATGGGGTTTACAACCTCCAGATCTATGAGTGGTCAGGGGCTGAAGAAAAAATGTATTCGTATACATGCTTTTTTCTTATTGACATGTATTCCTTACCAACCTACAGATTAAACAACACCAACAAAAACACCTCCCTGCCTTATACACAGGCACAATTCAACGCCTAGATCAGGTACTGAATGGTTGAATTGTGTGTGTGCGCGCGAGGGTACATAGACATTAGATTTCGATCAGGTTCTATGCTTTAAAGATCCTTTACATTAACAAATAAAGATACTGCCTCCTTTATTTATGTTAATTTTCATTATATGGGCTGCGGAAAGCTAATCGTTAAAAGTGCTCTGAAGCTGAAATATTTCAAAGCCTGTTTAATCAGTGCACCGCATTTAAAATTGTTTTAACTATTGTATAGCCAGAAAGACAGGAATAAACCGCATTGCAGCCTATTACAATTCACTTGGTTTAAAATGAAAAAAGCATCCCTTTCTCTTGAATAGAGACGAATATTTATTTATTTACTACAATTATATAGAATTGTACCATCCACCTATCTACCCGCCGAGACATCCTCCAGATATATAGTAGTCACAAAGTGTGTGTGCACGTTGTGTATGTTGGATAGCTAGCTATGTGTGTGCGGATATGCATCTATACAGGTATTCAAGAAACAGTGGGGCTGTTTTTTCATTTTGAATTGCAACAGGTTAAGATAGAGCGAACTCTCCCCGTGTATATGCGCCAGACAGCTAGATAGCTGAGCGAGCTGTATGTATGCACAAGGTTTGCACCAGCCCTTTGCCACGTGAAGCAGGTTTATACGAATAACAACACCCAGTATTGTGTAAACTGGAGGATTAAGCTCCTGCTCATGCACAGAAAAAAAGGGCTCGAAATAGTGGGCGAGCTGTGGAAATCGCAGCGGAAGACGGGAAGAACTTCCCGACAAAAGGAAGGGGAGAAAGTTACGGGCATGTTTGCAAAAACTCGGGGATCGCCTTGCCGGGATCCGCGCTGCGGCGGAGAGAGCAGAGCAAAGCCGAGCGGTTGCCCAGGTGGGAAGGCTGCCCGGCGGCTAACAGGCTGGGAAGGGAAGTTGCAGGGTGTTGAAATAGTTGCTGCAAAGGCAAAACCGACAAGGGGAGCGGGCTGCCGGCGGCTGAATGCGCAGGAGCGCGATAAAGAGCCGGAGACGAATATTAACTCGCTGGTGAATGAGCAAATAACCCCGCCACAGGGAGAGGAGGGGTGAGGCCGCCGGCTACGGCGTGGGTGGGGCTGACAAGAATGGAGTACATTATGCAGTTCATTTAGTTAACAAGGGAAATAATGAGGAAGCGTGCAGCGTGAATGCCAAGAGAACAGGCACAAAAAGCCTATTGAGAGCCCCGGCCGCTCCTGGCGTAGCCATCACATGGCAAAGGGCCTATTTAAGCGGCGAGCCCTGCGCCTTTCAGCACCACTGGGGCTGGCCAGCACCCCGAGGCACCTCCGGCGGCTCCAGCGGCGCCGGGCCGGCAGCGCGGGGAGATGCCGCGCTCCTTCCTGGTGGACTCGCTGGTGCTGCGGGAGGCGAGCGAGAAGAAGAGCGAGAGCAGCCCGCCGCCGCCCCTCTTCCCCTACGCCGTGCACCCCTCGCACCCGCTGCACGGGCTGCCCCCCGGCGCCTGCCACTCGCGCAAGGCCGGGCTGCTGTGCGTGTGCCCGCTGTGCGTCACCGCCTCGCAGCTGCACCCGCCGCCCCCGGCCCTGCCGCTGCTCAAGGCCTCCTTCCCCCCGTTCGGCTCGCAGTACTGCCACGCGCCCCTGGCCAGGCAGCACTCGGCCTCCTCCGCGGTCAGCGTCAGCCACGCGCCGGCCATTTACCAGACTGCCTACCCCCTGCCCGACCCCCGGCAGTTCCACTGCATCTCCGTCGGTAAGTGCCAGGCGAGGGGGGGTGCTAAGAGGTGGGGCAAACGGACCCGATCGTGCCCTGCCAGACTCCCCGTGCGCTCCCTAGGCGTTGCGGGCCAGGGCAGGATGGGGCCAATGTCACCAGTGCCAAAGGCCGGCTGGCCCTAATTTAATCAGAGGAGGAGAGCTGGCCCTGCCCCCAGCATGCAGGGTAGGCCATCGGTGCAATGGCAGCTGTGGCCTGGGGAGAGGGGATGACACTGCAGGGTATGCCATGCCCAGCCTGGGCAACTGAGACCTCGTATACAATGCGTAAGGGGACCTGTGGCACAGCAGCGCACGCCATACACCATCCATGCCATGCCATATAATATCTCCGGCATGGGGGTGAGTTGGCGGGACATGCCACCCACCGCCTAGGCAATGCCAGGTAGCGTATGCAATAGTGTGAGTCCTGTGGCATTCATAGAGGCGCCCGGCCAACAGCTCGGTGATCTGGGTGCTCCCAGCCTGCCGGGGCGTGGGGAGGTTTCAAGGACTCCAAATGGGCCCCTAGGGCAGCTCTTGGTACAGCAGGTTTAGCGCCACGGAGTATGACCGTCCGCTTTCCTCTCCAGACAGCACCTCCAGCCAGCTGCCCAGCAGCAAGCGGATGCGCACCGCCTTCACCAGCACGCAGCTCCTGGAACTGGAGAGGGAGTTCGCCTCCAACATGTACCTCTCCCGGCTCCGGCGCATCGAGATAGCCACCTACCTGAACCTCTCTGAGAAGCAGGTGAAGATCTGGTTTCAGAACCGCCGGGTCAAGCACAAGAAAGAAGGCAAAAGCAGCTCCCACCGAGGAGGGGGCTCTGCCCACAACTGCAAATGCTCCTCTCTGGCCACCACAAAGTGCTCGGAGGACGACGAGGACTTGCCCATGTCTCCATCCTCCTCAGGGAAAGACGATAGAGATCTCATGGTCACTCCCTAGCCCCACAGCCCCCAGAGACCAACCCAAGAGCAGAAGGGGATCTTGCCCTGTCCTATGCCAAAACGCTTTGGAAGGATTTTATACCGTTTTGTATATTTCATGTAATTTACAAAGGACTTTCTGGCCTTTTTATAAATCCTGTGAGTGCCGCTGTGTCATTGTAAATAAACTGTCCGTGTGAGCTTAAATGTCGCCAACTGTTGCTATTTTGCTTGTGGTGAGGGGTTTTGGTTTTGTCATCAGGCAAAGCGCTCCGCTCCCCCACCTCTGTGTTGTGAATTGTGAGTAATTGTATCTGGTAAACAGCGAATGTCCCGAGCGATCTATTTTCCAGAGGGGGCGGAGAGGGGAGAACTAGTTCTGTAATTTGTATCAGTGGTCGGGAATCATTCAGCTTTATTCTCTCCCAGCATTTCGTCCCTCTCCAGAGCAAAAGTGGAAACGCGCACAGGGTCACTACGGTGATCTCTAGAAGCAGGTAATGAAGAGTGAAATGTGGTTTGACGCCTTTTTTTTTTGAGGGGAGGGGAAAGATGGGGGAGAGAATTTTTTTTCTGAAAAATTTGCTTGATGCCGTTTTTTCACACCCATAGCTATGTAATTGTATGGTTTCTGTAATACCGGAAGATATTTATTTATTTATTTATGTAAAAATAATAATAAAATTTTTGCATAAAGACATTACGTGACGCCTTTTTTTAAAAAAAAGCTGTAATTTATGTATCCTACAGATCTCCAAAGTGTGCTTGTATTTATAGATCTATATAAAATTAAGTTGGGTATACAGGGGAATACTGCCCTATATATGTAGAATGTGGTATATTTGCCTGCATGATTGCCTCACCCTAAAGATGTTTATGGCCAATATATAATTATTATAACGCATATAAGGACCAATTAAAGCATATTTTAATAATATGTGCAGCTCTTCTTAGTCCAGCGAGAGATTTTCCTGCCGGCATTTAGCGCTTGTGATGCTTCTTTGACGCTACATAATCAGGAACATAGGCTTTCATTCCGTCTAGCAATTTTTAAAAGCAAAAGATGCCAGTACTTTTGTTCCTTGGGGAACAGCGCTTAAGGCTGGAAGCCAGACTAATTAGAGATTGACATTTTTCCGAAAAGCTATCTCCCCCGCTATCCATGCGCTCATCTCGCATCCATCCATTGACCTGTGCTTACTGGCCAGAAAACCTGAAATTGAATCTTTGTCGGTCATCCCAAGAGCGAACATCGGAGTTGCATCTATTATTAACAAATAATTAGCATGTTTCAAATGATATTTTCCCCGATTGATAACTTGAAAGGGAGAAATACCAAGCCTGGCCCCTGTTTAATTCTCCAAATCACTTCTCCCTTCAGTCTGGTTTTATCCTGGTTGAGATAGAATGGTACAGAAGTTTCCATACCCTCCCTTCACATCCATCACTGGATATCCATCCATGGGTTTCCCGAATGCGAGAAATCTCGGTATCCAGGAATTCCTATGGTTCCACCGAATGCAGTCTGAGAAAGGATTGCGCATTTGTAGCAGCATCTAGCCTGATTTTCTAATTATATGGGGGTTCTTGAAACACTGATCTCATTCCACTGCATAACTTTACCAGCAACGTTTATCAGGCAGTCAGAACAAAAGAAACCCGATGCCACAGATGATTACTCCAAGTTAGTTTGGAAGGAAACAAGGATTGGCACGTTCTCAAATGCAGGAGCAGACTTGGGGTCTTCGCACGGAAAGCGCAGTAAACTGGTCGCTTTGGTAAACTTTAATATAGAAAATATCTCGGGGCTGTGTCTAGCCCTCTGGTTATTAAGCAGAATTCCCCAGTGTTTACACAGGGGAGTTCTGCTTGAAAAGCGATGGCACGATCTGGCCCCTCGATTCGGTTCCGTGTCCCCTCAACCTCCGCTCTCCAGTCGTTGTCTTGAACGCGTTTACCCAGCCCTTTCTCTGGCTTCCAGAGTGCCTCCCTGGATGACACGCGTTAGAAAAGCAGTCTGTTGCGAACAGCCTTTGCCAAAGGCATCTCTGCACCTTGTATTTCTACAGCTCAACACCCTGTGCCCAGCTCCCGTGTTCCAAACGCCCAGGCACAACACTTACCGGTAGCTGTCACAGCGCTACCAAACACATGAGGCAACAGAGTGTAAACGTCCCTGACTTTAAAATCCACGATACGATATGGCTGGTGAGCGAAATCTGATTGAGCAAATAACGGATGGATATTTTGAGTCATCTGGCCGTATTATGTATCCTGTGTTTCTTTAACTGACATTGGGGTGAAAATATATCCCCATTTGTATTAGTATTTGTTCTCTTAATGAGTAAACCAGGGGTCAGTCCTGCAGTCCTAATACAATCTAATTTTAAAACGAATTAATCTGGACTAAGAATTAGTTGTGCTGTTTTAGTATTCTATATGTCGTTTACACAATACCATAGGTGTGCATGGTGCTTAAAAGACAGACAGACAAAGCGCTCGTCTTCTGAGGTTATAATTAGCCTTAAGTTAAACGTGTGGGATATTTGCTTCTGCATTGTCCATAGGTGTAGACAGGGGTCATCTTAAACTCACTCCTGGCTTTGATGTATTGCAAATGAAGCACTTGCCTCGTGTTACACAGATTGCTTCATTTCTGGGGAATAATAAGGATGATAAGTCAGACTGAAGCAACGTGGAGGCCTCTGAGTTTTGGAAAAGTTATTTACTTATATGTTTATTCTCCCTCGGATAATTGAATAACACATTGTCAGACTCTTATGGGTCCTTTCTGCTTTCTGTTGCAAATAAAGGTCAGCTAAGGTAATGCAACTGAGTAAATATATCGCAAGCGTAAATACCGATGAAGAGTTTAAAAGACGCAGAAACACTCTGCGGATCATCTTCTAGCTGGGAAGCGGCCCATGACCACACCAGAGTTCTTAGGATAGCAGTATTTCTCTACAGATGCAACAAATTGCTTGGGTTGCTGTTTTTATTACAACCGTTGATCCCTGTTCTGACAAAGACGAAACCAATAAACCCCCAGCATGACTTCTGCATTGATCCACTCAGTCAAGCTGAAGTTAAAACATCTTTAAGGTGGAATCATAAAGTCTCATTCGAAAAACTACAGGATCGAGACCTTAGTCGCTGATCGAGGCTGATCGTGGCATTAGGACACACCGAGGACTCTTCTCTTGCCTTTATATGTTAATTAAAGACTCTAAAAGCTTCCAACCTGATGGAAAGCAAGGACAGGTGTGAAATCGGATACCCGATTACACCGCTTTCCTCTGGGTTCTGAGGAACAAGGGGGACTCAAATCATATTCCCTACACTATGCCCTTGCTTTGCGCAGGCCGCCTGCCCTGTGACACCAGAAGGTTTCGGGCAGTGCAGTCCCCAGAGCTGAAGGGCTGGAAAGCACGGGTATTAAGGCAAATGTTCTGCACAATCTTCGATTCTCCCTCTGAACGCTTCGCAGTGATGTCCGAAGTGATCAGACAGAGGCTTCCCGATCTGAACTCACCTCGCATGCACCCACCGGGGATCATATCTTGGTTCCAGAGGAGTTCTAGGGCGCTTTCCCCTTCACTTCAGTGGGGCCAGGATTCGGGGCTTAGTTATTTATGTGGCTGCTAGTAATTTGTGACTGCTTCATATTTGCAAGGGAAATACAGAATTTCAAAACTCCAGATTGAAACCAGGCAGCGCTATTTAGGGTTACTTCTCTCCGGGCCTTTTAGAAGGGCCAGGCTTTCCCAAACGAATTCTTTTTATAATATGAACAAGGCTTGGGCATATCTCCCACTGACATCAGCGGGGACGCACTGCGTTGGCATGCTGAGGCTCGGAACGCAGGCTAACAGTCCGGATCCTGAGACCAAACGTGATTACCACCTTCACTGCTGCCTTCGTTGTTCTAAACTGGCTCTGAACTGGGGGGAGGGAGACCACAAAGCAGAGGAGGGGGTTGAACAAAAGCAGATGAGTTTAGCAGAACCCCGAAGGACACATTCTACCCTCGGACGCACCTGAAATTCTTTCATGAAAGTAATGAGGAGATGTACTCATCGCCCTAAGCCACGATTTGGATTCTCTGCGCTTATCTGCTTAAACTGCTCCGGTTAAACCAGTTTGGTTACACCTGTGCAACCCCCATGTGGACATTCTTACTTGGTTTTCTGGCTTATTTTGGTTTAGCTTGAACCAGTTCCTACTCGATTTCAACCAAACTGAAATAAGCCTGATTTAAACTGACATACAAAGCCACACGGCCTTTCTCAGTAGTTTAACGAAATCATTTTAAATTCACATTTTAAGTTAAAATGGTGCCACTCTACATGTACCATAGCCCTGAATCAGGTGTATGTGGAGCCAATTTGTTGTGTGGTCTATTCCAGATCCTTGCTGCTTGTGGAATAAGTTATAGTCTGATGTGTAAACAGTAGGGAGCTGTCCAAATATGTGACAGCCCATACTTTTAACAAACTGAATTTGAGATCAAAATGCCAAATGCAGTGCTCAGGGATAACTTGTGGATTTGTGACATTCACTGAAGGCCACCGGATCCATAAGCCAATAAAATAACTGCATTGTTCTGTGTTTGTAATATTGATAACCATCCTTATTTTGATATTAAGACCTGCATTACACTCAGAAGTTGCCCTAACAGAATTCTACTATGTTGCCCAAGACACACATAAAGTAAATGATTATTGTAATAATTCGTATTAATAGTATAATTATTTGTTATTTGTATTATCATTCCACCTAGGAGCCCCAGTTATGCAGGAGCACACAATTGTGCCAGGTGCTGCACAAACAGAACAAAAAGACAATCTCTGCCCCAAAGAGAACACATTTAACATGTTACCAAAATAAAGGACAAATAGGAATTCTTCATTTCGCTTTTCAGAACGTGTGTTAGCAGAAGCCAATCAAAATGAAAATAGTTGCTAAAAGAGACTGTGCTATGTACCGGTCAGTGGCCTGCTACATTGTATTTGTTGGTTATGTATACCTAGCCGACCAAATTCTGTTCTCATGTTACTATATTCAACCCCACTAAGGTCAATAAAGTTTTGAGAAGCTGAAGTTCTGGAAGAATGTTAAAGGATATCATAGTATAGTTAGGAAAGAGGAGAGATGAAACGAAAGAGGAAAATTTAGGAATTAAATAAACAAATTAGAAAATATACTAGAGATGATTATGATCATCGTCATTGTGCCTAGGACTAATAATAATAATTATTATTAATTATTATTATTGTTGTTGTTGTTGAAGAATCTATAATATGGTTGGCATTGTACAAACATAAAAGGAAGGGTTGTCCCTGACCAAAAGCTCCCACAATTTAAAAAACAAATCAAGGACCCACCTGGATGAAGGGTAGGGGATAGGATACAACATACAGATAACATAATCAGACAAGTAATTGACCACATTTTGATTGAACATGGATAATTCAGTGGTTTTCTTAAAGCACTATCAAATATTCCAATTAACTCTCATCCATGCTGATACTAGCCAGCTAGTCATTTCTGGCTATTATCAGCTGGCTAATTTCTGGTAGGCATCAGGATGGAAGTGAGTTTTCAGGAGGGATTTAAAAGAACAGAGGACTGCAGCTTTGGGGATCACCTCAGTGCCAGGGCATTTCATGGGTAGGGGTGGTGTTGAAGAAAGCCCCAGAGATGTCAGTAGGATAAGCAAGCACACAGCAATATATGCTTTATGAGCTAAGAAGGCAAAGCAGGGATTACTCAGGAAAAAAAAGTTGACAAAAGAGAGAGACAACACCTGCTTTGGGAGACACGGGTACCTGCATTAGGAGGAGTAAGCAGAGTCCTTACAGGGCATGTCTATACTGCAATGTAAGCCCAGGGTTAGTGGGACCTGAGTCAGCTGACCTGTGTTAAGAACCCAGGGCTTGAACATCTACACTGATTCTTAACCCTGTGTTAAGAATTTTCTAACCTGAGATAGAACCTGGGGCTCTAGAGTCCACACTGCAGCATGCAGATCTGAGTCAAACCAACCATATCCCATATTCCCTAGCAGCCTTCCGAAATGTGTCTGCTGTAGCCCTTTTGGCCATGGTACATTGTGGGAAAACTTTACTGACCACCATGCACATTACAGGAAGTTTGAACAGCCCACCAACACAGCCCGCCAAGCAATATGAAGGAGACAGACCCCTTTTCAAGAAGTTCTCTTGTTTCCGTTTTCACTCCTGTGTCAGGAAATGGGAATAGTTTCCATGAGGTACTGGTGGACATTTCAGTGGCATTTTCTGACCCACCAAGGGCACCTAACAGAACTTCTGATGGAGCAGGAGAAGGCAGAGGAGGAAGAATATCCTGGCATGGCAGACTCACACTGGCTAATGCTACTCAATGCACTTAGTATAGTAGCCACTGATGCCTCCTATGTAGATTCGTGCTTCTAACACAGCATCACCAACATAAAGACACAGGCACGAGACCACTCCTGCCAGTCCAGAAGCAGGTTGCTATAGCCTTTTGGAAGCTGGCTACCACAGACTGCTACAGGTCCGCTGCCAATCAGTTTGGTGTTGACAAGTTGACTGTGGGTAAAGTGGTGGTGCAGGTTTCTTAGGCAACACTGGTCTACAATTTTTGAGAAGTCGTCTGCTTCAGAGATAAAATGTGATATTTATTATGTATTTTGATGTGTTGAATTCCAATATGACAATTAAAACAACTGATTGGCTTCTGTTTCTAAGATATTTAAGTTTTTACATTTTATGTCTATGTATATTGTGTAGATAGTAGAGTTTTAATCATAAATTGTAAACCTAGGTCTTTTCATATGTTTATGGTTGCTTTACATGATAATATTTCACCTGTCCTGTTTATGTAACACTTTAAAAACCAGCAAAAGGGTTCTATAAATAAAATTTATTATGAAACAAAAGGCAAAAAACTATTCTGTACATAGTTTAGTCCTATTCAGTGTCTACTTGGCACTTCTTGGCTTGTCTCTTGTATTCATTAAATGGAGCATCTCTTGTCACTGTCCAGCAATATCTGCAAGCATTGATGGGCTCCATTTGCCCTGATAGCCTGCCAGGAGATTCCACTGCTGTAGTCTGGAGCCCAACAGCTCTGTCTTACTCTTGGGTAGTTCCAAATCCCTGACAAGGTCATTCAGTTCACCTTGTGTTAGGAGGTGTGGTTCAGAGGAGGAGGATGGGAGAAAATGTGGGTCCTGTGACATTGATGGTTCAGGACCAGAAGTTTCATCCTCTTCCTTTTCCTCACCTGACTCAAGTGAGAATGATTCTGGTGCATCAGGAACTGGCAGTCCTTCTCCGTGGGTTACTGGGCTTATAGCTGACGGAATGTTTGGATAATGCACAGTCCACTTTTTCTTCTTTGACACACCTTTCCCAACTGGAGGCACCATGCAGAAGTAACAATTGCTGGTATGATCTGTTGGCTCTCTCCAAATCATTGGCACTGCAAAAGGCATAGATTTCCTTTTCCTGCTCAACCACTGACGAAGATTTGTTGCACAAGTGTTGCTGCATATGTGTGGGGCCCACCTCTTGTCCTGATCTCCAATTTTGCAGCCAAAATAAAGGTGATAGGCTTTCTTAACCATAGTGGTTATACAGCGCTTTTGTGATGCAAAAAGTCACTTCACCACAAACATAGCAGAAGTTATCTGCACTGTTCACACAAGTACGAGGCATCTCTGCTCACTTTGGCTAAACAGAAATGTGTCCCTTTGCAAAATCGAACACTGACAAATAAGAGAGCACGACACTGTATGATTTCTAGAGCTGATATAGGGTAATTTGTTCAGCAGAGTGATGTAAGCTTCGTTATGATTGCATCATCCATGACTTCTAGGAATAACAAGATGCAATTCATATTATGTATGATGCAATACCAGCTTCAGATTGCATCATTCATTGTTTTGCCTCAAAAGCAAGTACTGTCCAAACCCAGTCATAGATTTATTCACAGATCCAGTCAAAGATGTATTTTAGTCATTTCTGGTTTAAATTGAGATCCCTTCCCTTTATAACTCACTTATCCTCCGCCATTCCCAAGTCAAGGGTCTTATATACTGACCCAATAGCATATCTTGAAAACTAGAGCCAATCAACAATTTTAAGCATCATTTTCATTCTCAGTGACCCAGAATTAGTAAAGTTGGACTACATTTATTTCAGAAGCATTTTGGCTGTAGAGCAGTGCAATCAGGTACAGTAACTCCTCACTTAATGTTGTAGTTATGTTCCTGAAAAATGTGACTTTAAGTGAAACGATGTTAAGCAAATCCAATTTCTCCATAAGAATTCATGTAAATGGGGCAGGGGTTAGGTTCCAGAGACATTTTTTTCACCAGATAGAAAACTATATACACACACACACACACACACACACACACACACAGTATACGTCTTAAACGTTTTAAACAAACAATTTAATACTGTATACAGCAGTGTTGATTGTGAAGCTTGGCAGAGGTGGTGGAGTTAGAGGGTGGAAGAGGATGGGATATTTCCCAGGGAATGCCTTACTGCTAAATGATGAACTAGCATTCGGCTGAGCCCTGAAGGGTTAACACGTTGTTAATGTAGCCTCACACTCTACAAGGCAGCACAAATGGAGGGAGGGAAGACAGCATGGCAGACAGAGACAGAGACAAACACCCTGTGTGTGGGAGAGGGAGAGAGATGTGCATTGCCCCTTTAAGTACACTGATGCCACTCTAAGTACATTGCCTTTTTAAGTATAACAGGAAATTGAGACAGCAGCTGTGGCCAGCAAGCTTCCTCTGTCCTGAGCCCTGTCGCGTCCCCACCCTGCTCTATATGGAGAAGCAGTAAGGAGGGGGCAGGAGCAAGGGGGAGGGGGACACTCTGGCATTAGCTCCCCCTCTTCCTCCCCACCCCCACCACACAGCAAGCAGGAGGCTCCCGGGAGCAGCTCCAAGGCAGAGGGCAGGAGCTGCATATGGCAGTGTGGGGAGGGACAGCTGAACTGTTGAACTGCAGGCAACTGATAGCCTGCTGAGCGGCTGCTGCACAGGGAACTTAGGGGAATGGGGAGCTGATGGGGCGGCTGCTGGCCCATCTTGGTTCCAAGCCCCCAACAGCTAGCTGCAATGGGCTGCTCTTCCTGCAAGCAGTGGACAATGCAGGTGGCCGCCAAACAGTGTTATAAGAGAACATTGTGCAACTTTAAATTAGTATGTTCCCTAATTGATCAGCAATGTAACAACGAAACAATGTTAACCGGAATGACTTTAAGTGAGGAGTTACTGTATGTAGTTTACCCGGAAGTCGTAGGCATAGCAATATTTCTGAGGTAATTGCTGGCTTTGAGAGAATGAGTGTTTCCTAACTGTGCCAGGGCAATTGATGGGATGCAAGCGCTCTCCTCAAGGAGCACATAAGTGCATAAATCGTAAAGGGTACTACTCCATTGTTATGCAGGCCCTTGTGGACTATAGAGGCTGATTTATGAACATCAGTTGTGGGCTGCCTGGGAAAGTTAAAGGTGGCAGTACTTTTCATCAATTGGGAGTCTTCATTCACGGACAGGCTGGGACATTATTCCCATCAAATGACATTGTCATAAATGAAGTTACTGTCTGTACCCATGCCTCAGTGGGTCACAACTGAGGATGTCAAATTCAGGATGAACTGCTGAGAAATAGGGCAGATACACCCCAAGACTGGTGGCTAATCCCCCATAGAGTATACCAAACCAGCAACAAAAGTAAACTTCTGTTTCACCACACTGGCTAACAAGACGTCATAAAAGCAGTTTCCGTAGGCATTCCAGTTCTTATATCACCATCAAAAACACTGGATTTAAAGGTGAATGGTTCTTTACAATGAGTCTCATCAAATAAAAGGTTCTTCTGATCCCAAAGGACCAGCCACACACCCAGGTCAATATATAACTTAGATCTTACCAAAAAATCATGCTGATGCCAATCCTTTAGTATCTAACATCTAAAAAGAAAGAAAGGTGAGAGTTAAAATTAGTTAAAGGATTCAAATACATAAAATAATTGCAAAGTTCTTGGTTTGGGTTTGTAGCAGTGATGGAATAAACTGCTGGCTTAAGAAATCTCTGGTTTCTTCCAAATCATTGGAAGGTCCTCAGTCCATTGGTTAGAATGCTCCCATTAGAATAAGTCCATATTCCAGAGTTTGAGCAGGATAGAGGCTGGAGCAGGATAGAGGCAAAATGAAGGGATTACCAGGGCCTTTTATATCTTCTGCCATGTGGAGGCATCCCATTGTTCTTACTGTGGAAAATTACAGCAACAAGATGGAGTTTGGGGTCACAGGGGCAAGTCACATGTCCATGCATTTTGCCTAGTCACCGCAGGAAATTCCATTAAGTGTAGATCAGCGTCTCCCATGGTCATTGTAAGTTAAATGTTCTGTTGATGGGTCATTCAATTTGAATAGTCCTTCCAAGATGTGATGGCTAGATACCTTCTGGGCATTATCCTAGGAGCAAACATTTGAAATCTAGGTATAGGGCCAATACTCATAACTTCAAATACAAAAATGATACATGCATACAGATAGCATAATCATAACCAGCAAATCATAACCTTTTCATAGACATCTTACATGCCGCATTTTGTCAGGATTTGTTGCAAATATATAACAGTGGTTGCAACAATGAGCTATACGGTCATACTTTAATCAGATACCGTCACATTGTCCCCACAGTTATTCTGAAGGACTCCACTTACCCTCTTTTGCCTTGGCTTATGAACATGCCTGGATTTTAGAGGCCTTGACAAAAGACAGTTTAATTACACTGTCATCAGGTATACAGTGGTTGCTGAATGTGCTTTTGGCAGATTGAAATCCTGTTGAAGGTGTCTACAGACCCATTTGTATTCCAGTTTCATCAATGCTGTCCTCATTACTGTGGCTTTCTGTGCTCTTCACTCTCTTTGTGAAGCCAGAAACAAGCCATTTCTCTCTGAATGGACCTATGACAGTGAGGGCCGCTAAATCAGTACCCTCAGCCAGAAAGTGCACCTACCACTGCTGGACCTGGATGAATCAGGCCAACAGAAGTCAGGGATGCTTCATGCTTCTGCATTTGGACTTGCCTGGCCCAATGGCAGAGGAGGAAAAATAAATCTATGAATGTTCTTGGGTGGATGGGGCTAATTGATTGGAGTAGGGGTGTTCAGTGCTTGGAGAGGGGTGAAAGCTTGAGTGCCATGCAATGCAGTGATGAATGACATGATGACTTGTGAAATGAGGGTAAGGGATGATTCATACTATGGCTACATTTAAAGAAGTTATTGACATGTGAAATGCTGTACCTAACTGTCTAGAGGAATAGCAGTTGCTTAGTAATTCCTAATTGTTCCTGATCATGGTGTGATATTGCACCCCATCATGCTCTATGTAAATATGCTTATGATGTATATATGACATAACTGGAATATGTTTTATGCTACATATGCCATGTAACATATCTCTGCAAAGGTTATGATCTACTGAATATATTCATCCTATTTGTATGCATATATCATTTTTGTATTCAAAGTTATGAATATTGGCTGTGTACTTGTTTGATTTTAAGTAGTCTCAGTAAGGCATTTGGTCAGCTTCTTAAGAAAAGAATTTGCAAGTTAAGTGCCCAATGAAGAAACACTTAACAGACAAGGGAACCTTGGAAGATTCCAATGCACATAAGAAGTCTACCTGGGGATGTTCAAGGTATCTGTCATCCCCCTGGCAGAGGGGCAGGCGTACCAACACCTCGGCACGCCGACAGGCTTCCGCGTCCAGCAGACCCCTGAGGACACCATCCGGGAGATCCTGCAGGACGCCGCCAAGTTCGACGCATCCCTGCTGGCGCCGTGGCAGAAAATCAACGCCCTCAACACTTTCCTGATCCCCCGCATTGCCTTCGTCCTGAGAGGATCCGCCATGGCAAAGGTGCCCCTCAACAAAGCGGACAACACCATCCGGCAGCTGGTTAAGAAGTGGATGTCCCTACCCCAGAGAGCCAGCAACGAGCTCGTCTACATCGCTCACAGGCATGGTGGCGCCAACATCCCTCGCATGGGAGACCTCTGCGGCATCACGGTCGTCATGCACGCCTTCTGCCTCCTGACGTGCCCGGACGCCATGGTAAAGAACGTGGCAACGACCGCCCTGCGCGCTGCCACCGTGAAGCGAATAGGCAGAGCGCCTTCCGACCAAGATGTAGCCACCTTCCTGCGCGGCTCCCTGGACGGCGAATTCGCCTGGGACAGGGGCAACATGGCCTCACTGTGGACCCGTGCCCGCAATGCCACGCGCCGACCGGGAAAGCGACTGGGCTGCCGCTGGGTGTGGAGTGAGGAACGGCGGGAGCTGGGAGTCCTGGTACCGCGGATCGAGACGGAGGACAACACCATCGTCAGCCCCGGAGCCAGAGGTGTGCTGGAGAAGTCCCTTAAGGCTGCCGTCCACGCCCTCTATGTGGACACCCTGAGGAAAAAACCGGACCAGGGCAAGGCCTTCAAGGTCACCAGCAAGTGGGACTCCAGCAACAACTTCCTTCCTGAGGGCAGCTTCACCCGATTCGCCGACTGGCGCTTCATACACCGCGGCCGACTGAACTGCGTCCCGCTCAATGGAGTCATCCGCAATGGGAACCCGGACAAGCGCTGGAGGAAGTGTGGGTATGCCATGGAGACCCTGCCCCACGTTCTGTGCAGCTGCAGGCCCCATGCCAGAGCCTGGCAGCTGCGCCACAATGCCGTCCAGGACCACCTAGTGAAGGCCATCGCCCCGCACCTGGGAAAGATCACTGTCAACCGCACCATCCCCGACACCGACAGCCCACTGCGCCCAGACATCGTTGTCATGGATGAGGACCGGAAAAAGATCATCCTCATCAACGTGACGATCCCATTCGAGAACAGGACCCCGGCCTTCCGTGAAGCCCGAGCCCGCAAACTTGAGAAATACGCTCCCTTGGCGGACACCCTGCGGACAAAGGGCTACGAGGTCTACACCGACGCTCTGATCGTTGGGGCCCTGGGTGCCTGGGACCCCTGTAATGAACGCGTACTTCACACCTGTGGGGTGGGCCGTCGCTACGCGCGGCTCATGAGACGCCTAATGGTCTCGGACACTATTCGATGGTCTAGAGACATTTACACAGAGCACATCACCAGCCACTGCCAATACCAAGGGTGAGCCGGCGTGCCTTTGTGAACCCATGAGGGGGAGGAAACTTGTGGACCTCCCCTGCTGGACTTTATCCCCTGAGCCCTGAACCCACCGAACCGAACTCCACAATGTGAGGGTCATCCTATCCCCATTACCCAGCCTGCTTATCTTTACCCATGACTGTCTGTAACCTGTATGTATGAGCGTTGTACCCCCACTGCTTCCTGACTGTATCTTGATCTCACCCACCGTACACCCCGCATTGGGAACATGGCAGACTGTATATGCTATGTGCCGTTCAATACCAAACTACTAGCATCCTCCTATACTCTGCATGCTACGCCCGATTATCAATAACTGACTTTTCAAACTCTCTGTATCATTTACTTTTAAACATTCCTAATTGTTCCTGATCATGGTGTGATGTTGCACCCCATCATGCTCTATGTACAGGGCCGTCCTTAGGCATAGGCAGAATAGGCAACTGCGTAGGGCCTCACACTGCCTGGGGGCACCACTCTCCAGGCAGCCCAGACAGTGTAGAAGCAGGGCTGCTGGGTCCTAGAGAGAGCCAAATGCAGCACAGTCTGAGGAATGGGATTGGCTGCTGGGGTCTCTGGGAAGGGGAGGGGGTGGGGGTTGGGAAAGGAGCTCACCTGTGAGTGTGACTCTTTCCCCCCGGCTGAGGTCAGGTGAGGCTGTGGCTCTGGAACCAGTATCCTTTGTTGTCTCCCATAACATCCATTCTTCTCCCCCCTGCCCCACGGAGCACCCCCTCCTTTCTCCCTCCTCCCCAGGAGCATCCCGCTCTCTCTCCTCCTTCCCCTCCGTCAGGGCTAGGTTGGGTGAAGTGCTGGGAGGGAGGGGAGACTGGCTGGCTGCTTGCTGAGGAATGAAAGTGAAAGTAACTCACTTCCTGGGCAGGCAGCCAGAATTGGAATGTCACACTGCCTATATAAGACAAAGCCCCAAATATCGGGACTGGCCCTATAAGATCAGGACATCTGGATCTGGCCACCCTAGCTGGGGAGCGCCTCTCCCCCAGGCTGGCAGCTGCCAGCAATCCATCTCATCCGGGGGGAGCTGCACAGGGCAGGATGAGCTGCTGTGGCTCCATGGGTGCCCTGTCCCTGAGATCAGATGCTGTGCTAACTTCACCATGGTCCATCAGGGTGGTGGTGGTGCCCATTGGCGTGTGATTGGACCTGAGGGTTTTGCTGCTGCTGTTGCCACTCTGCACCCCAAGAGGTGGATTTTGGGGTCCTGCAGTTTTCCACCTATCTCCTCCTCTACTGCAGCTGTTGGACCAGCGGGCTGGGGGGTGAGCCAAGCATGAAAGCAGTACTGTGTTGCCATTTAGATTGTCATTTAACAACTTTGTTTGCCAAAAATTCTTGCTAACAATCCTGAATCCAATTTCAATATTTTTTTTAAAAAAAATCAATATCTTAGCCAAAAACAGAAAATTAAGTTGTTGACAATTATTAGTGACAGGTTTGGTTTGAGGCAGGGAGTGGGCCAGTTTTCATGAGAGAAACAAAAAATGTTGACTGATTTTCCTATAGCCTGTTACTCCTGATAAGAGCCCTCCAACAACTGTAATATGCTCATCTCCTTACTAGTGTATAAAGCAGGGGTCGGCAACCTACGGCACACGTGTCAAAGGTGGCAGGTGAGCTGATTTTTGATGGTATGCAGCAGCAGGCTGAGCGGCTCAGCCCATCACTGCTCTGGGATTCCGGCTGCTGCCCTATTGCCAGCTGGGATACCAGCCATCGGCCCCACTCAGCACCTGCTGCTGGCCTGGGGACCCCCAAGGAACCCCAGGCTGGCAGTGGGCTGAGCAGGCCAGCTGAACCACTCAACCTGCTGTCAGCCTGGGGTTCCATTCACTCAGCCGGCAGCGGGCTGAGTGGGCTGGTGGCGGGCTGAGTGGGCTGGTGGCGGGCTGAGCATGGCCGGTGGGGGGTTGAGTGGCTCAGTCTGCTCCCAGTCTGGGGTGCCAGCAGCACTCAGCCTACTGCTACTCCGGGGTTCCGTCTGCCGGCCCCTTGCCAGTCAGGAGCTCAGCCGCCAGCCCCACTCTGCCTCCTGCCAGCCTGGGTGAGCAGAATCCCAGGCTGGTAGCGGGCTGAGGGAGGGTTGGCAGCCGGGATCCTGGCTGGCAGGAGTTGGTGGTCAGAATCCCAGTCCAGCAGCGGGCTGAGCAGGGCCTGGGCTCCTTGTCTAGGGTTCCAGCCACCAGCCCGCTGCCGGTTTGGGGTTTCATTTACTCAGCTGGTAGTGGCCTGAGCAGGACCGGTGGTCAAGACCTCAGATAATAACAATAGTTTATTTATATAATATAGACATAGAGAGAAACCTTCTACAAACATTAAAATGTATTACTGGCACGAGAAACCTTAAATTACAGTGAACTTGGCACACCACTTCTGAAAGGTTGCCGACCCCTGGTATAGAGTGACCATACGTTGTACTAAGATTCTCCTGCTTTTTTTTTTCCCTTGTGAGTCAGTATAACTTTTGCCAGCCCAGAAGTTGGGCAGCCAATGTTTTACGTTTTCACAATGTTTTCTCCAACGTTCATAAAGTAAATACATAGTTAATATGAGTTAAAAAGGCCAGGGACACTTCTTTGTGAAGAATCTGTACAGCAGATCATGCCCATAGACGATCCAGAAAAGAAATTTGAGGTTGAATTTTTTAATGTTGTGATGAATAAAGCAGTATCTGCTGTTGATGAAAGGTTTAATACCTTGCAAGTACACCATGAACAGTTTGGATTTTTGTATGACATAACTAAATTCAACGAAACAGGAAAACAAGAGCAACTAATGACAAAGTGCAAGAATCTAGAGAGCCTCCTGAAGCATGGTGATAGTTTTGATTTAAATGGACTTGAACTGTATGAAGAATTGAGTACACTGTCATCAATGTTGCCACATGCAAAATCGGTGATGGACATTGTACAGTTTATTCATACCCACAAACCTGTTGACATATATCCTAATGTGTACATTGCCACTCGTATTCTACTGACAATTCCTGTAACAGTAGCATCAGGAGAACGGAGTTTCTCAAAACTAAAGCTCATTAAAAAACTATCTCCGCTCTACAATGAGTCAGGAACGCTTGACTGGTCTTGCTGTTCTTGCGATCGAACAAGACACGACTTTGTCTTTGTCATATGATGACATTATTACTGATTTTGCAGCCAAAAAAGCCAGAAAGATTGCTTTTAATTAAAAACAAATCTTTGTTTCAATCTCTTCATATAAATTTCCAATAAAATTTTGATAAATTAAAAAAAATATTATTTGCATCATTCTGTCATATCAGAATTTTTTCTATAGTGCTGCTTCTTTAGTGCTAGTCCATCAGCATTACAGTGTGCTTAATTAAGTTAAACTGGTTTTAATAATGTGAATGTGGCAAGTTTTCCAATACTATAAGCTTATGTTTGTGTTGCTAAGAGCAGATCAGGCACAGGGGCACCAGTTTAATAATCTCGCCTAGGGCACCATAAATCCTAAGGCCGGCCCTGTCTATGTAAATATGCTTATGAATGTATATATGACATAACTGGAATATGTTTTATGCTACATATGCCATGTAACAGATCTCTGCAAAGGTTATGATCTACTGAATATATTCATCCTATTTGTATGCATGTATCATTTTTTGTATTCAAAGTTATGAATATTGGCTGTTTACTTGTTTGATTTTAAGTAGTCTCAGTAAGGCATTTGGTCAGCTTCTTAAGAAAAGAATTTGCAAGTTAAGTGCCCAATGAAGAAACACTTAACAGACAAGGGAACCTTGGAAGATTCCAATGCACATAAGAAGTCTACCTGGGGATGTTCAAGGTAGCATGTGAACAATGGCTGCCACCTGTAAAGTTCTGAGTCATGCATGGACATGTGACTTGCCCATGTGACTCCAAAACTCCATCTTGTAGCTGGGTTTCTACACAGGGGGAAGGAGGGGTGTCCACCCACAAGAGAGGAACTATATAAAGTCCTGAGAGACCCCTCCATCTTGTCTTCAGCTGGCTCAAGAGATAGCCTCTCCACCTCCAAAGGATACCCGAAAGAAACTGGAACAAAGATCAGTAACCACAGGGGTATGAGTGATATCTGGATCCAGACTAAAAGGAGGCTAGTCTGTAAAAGAAACTTACTGAAACATCTCTGAGGGTGAGATTTCATCTGTAATCACTTTCTTACTATATTAGGCTTAGACTTGCATGTTTTATTTTATTTTGCTTGGTAATTCACTATGTTCTGTCTGTTATTACTTGGAGCCACTTAAATCCTACTTTTTGTATTTAATAAAATCACTTTTTATTTATTAATTAACCTAGAGTATGTATTAATATCGGGGGCGGGAGGAGAATAGCTGTGCATATCACTCTATCAGTGTTATAGAGGGCAAACAATTGATGAGTTTACTCTGTATAAGCTTTATACAGGGTAAAATGGATTTATTTGGGGTTTGGACCCCATTGGGAGCTGAGCATCTGAGTGCTGGAGACAGGAACACTCCTTAAGCTGTTTTCAGTTAAGCCTGAAGATTTTGGGGGACATTGTTCAGACCTGGGTCTGTGTTTGTAGCAGTTAGTGTGTCTGGCTCAAACCAGGCAGGGCACTGAAGTCCCAAGCTGCCAGGGAAAATGGGCTCAGAGGTAGTCTTGGCATATCAGGTGGCAGTCCCAAAGGGGGTTTCTGTGATCCAACCTATCACGCATGGGTTTGGCTTTATTATTTCAAATCATAATTGTATGATGAGATGTACTGATAATAATACACTTTCTTGATGATATAAAAGGTTTTGTTTGTAATTATAGACTCATAGACTCTAGGGTCAGAAGGGACCAATGTGATCATCTAGTCCGACCACTTGCACAAAGCAGGCCACAGAACCCTACCCATCCACTTCTATAACAAACCCCTAACCTATGTCTGAGTTATTGAAGCTGCAGAGAATCCACCAGCAAGTGACCCATGCCCCACGCTGCAGAGGAAGGCGAAAAACCTCCAGGGCCTCTGCCAATCTGCCCTGGAGGAAAATTCCTTCCTGACCCCAAATATGGCGATCAGCTAAACCCTGAGCATGTGGGCAAGACTCACCAGCCAGCACTCAGAAAAGAATTCTCTGCAGTAACTCAGATCCCATCCCATCCAACATCCCATCACCGACCACCTGTTCCAGTTTGAATTCATCCTTCTTAAACATGGGAGACCAGAACTGCACACAGTATTCCAGATGGGGTCTCACCAGTGCCTTATATAATGGTACTAACACCTCCTTATATTTGCTGGAAATACCTCGCCTAATGCATCCTAAAACCGCATTAGCTTTTTTAACGGCCATATCACATTGGCCGCTCATAGTCATCCTGTGATCTACCAATATCCCAAGGTCCTTCTCCTCCTCTGTTGCTTCCAATTGATGTGTCCCCAATGTATATCTAAAGTTCTTATTATTAATCCCTAAGTGCATGACCTTGCACTTTTCACTATTAAATTTCATCCTATTACTATTACTCCAGTTTACAAGGTCATCCAGATCTTCCTGTATGATATCCCAGTCCTTCTCCGTGTTAGCAATACCCCCCAGCTTTGTGTCATCCACAAACTTTATTAGCACATTCCCGCTTTTTGTATCAAGGTCAGCAATAAAAAGGTTAAATAAGATTGGTCCCAAAACCGATCCTTGAGGAACTCCACTAGTAACCTCCCTCCAGCCTGACAGTTCACCCTTCAGTACGACCCGTTTTAGTCTCCCCTTCAACCAGTTCCTTATCCACTTTTCAATTTTCATATCGATCCCCATCTTTTCCAATTTGACTAATAATTCCGCATGCGGAACCGTGTCAAATGTCTTACTGAAATCGAGGTAAATTAGGTCTACCGCATTTCCTTTGTCTAAATAATCTGTCACCTTCTCAAAGAAGGAGATCAGGTTGGTTTGGCACGATCTACCTTTAGTAAAACCATGTTGTAATTTGTCCCAATTACCATTGACCTCAATGTCCTTAACTACTTTCTCCTTCAAAATTTTTTCCAAGACCTTACATGCTACAGATGCCAAACTAACAGGCATATAGTTGCTCGGATCACTCTTTCTCCCTTTCTTAAAGATAGGAACTACGTTAGCAATTCTCCAGTCCTACGGTACAACCCCTGAGTTTACCGATTCATTAAAAATTCTCGCTAATGGGCTTGCAATTTCATGCGCCAGTTCCTTTAATATTCTCGGATGAAGATTGTCCGGGCCCTCCGATTTTTGTCCCATTAAGCTGTTCAAGTATGGCTCCTACCTCAGATGTGGTAATATCCACCTCCATATCCTCATTCCCATTTGTCATCCTTCCATTACCCCTAAGCTCCTAATTAGCCTTATTAAAGACTGAGGCAAAGTACTTATTTAAATATTGGGCCATGCCTAGGTTATCCTTAACCTCCTTTCCATCTTCAGTGTTTAGCGGTCCCACTTCTTCTGTCTTTGTTTTCTTCTTATTTATATGGCTATAGAACCTTTTACTATTGGTTTTAATTCCCTTTGCAAGGTTCAACTCTACTTGGCTTTTAGCCTTTCTCACTTTATCCTTACATGATCTGACCTCACTAAGGTAGCTTTCCTTGCTAATCCCATCCTTCTTCCACTCCTTGTAGGCTTTCTGCTTTTTCTTAATCACCTCTCTGAGATGCTTGCTCATCCAGCTTGGTCTACAACTCCTGCCTATGGTTTTTTTCCCCTTTCTTGGGATGCAGGCTTGTGACAGTTTCTGCAGCTGCAACTTAAAGTAATTCCAGGCCTCCTCCGCATTTAGATCCACAAGTTCTGGATCTGTTTATGTGTTAAAACAGTACAAAAATCACCCATTGCTAGCCAGGCCAGATGCCATTACTAACCCATACATCAGTTTCAAAAGAACATTTCCAATATCAACAACAACATTGCATGAACAAATGCAAACATGGCAGAACCCCCTACCTCTGTACGTCCGTGGCCTACCATTCACCTTTCCCTTCTTTACTTGTTTTCTACACACTTGGTGCTGGGGGATGGGAGTGGAGGTTACCATCAGTTCTTCATGGAAGTGATTCCTCTTGGAATGGCCCATGAAGGTACGCTGGGCCAGGCGTGTACTGCACTGAGGTCAAGCTGTGGAGCTACAGCAGCCAGTATGGGTTGAGGGGCTTGCAGTAGGACAAGACACAGAGGATTATTGTCTCAAGTAGCTCAGTGGAGAAACACAGAATGAATTCTTGGAGTTTCAAGGACATAAAATGTTACATCTAAAACTGACCTGCAATATATTGTGAGAGGCATGCTTCAGTCCACAAAATCTCCCTGGACATAGCCTTGTTAAACCCAGGTAAAGTAGTGAGAAAACCATGATGAGTTAAAAATGATATGCTGTTTTTGTTTTACAGACATTGCATAACTGCTTGGGGCGGGGGGGCAGTCAGTGGCCTTACTACAAAAGGCTTTTTCTATTACTTCAGGCCTTTCACATTTTGGAGGACATTCTCATGGTGCCCTACTGGCAGAGGGGATGTTATTCCAAGCTGCTGGTAGGAAACCTGCAGCATCTGCAGCCAAAGTATGCAAACGTATAGTGACTGAGGAGCACATCTAGGAGCAGAGTGGGCTGGTCAGCTACCAAGGTGGCCCTGGAAAATACGCCCTTCCCTGCACTGCGATTACCTGTCTGGAGTTCCTGCTTCAGGAAAAACTTGCAGCTATCAGTACCCAGGATTGGGTCAGAATTCATGAGGGAATCAACAGGATTCTACGTAAGCTTCCATATGGCTTAGTCTGTTATGGCTGCATGTGCACACACAGAACTCCACAGCCTTCCTCCTCCCCATCCCCGGCACATTTCTGGACAAAGATTCAAACTCCAGTTGTACTTGGGAAAAATGATTTTGTCACCTAGGGACTGCGTGGACTACCTCTCACTGAACTGGGCTAGATTTGGAAATGGAGCCCATTTCACTCCCACCCTCCCCCAGCATACTGTTTCCAGTCTGCTCCACAGAATAGTGAGCGATTAAGAGCGGCAAATGTGAAGGCACAGCAATGTAATGTAATTATTTTTAAACCAGAATGCCCCAAGCAAAAACCGGTGCCTTTCCAGTACAAATACTCTTTAAAGGTGTTCTTTACTGTTTGCATTTCCTGTTTGACATTTTGAACTCCATGTGAGGGGAGGATGGGAAGAGAGTATGCCAGGGTGCTGAGATACAATCCACCGTTAGTGGATACACAGTGCTAGCCTAGGCTTCTTAGAACTTTTGCGTTTGTTCTTAGAGCAGAAATCTCTCCCATTACTATGGAAATAAGCATTACATTGGAACCAGAAACCTACTGGGCTCAGGGGCAGCTTCTGTTCCTTCTGTGTGCACTGCAGGCTTGGCAGCAGGCTCAGCCCAGGCGGGAAGGGGGTATCAAACAACTCCTCTGCGTATAGACCCAGAATTCACTGCTGATCCTGTTCCAAACCATGCTCTGGGACCAGTTTGGGTAACAGAGTGACTTCATGGGCCTCACTAGGGGGCTGCTGCTGGCTCCCACTGGTCCCCATGCTGGATTCTGGGGCCAGCAGGGCACCATCCCAGCTGACCAGGTCATCCTCCACCACAGTTGGTGCCAGGCTGGGGGCAGTGCCCAGCACCCAGTCAAGCTCCTCATAAAAGTGTCACTATGTCAGTAAGTTGCCTGAGGTGCAGTTCTAGTCCCTGATTTTCTAGTACTCACTCTTGAACCACTTAATCCACTCCCTGCACTGGTCACCAGTTTGGTAAGTTTACAAAGCTGCCAGCTTCTTCACTATCTGCTGGTATGTGTGGTGCTTTTCCTGAAGTCCACAGTTTTGCTGGGCTTGCAGCAAAGATTCATCAAATCTGGCTGTTCTCCCATGACCATAAAGCAACTCGCTGGTTCTGGTCAGTCTCCATTGCAAACCCAGGAGGCTCACTGATGGTGTGTTTGCAGCTTGCTGGTCAGAAGACAATGGAAGGGTTAACACTGACTCACTGAGTTGCTGCTGTACATCAGAAGGGTTGGCTTCCATGTTCAATTAAGTCGATTGGAGATTGTTGTGATATAGCCAACAAAAGAAGCTGGCCCATGGGATTGTGGGATACTTTTGGTGGACTCCCAGGACTGAGTCAAGAGGGGCTGTATCTACACTGCAAAGCAATAGGGCTCAAACCCTTGGTCATGGCTTAACATGGGCTCAGACTCTCTTCCCCTGCAGGGTCTGAGGTCCCTAGGTCTAAGCCGAGTCTGAGAGATTTGTGTGTAGATGGAAGGGTGGGTTGGGTTCAAGGTTGAGTCTGATTCTGAGCCTGAGCCCAGGCTTACATTTCAGTGTAGACATACCCTTTAAGTCCCCTTTCCGACCTGAAAAAGAGATCTGTGTAAGCTTGTTTCTCTAACCAACAGAAGTTGGTCCAATAAAAGATATTACCTCACCCACCTTGTCTCTTTAATATCCTGGGACCAACATGGCTACAACAACACTGCATACATTAAGAAAGAAAGAAAGAAATGTATTGTGAAGCAAAATTCTGGGGAAAGAATCATTCCATGTCAAATGAAACCATTTAATTTTAATTCAAAAGATTTTTTTCCTATTGTTACATTTTTAAAAACATATAATGTAAAATAAACGACATCTCTCAATGAAAAGTAGTTTCAAAATGAAAATTTAAAATTTCCATTTTTGACTTAATCAAAATAGTTCATGTTGTTTTTTTTGTTTTTTGTTAATAATTAAGGTTAATAATTCTAATCCCCTACATATGCCAACTCATTATAGAAACATAGAGCAAGAAGGGACCTTAAGAAGTCAGCAAATCCATCCCCTGTCCTGAGGCAGGACCAAATAAATCCCAGATGTAAGGCTGGGCCATGGGAGGCCTGTGTGCACTGGTCAACTGCTAAATTACAGTCAGAAGGTGAGTAGTGGGGTCAGGAGTGAACTGAGTCAGACTGCCAGGAAGTCAGGGGAGGCACTTGGTGGATTTGACAGGTGGAGGCAGTGGTTTGGCTTGGCCAAGGAAATGGTTCAAGGTATAGGGCTTCAGAAAGGAAACATGAAAGACTGGGTGTATTTTTAGACTGTAGAAGCTGTAGCTTAAAGGTAACTGGGTTGATTTGCTGTCATAATGGGAAGGCCGCAGGAACTGGTGGTCCAATTTCCAGGTGGGTTGACTGGTCTGGAGATGTTTGGCAGCACGCCACATCTTCTGGGTTACTGTGAACATTGTAACTTCTTGTTCTTGATGGACTGCATGCCTCCTGTAAGCCTTCTTTGCCTCTTTTAGGTAGTTCTTGAGTTCTTCCTGAATAAGATGGATCTGTTGGGTCCAGTCAGTGGTGCCCAGGTTCAAAAAGGCTGCTGGTAATGCCAGGTGAAAACAAAGGTGGAACCCATAATTAGTGAATAAGAGGCCTGTGGGGGCATGATCAGTATTGTTCTGTGAAAATTCTGCATATGACAGGAGTGTGGACCAGTGATTTTGAGTACTGCTCCAGTTCCTGGTTCATCAGGTCGGTGTGTCCGTCTGTTTGGGGGTGGAGGTATGCAGTGGAGGTGGATATGAGGACATCCAGTAGCCTAAATGCTTCATGCCGGAAGCAAGAGGTGAACTGTGGGTCTCCATTGCAAACTATGTGGTCAGGGAATCCATGTAGCTGAACAATTTTGTACAGCAGGAGTTGAGCAGTAATTTTGGCAGAGGACAGGTGGTTGCAGGGGATGAAATAGGCCATTTTGGTCAGTCAGTCCATGACAGTGAAGACTATGGTGTGTCCATCAGACACTCGGAGTTCCACAATGAAATCTAGGCTAAGGGCAGACCAAGGCCTATGTGGAGACTCCAGGGATACTAAGGTGCTGAGGGGTCTGGTCCTGTACATCTTGGTACCTGCACAGCACTTGCAGGAGTCCACATATGCTTGGACATTGGCCCACATGTGGGGCACCAGAAAAAATGTGCAACCATGCAGGAAGTCTTCCCATAACCAAAGTGACCTATTGACAGAATGTTGTGGCATAGCCGTAGCAACTCCAGTCAGGGGCGCCCACGGGGCATGTGTATGTGCTTGTTGAAATATGCTATCCCATCCCGTATAGAATGGTGCGTCTTAGTCCCCAGTGCCCTGGACTGTGTTCCTTTGAGTCTTCTTTCAAAATGGACTAGGTAGGGAGAGCATGGCTTGTGAATTGCGGCACTGGCAAAATTACTAGGCTTGAAAAGGTAGAGGGGCTCAGAGGCTGGTCCCTCATTTCTCTGGGAGTATTCCCCCTTCTGTAATAGAGCATCACCTTTCCCATTTCACTTTCCCAGGCAGTAGGTAACTGTCAACTTGAACTGAGAAAAGAACAAGGCTCACCTTAACTGCCTCTGGTTCAACACTTGGGCTTTGTGGAGGTACTTGAGGTTCTTATGGTTGACGAAAACCTGTACGAGGTGATGAGCTCTCTCAAGATGGTGATGCCATTGTTCAAATGCAGTTTTTATTGTGAGCAGCTCTTTATCCAGTATTTCACAGTTCATCTATGTGGGGGTAAGTCTGAGAGTAGAATGCACAAGTGTGCAGAACTGACTGGGGTCCAAGTCACTATGAGAGTAGCACTACAACAGCCACATTGGACGCATCTACTTCCACTATAAATAGGCAAGATGGGTCAGAGGTGTGCCAGAATTGGGGCCATGGTGAAGGTGGTCTTTAACTGGTCAAAAGTGAGTTGGGCTTCAGGTGACCAAGTGAATCACATGGCTTTGCAAAGGAGGGAAGTCAGAGGAGATATTTGTTTTAAAAAATTGGCAATGAATCACCTATAAATATTTGCAAAGCCCAGAAAGCACTGAAGTTGTCAGATGTTTTGAGGTGCTGTCCAGTTCCAGATAGCGTCCACCTTCTGCAGCTCCAACTGAATTCCCTCTGGAGAGATGATGTAACCCAAAAATTCAATGGTGGACTAGTCGAAGGTTCACTTTTCTAGTTTGGGATGGTTTCAGAGTAGCAGCCATGTTAGTCTGTATCCCCAAAAAGAACAGGAGTACTTGTCTTCCGAAGGACAGGCCAGATGTGGTGGTAGTGCTGCTCAGAGTTCTCAGAAAACACTAGTATATCGTCAAGGTAGATAAACATGTACTGGTCCAGGATGTCTCTGAACACATCATTTACAAAATGTTGAAATGTAACAGGGGCATTGGTTAAGCCAAACAGCATCACAATTCCAAGTGCCCTTATCAGGTACAAAAAGCAGCCTTCCACTTATCCCTAGGCCTTATGCATACTAGATTGTAGGGTCCCCAAAGATGTAGTTTAGTAAAGATTCAATTAAAAAATGAGGGCAAGGGGTAGCGGTTACAAATAGTCACTTGATTCAGTACATGATAGTGTACTCAGAAGTATAATGACCCATCCTTTTTCCTTGCAGAGGACTGGAGCCTGTTACCTGAAATTGGGCCAGCTAGTAAGCTTAGAGAGGACTAATGACGCACCAGAGTTTGGCAGAAAGCAGCACGTTTATTACACTGATAACTAAGCTCAAAAGAAATGGAGGGGTCACACTCACACTCACACACTCACAACTCCCACCACAGGCACGGCACTGGAGATGTTAGGATCCTTGAAAGTAAGTGTCACACATTACAGCAATGGATGATGTGATGAAGGTAAATCTTCTTGAGGCACAATGGAATGCAATGCAGTGAACCACTGGCCAGGCTGTCCAGACAAAGGGCCTTCACCGGAGGTATAAGCTTGTGAGTGCCCTTTTGATCACGTGGCTCCTTCCCCTTTTAAGGACCTGCTCCTCATGACCTGCAACTAGAGATGACTTGGCCGCATCTGGTTGGTCACACTCCACCTCAGGCAGTGTCCATGCAGCTTGTGTGTGAGTGCTGACTAATTAGAGTCCCACACACCTTGTCTACCTGGAAGCTTTTCTGATCTTCCAGCTGTTCAACCAGCCCATTCATCCCACAAGCATTCCAGGAGGGAGGGGGAGGGTGAAAGCCACTTCACAGGTATTCAAAGAGGGAGAGGAGACAAAAGGAGTGGGGAGAGTGTAACAGACCTTTTGAGCATACAGGTTATGCATAGCATACAGATCACTGGTGCTCCTGCAACAGAGCCCTCACTGGAGAAGTGGATTGCCAAATGAAGCCCTCGTTGAGGTTTTTCTGTATATATACATGTAGTGCCTCCAGCTATGGTTCAGACATGGTGTATAGCTGTCCGTAGGGCACCTTTGCCCCAAGTTGTAGGTCTATTGGACAACTATAGTCCCTTGACTACAGTTTTTCTTTTTGGACACATTTTTCTTTTTGGACACATCTAAGTAGTGTCCGTATTTGTCGGGAAGGCTGAAGTTCTGGCCTGGAAACATTCCCGTCTAGATAACCCCACCATCCGGGATTTTGCTTCCAATGGTCTGATCCAATTCTGGGGCCTCAGGTGCTGGCCACTTGTGAGTTGATCGATTTGTTGGAGGCAAGCTTTTTGACAATTTCTGGAGGAAAAGCTAATACTCTTCCACCACAAAGAGATCCATGAGTCATGTCGCTCCAAACAAGGAATGTCAAGAATAATTGGGAAGAATGAAGAACAGACCACAGCAAAGCATATTTCTTGGTGCCCTTCCACTACAGCCTCTAAGGGGATAATCTCTTGAGTCACTTGTCTTGACAATAGGGTTGGCCCTATCAATGATCTTCACCAGGTCTGATGAGGATTTTGGCAGGAGAGGAATCTGGAGGGTTTAGACTGCCTTAGCATCTATAAAATTAGCAACAGTCCTGCAGTCGATCACTGAAAGTTGTGGGGGTGGAGGGAGGCGGGAGAGGAATCTGTTATGCCTGCCCCAAGACCTGCAACTGCAGTAGCAACTGGAAATGTGGGAAGACCTCATGATTCCCAGGCTGAGTTCTGCTTGAGGGCAGGGGATCTGATTCTGGAGCATGGGGCTCTGGTGGTGACCACTGTAAAGGTACAAAGAAGGAAAGGGAGGCAGAAAGGCCTGGGAAGCAAAGGGGTAACAGCCCCACACCAGGCTGCCTCCAAGAAACAGCCAGGGGAGTGAAGGAGACGGAAAGCCCCAAAAGAAAAGCACTGACAGATTTAATTGGAGGTGAGTGTCCAGGAACTAATCTCATTGAGAGCAAAGTAAGGATGGTCAGTCACAAGAAGCTGAGACCCCTCCAGAGACCACACTAAAAGACAGTGATGATGTGGTACCAGAAGTGAGATTTCAGGAAAGAGAAGCCAAAAAAAATCCCCTTCTTTTTTTCTGTATATACACAAGAGAATGATGGAAGTGAATCAGCTCCTGCAATGGCTGACTGACTCACAAGCACAACAGTTGTTTGAATAGGTAACAGCCCATCAGCAACAGTTGTTGCAACAGGTGGCAGAACTAGTACTGGCCATTCTAGTAGAAAGAGAGAACCTGAGACATGAGGCCTTGTCTAAGAGGCCTGGTATGAGGCCTGAGGCCTGAACTAAAGTAGTGGTCAAGCCTTGTGATCTTGATTCTATCTAATGTAAGGATCAAAATTGCTTTTACTACATAGAAAGAGTTTAAAAGACATTGGGCACAAAAACTTCAATATCCCCTTTAGTAAACACTTCCAAGATCCCACACCTTGCCCATGGATTCTCTGAAGAGACCATAGCTAAATGGAACAGAAAAAAACTGACTTCAGATTTCAGCCCCTCACCCAACACTACAACCTTGGAAGATCAGGTATTTTTATTAATATCTCCAAACTTTGACATTATCTCCACATCATTTTGTAATTTTTCCCCATTTTTGAATACTTCGACTAATTTCACTATGGTGGGAGTGGCAACATAATGGTTTCCATTCTAATCCCCTCTTTTCAATCACTCATTTTCTGAAACTTTCATCATTTGGATTCTATCCTTACATTAGATAGAATCTGCATTTGAATGTTTGGAATCTACAGAGGCTATTTATTTCAGTGCTCTGACCAGAAAGAGTGATTTGTCCATGTGCCCAAGCAAAGGGGAATCGGAGTTAGTATAAGGAACTGGGGCATAGGCGGCCTTGCCTAGAGTCATGACTGAGCTGAGATCTGCCCACAAGGGATGGGAGTAATCGGGCCAGAATTAGAGGAATCACAAGGCCAGGTTCTGTAAACAAACGTCAGGGTCAGAGTCAGGCTGGGGACAGAGATCAGAGGCAGGAACAGGTTAAAATCAGGAGGCAGGAATCAGGGTCAAAGTTAGGCTGGAGTTAGAGACCAGAGATCAGGAGACAAGGCAAAGTCTGACATTGTAGCAGGCCAAGGTCAGTGTGGTTGCCCAGACAACTGCCTGGGGTAACCCCGGAGTTAGGTAGGAGCACTTGGCCAAGCAGAGGGTCTCAGGGTCCTGTCATTTTGGGTCTCGTGGATGGTACTTCCTGTAGCACCTACTCTCCACTGTAGTCCCTGGCTGTGCTACTGTGGGACTATCTGCCATCCCAGGCTCTATAGGCCCAGCTTCTGGTCTCCAGAGGTCCTTACAGTTAGTCTCTGAAGAATGTAAATTAGGTTGTTAGGTAATCTGGTAACAATTGGGAGAGCTGTCTTCTAACTAAGTTTCTCAGAGACCAAAATGTTTCTCTTGGGCATAAGTAGATTCCCAGTACCCTATTTAATTTCTTCTGCCTCTGATTCCAACCATCCAACTGTTTATAACTTTGGAATCATGCGTGAATCTGAACTGTCTTTCTTCTCCCATTACATCCTGTATGACTCTAAATCTGCTTAGTGCTTCTCTCAAACACTGCCCATATACACCACTGTTTTGCTTTTGCCTCTGCTGAGCTCTTCATCCATGTCATCTACTCCTCTTGCCCTGATTAGTGAAATATTCTCCTCAATTACTTCCTCAGATTATAGCTCTCCAGTCTCCAACATATTGTTGGCCACTTTCACACACAAGGAATCCAGGGGGTCCCCCCCCTCAAATTCTTCCCCAGCATCCAATTCATTTCCAGATCCGATTCTAAATGGACCTTCTTGGGCCATGAATGCTCAGCTCCTAGTGAAATCAATGGGTCAAGTCGTTGGCTTGTTTAAATCAGCAGATCTGCCTGGAGCCCAGCAGAGCTACACTCACTTGAGTGTACACAATTGTGTACTGGCAACTGACAGTGTAATTGGGCTGCTTGTTTATAAAGCCCTCTATGGATGGCTCCACATCCCCGCCTCATCTCAGTCCTCACTTGTTCTTCTTACCCATACATATCTTCTGTCTACAGTCTCAGCCTGTGGATGTGACACCCTTTTCCTCTGTGGCTCCTGCCATCTAAAGCAGCCTTCTGATGCCTTATTGACTCACCATCTCTTCCTATCTGATTTGAAAGTATATATTTTCTCTCTTGCCTATGTCTCTTAATTTCCCTCTCCTTTTTAAAACCATTTTATGACTAAGGCTATATTTCAGTGGGATTATTTATGTGCTTAACTTTAAGCACATGCTTAAGTACTTTGCCAGAATGGAGCCTAAGGCTTCTTTCGATTTTTCACCTTGCAACATCTTTATGCTCTTCTCCCCACCCAAAACATATATTGTATTAACCCTGGAGCTTTTTTTTTTAATTCTGTAAAACATTTTGGGTTACAATTAGTGTGATCCAGGCTACATAAAATAAAGCTTTTTTTGCTACTATATGTGTAACAAAACCTTTTGTTTTGCTTGCAGAATTCAGATACAGAAGACTTGAAAACACATTCTGGATATTGCTATGCAAATGAGCATGCCAACAGTGTTTAGACAGTACCTTGAAGCAGTAAACAAGTTGATTGTCATGGTAACTCTAGCCAGATTGGCTTCATCCATTTTCAATCCATTTTCATCTGGATTTTTTAGTTTCAATGAGCAACTCAGCACTCCAGTAGGATCCGAGACTCATTTCCACATCTATCCTCTGGATAGCCAAACATATAAACCAAACTGGGCTAATGCATTGGACAGCCATATGAAATGAAACAATTGGATACTATGCAACAATACATTAGATGATGAAGTATAGTGACATGAAAATAGACATGAAATTCAGTGATCAGTTATAAACTGTGAACATTGTTTTGATTTCACATTTGAAATGAATTACTTTAATTGCTTATAATATAGTTTTTTTCACCGCTTGCAGAGACAGTTCCTTCCTGGGACAAAGTGAACTCCCTATTCTCAGGCAAACCTGGGAGGAGCTGATCCTGCAAATCTTTCCTTATCTGAGTAATCCTTTCTCACGGGAGCTGTCCCACTGAAGGCAATGGGACTACGCCTGTGAGAAATATCTATTCGTGTGAGCCAGAGTTTGAAGAATCAGGCCTTCAGCTTGATAGCCAGCAATTGTTTTTATTAATTGTATTAATGATTTGTTTTCAAGTATAGTTGTAATCATTTTCTGGTACCTCCACTCATGATACCGCTGGGCCTGCCCTGCAGTTGTTACCCCGATCTGGCCAGGATCTCTGCTTTCAACTGGGGTAGTCTGCTGCAGCCTCTTCAGGCAGATCATGGGCCTCCCCACACAGGAATGGGGCAAGGATGCCAGACTACTGATCTCGAGGCCAGGCCTCCCATAGGGCTGTTCTTTTAAAGGACAGAAGGTATGCCTCTACATCATCCTCCCACATCATTTTCTGCAGCCAATGGCTGGCCCGTATGATCTGCTTCCCATCATGGCCGTGGTTCAGCTCTGTAAGAGTCTTTACCTGTTTTACCAGTTCCCGCAACATAGCTCGGTCTTGAGCAGCTTGGTCCATCAACAGGCAATTAGTCTCTTGCTGCAGCCTCACTGCCTCCTGTTGGGCAGCTGCCTGGACACGGGTAGCCTCTGTTCGTGCCCATGTTAGTGTCACAGCCCTAGGCAGTGTTTGCCCTGGCCTCCATGTTCAGGAAATGAACATACATGTACTCTCAAACAAGAAGCATTTCCCCAAAAGTAACCGTTGGGGCTAGGCAAATTTTGTGGTCAGCCAGTTCCAGGAACCCCCCCCCCCCGAGGGTGGTAACGAGGCATCTGTAAATCTCCTAATTAGGAGAAACCTGGCCAAAAAATTGAACACGTCATTACCCTTATAAATTGCCCACCGTGCAAGCGGTGGGCAGGGAGAAACGCAGAGACCCGTACCCATAACCGAGCCTGATCAACTCGAGGTCTCCCTCGGCTCTGTGTTCTCAGAAGCCTACTCGTTTGCCGGTGGTGATGAAACTTTTGTGGTTTGTGTGTGTAAGTATGCCTAGCTGCTAATTCTGCTAACTAACTGAGCCTGTAATCATCTGTTGTAAGCCGGAGACGAAAGCCGATTCTAGCCGCCCCAAGGCTCCTGCAAGGGGAAACCCACTAACCAGGAAACCTTGAACGCAAGGGGGATTGGCCGGAGTCTCACGGCAATCTTTAACTGTCTTACTGCATTTTTTTTACTTAGACGAGTAATTGCATTTATGCTTAATAATAGCACCAATAGCACCTTTACTAACCCTTGGAAGGACCTGAATAACTACTGGGACCTAGAGCGGTACCAGGGTCAGCTTCTGTTTGTGATTGCAGTATTTTTATTATTTGTTCTAGTATTGTATTGTAGGCCCAAGTTGTAACTAGTATTAAGTTGCTCCTTATCCGCACCTGTGACCCATTCAATAAACCCTCAATTTTAACCCCACGACTCATTGTTTGCGTTATCCCCATCGCTACCTTCGGGGCACTTGTCACCCCTCCCGAGGACATCCAGTGATCTAGCCTCCGCCCTATCCCAGCGCTCATTACCTGATAGATAACAGGCACCTTGTGACCATTTCGGTGGAGCGAGGGGCGAGAGTAATCAGAGATCAACATGGCGTCACGAACAGGATGCCTTCGGGAGGGGCAGTGCCCGTGGCGTAGTGGGGACCGTGAACAGTCCGAGCTCGAGCAATTTCAACACCTACAATTTCACCAAGTGGCCAGCAGACAATCTGAGAGGCCCACCCTAGATTGGGTTTGCGTTATAGAGTCAGGGTCAGGGTAAAAAAGCTATACGACCTCGTTAACCCTGACCGCCGTAGGGTGTCTCCTCCATTGCCATCCCACGTTTAAATGTCAGCCGGCCGATAGTTCCCTGCAGCCCCAGTGCACGGGGGTCGCAGATACTAGTCGGACTGAGACACCATCCGGCATTTGGAAGGAGTGTAGCCGTATCGTTAAAAAATCTGGGGCCACCGTTTCTAAACTCATACCCTCGCCCCGGGTACAGCCGGGTGACCCAGCACACGGGTTGCTAACCCAATTAATGGAGGAATTAGAACAGACCAAGCGGTCGAAGAAACTTAGACCGGACGAGTATAAGTCGGAAGACGTGTCCACGGTCTTGTTCAGCGCACTAAACAAAGCGCTGGACCTCTGTGCTGTCCTTCATGGAAGCACTATGTTTGCCGCTAAACAGGCCGCCGCGAACGGCACCGATAGCGCAGAAAGCGAGATGGGTGACAAGGAGGAGGAGGACAGGAGTCAGGCTGGCGGAAACCCACCCCCCTACGAAGCCCCGGTCCCCTCTTCGATCTATCCCGCTCTCCCCTCAGCCCCACCTGCGCCTGAGAAGGAGATGCGAATAGAGGCAATGCCTGTCGCTATCACAAAAAGCAAGGTGGACTCTAATACAGGCCAAATTACTACTACCACCGAATATCGTACCCGCACTAAAGCAGAATTGAAGGAGTTTATGGTAGACACTAGGCGTGGGGAGAGCGAGGCCGCCCTTGTTTGGCTGGGCCGTCTGGCCCTGGATCACGGGGCAGAGGTAGTGGACAGGGAGGAGGCTAGTCTCTTGGCCAAAACGTCCACCTGGTCAGGAGGATTTTCAGGCCATAACCTCTTAAGAAACGGGGTCTGGCCACTTACTACACCAGCCGCAGCCTCTTTAGCCATGAAGGGCAGTTTTAAGGGCATGTATATACCTCCCGGCAGCATAAATACGCCCCATGAGATCATATGGGCTATTGCCGGGGCATCCATCGTAATGTGGGACCCACAGACGGTGCCCTTGAACTTGAATCCGCAGCAAGCCCAATCCAACACGCCGCTCATTTATGTCGGGGACCCCACCCAAATCCCGGTCAACAGGGATGCAGTGGACTTAGCCATAGACGGCGCCCCACCGATTGACACAGGGGGAACCCTGTTGCTGCATGGTTGGATTGGGCAACCTCTTATTACTTTATATGAGGCTATGTCCCTTCTTCAGATGCCACAAGCCCCCAAGAGCCTCATCTCAGCCCTTCCAGCTGAGAACCCTGTTAATAAGGGTCAGCCTAAGCACCCTGAACGTACCAAGGCCGAAAGGGCGCTTTTTGGGTTCCTGTTACATAAGGGGGTGCCCAAGGAAGCACTGCGGAAGATGTCTAACTCTCAACAACAAGACCTGGGGAAACAGTTAGGATGGAAGGACTGGGACGATTATTTAAGAACAAAAAACGAGTAGAGGCCGGGTGCGCCCCGGCCTCCACGGAGACATGGGATGAGCGACCATATCACACCCTATTGGTAGCCGGTCCCAAACCCCTTCACACCCCTGTATCTTTCCTGTTGGACACCAGAGCTCAAATCTCCGTTATTAAACCCGATGTACCGCATATACCCACAAGTTCTACTATGTTTATTCAGGGTCTTAACAGCATTGAAGAAAAACCCGTAGTCCGCTTCACTCTGATTCATAAAGGGTACAAGCGGAAAGTTAAGGCTTTGTTGGGATGAACAAATTTGCTGGGGGTTGGGGATATAAAACGACTATGATTACAAAAACAGGTCTGTCAGGCCCTGCCTGTCACCCTGTCGCCGGACGCCCCCCTCCCTTTATAGCCCAGAGCTGGTTAATAACAGCTCATGGAAATTTTCCCCTATTCCCACAAAGCCTGAAGGCATCCCCCTCATTAAGCAACTGCTCAACCAGTTATTAAAGGAGGGACGGATAGCGCAGGTAACTGCGTCAAACTATCTATCCCCCGGCTGGGGTATCCTCAAGCCCGGCAACCCCTCTGAATTTCGATTGGTCATCGACTATAGACAAGCAAACAGCCGAGTCCGACACCTTCCATTTGCGGGCCCGGCCACCATTCCAGAAATACGGCAGCAGCTAAGCGATGCCAGTGGGAGGTGGGCCTGCACCCTGGACTTAAAGGATATGTTCTATCAAATCCCGTTAGAGGACAAACCCCAAATCCTAAACTTCGCGTTCCAGAGCGCACAGTACCAGTGGAAGGTGTGCCCTCAAGGGTTCTGTAATTCCCCCACCTTGGCCACGTCCGCTCTTGGGAAAACCTTAAGAGGGGTAGAAGCCACTGGGGGCACCACCATTTTAGCCTATGTGGACAACTTAATCATAATTGGGCCCAACGAACACATAGTCCAACACGTAACTAACACCGTAGTAGCCGAACTAAAGGCCAATGGGTGGCGAATTAATGAGACAAAAAGCCACCTCGTGCCCTCTCAAAGTTTTTCCTTCTTAGGCCAACATTATGACCCCTACAACTGTGGCCAACCTACCTCGGGACTTCTAGACCCTTGGGTAACAGACCCGCCCGAGAATAAAAGGCAACTACAAAGACTTTTAGGCCTAATTAATTATCACCGACACTTTATCCCGGATAAACACCTCATAGACCTTGAGACGACCCAGGAGCCCCTCTCGTCGAAATGGAAACGGGAAATATGGAGTCCTGAGGCCCAAAAGAGCCTGGAACGAATAGCAGCCTGGTTTGCCTCTAACCCACGGCTGGTGCGATATAAAAGGGACTCACCTTTTACCATTACCCTTTTCTTTACACAACATCACTATGGGTACTCAGTATCACAAGACGAGCAACCGGTCTATAACTGGGCCCGATGGCTCAAGGGCCCTCAGTATCGATATGGGCCCATAGGACTTATGCTGCTAGCCGCAGGTGAGGCTCGCATTTGGGCTCCGCTATCTAGTAAAGGAACCCTGATCGGCCCAGAGGTACACCTCATGCCTTGGCTCACGCGGCTGCCCCCCCCCCCAGTTTTCACGGCACCAGCCTAACTTGGCAACAGCTGTGTTATTTGGGGGAAATTACGTGGCGGGAATGAACGCTTAAATCGCTGCCAAACGATGTCCGGTTCCCAACAGCCTCGGAGCCCTTGTGTATAGAAACAAAATATGACCCCTGGATTGTGTCCGACGGGGGCACTTCCCCGACCCCCCGGGCAGGAGTCCTCTGTGCTAAATGCGACCACTTCCAGGTTGATCTCCTCCCGCCGGGTTCATCGGCCCAGCATAGTGAAGTCCATGGGGTCCTTCTCGCTGCCCAGCACGTTACCCAGACTCACAATTTTGTCTCAGCATTCTCACGGGAGAGGCTAACCCCACAGCATTTACGCCCCTGTGGGACACTATTTTCAGCCTTGTACGTAAGTTCTCCCGGCCCTGGTTTATAACCCATTGCCTGTCGCATCGTCCTAATTCTAACCCCCTCCCGAGGACATCCAGTGATCGAGCCTCCACCCTATCCCAGCGCTCATTACCTGGTAGATAACAGGCACCTTGTGACCATTTCGGTGGAGCGAGGGGCGAGAGTAATCAGAGATCAACAGCCTCCTGCTGGGACGCCATAGCTTGTACCAATGCCCGTACTACGTCATCCATTGTGGTGAGGAAAAAAAAACCCCTCACCTTTTTTTTTTTAAATCACCCTCCTTCTTCTGCCATGCTGTGCACACCAAATCCCACTGCTAACACCACTTGTTACAAAGTTCCTTCTCTATCTTGGTGGGTCCTATGCATATTGGTGGATTTGCTCGCCTCACAGATTCACCCTGTGGGTCAGGAAACAGCCCAGAGACCTTCCCCTCTGGTAGAAGCCACAGTCCAGGTCAATTCCTCCTGTTTTTGATCAGAAGTTGAGAGGTTTGGGGGGAACCCGGGCCAACCCTCTACTCTGGGTTCCCGCCCTGTGTAGGGCCCTGTGGACTGCAGCTGTCTAGAGTGCCTTCTGGTATAGTTGGGCGACAGCTACAACTCCCTGGGCTACTTCCCCATGGCCTCCTCCCAACACCTTCTTTGTCCTCACCACTGGACCTTTCTCCTGATGTCTGATAATGCTTGTACTTCTCAGTCCTCCAGCAGTATGCCTACTCGCTTTCAGCTTCTTGCACACCTCTTGCTCCCAGTTCCACGCACGCACTTCCTCTCCTCTGGCTCCCCCTTTGGCCTGACTGGAGTGAGCTCTTTTATAGCATCAGAGGGGCCTTAATTAGAGTTGGGTGCTTAACAGCCTCACCTGACTCTTAGCAGGTTAATTGGAGTCAGGTGTTCTCATTAGCCTGGAGCAGCTCCTGCTCTGGTCACTCAGGGAACAGAAAACTGCTTATCCAGTGGCCAGTATATCTCCCTTCTACTACTCTGCTGTTCCCAACTGGCCTGGGTCTATCACACTATACATAGCTCACCGACTCCTGCCATCCTGAATATGGTGTGCTCATCCCTATCTTCCCTTTTCACAATCTCTTATAGACATGATTGACAGCTTGACAGCATAGCTCTCTTCTATGAACTATTATTACCAATAGTATCTAGGGTCCAGATTTTTATTGATATTTAGGTGTTGCTGTGCTCAGCATTGCAATGCCTAACTGATTTGGGAGACTAAATCTCATTTTAAAAGTGATTTAGGCACTTAGGAACCTAAATGCCATCAACTGTCCATGGAATTTTGGCTCCTATGTGCCTAAATCACTTTTAAAATGATATTCAGTCTCCCAAATCAGTTAGGCATTGCAATGCTGAGCACAGCAACACCTAAATATAGATAAAAATCTGGGCCCCAAGTCTGCCAGATGGCTGTGCCATGCAGTCAGAAACTGCACAAGCACTAGAATAAGACAGGCCTAGCCTGTGGGGCTTTTCAAGGTTGTCTTGCCACCTCAAACATAGGGAATTCTCCTCTTTTGTAGATCCATGTGCCAAATGCCAAGTTTCAGCAGATCTCTGAACATTAAGAGGACAGAGGAATTTATATCCAATTCCACTCTTTGTCTTTTTAGGTCTGTGTTTGCAGCCCCTTTAATGGGTGGGATTTCTATATCTGCAGTCCAAATCTGAAATGTCTTCCTCATCATTTATTTAACAGGCTTAACAGAGACCAGCACAGCTATTATGGTCACCATTATAACAGGAGGAAACAATCAATAGCTAAAACATTCTATACCTAGAAATTAAAATGTATATGTCTAGCTATACCTATATTCTGCCTCAGTGCGCGTGTGCACACACACACACATATATAATAGTCTCTTTGTGATTGTTACAGTCACTAAATACATATAGCTTGACAATGCAGTAGATAGAATGCATTGCGACATTTCCCAGCCATGTGTCTCAGTAGGGGGTGGGGGGAAGCACTTATTCAGCCATGCTGTTGTATTACTTTTCACCCTTTTGAAATGCTCTGCTACAATTCCCATCATACTCATGATATTCATTCATTGCTTTTAAAGGGATGTGATAATGCCATCCCATAGTCTCATAATGTTATGTCTAACCGTTCCTACAGCATCCAACTCCTAGCTATAGTACCAAGGCTTCTAGACCCCACCTGAACCCTGACCAATACACAGTTGGAAACCAGTCTGGCTCACCTGTGTGGTAGTATTGCTAAAATAGTGTTACGTTTATAAGAATGTGTTCAGTGTTTAGACATTATGAAATGCTTGTAGGAAGCTTCATGTATTAATCTTACTTCTAATATTTGTATCCCATGTTATAAGGGAATAGTTAAGTGTTTGCTCTGAAACTGTAGACCCACCAGAAGGAGAGAAGCATTGCCAGATGTGAAACATTACTTTGCCAACAGGAGATGTTATCTCCTGCCCAACAAAAGACAGCCCACAGACACCAGACAAACCATTGTGGAACATCAGAGGACAAAATACTTTGTTGATTGCTCCCCTACATAGCCTTGAAAAGAAGACCTGCATGGGGACTTCTCCATTCAGCTTGAGCTCTGGGAGAAGGGAATAAAGATCCCTGACAGGAAGAAACTGTATCGCTATGCTGCTTGGACTTTGAGAGGACAAGATTTCTAAGCATAAGCAAGGGATCCCTGGCCGGTTAGACTGGGTTAGCTCTAGAGGACAGATAGCACTTGCATATTACAGCAGCCTCCATTACCTTTTGGAACCTAAGGTCTGGTCTACACTACAGACCTATATCAGTATAACTATGTCACTCAGGGGTGTGAAAATCCTGAAAGATGCAGTTATACCAAACTAACCCCCCTCGTAGACAGCGCAATGTTGATGGGAGAGCTTCTCTCGCCGACATAGCTACTGCCCCTTGGGGAGGTGGATTAACTAAGGGACAGGAGAGCTCTCGCCCATTGGCTTAGAGCATCTTCATTAAAGTGCTATAGTGGCACAGCTGCATTGGTGCAGCTGCACTCATGCAGGTTTTAAGTGTAGACTTGCCCTCAGACTGTAACTCATTTGTATGTATGGTCACCTGCTTTAATCTTGTAAATAACTCTCTTATTGCTTTTCCTTAATTCATAAATCTTTAGTTTATTTGTTACAAGATTGGCTACAAGTGTTGTCTTTGGTGTGAGATCTAAAGTGTAATTGACCTGGGGTAAGTGACAGGTCCTTTGGGACTGGGAGTAACCTGAATATTATTGTGATACATGGTGTAAGGGACCATCTATCACAAAGAGAAGTTTGCCTAGTAGCATGCAAACACTATGAAATCCTCCAGACCTCTCTCATGTTGTCAAAGCAGAGTGCATTTGCTTGTCCTTGGTGTTTTATGACTGGTGATCTATGGGCCCCTCATGGGTGCTGAGAGCCACTCCAGCAGTGCAAAGCAACCTTGAAACCAGCTTTACTGGCAGGAGAAAGATGGGGGATTCTGCGGGTGGCCTAGGGTTGTCATCCTTACTCCATTATTGCCTCTGGCATATGAGGCTATAGCTGTGGGAAAGAAGGTGTGGCCAGGGAACCTTTCTTCCCCATTGACCACTGGCTGTCACAACAGTCCCTTGAGCCATATGCAGCTAAATGTAAGTGTGAGCAGCCCTGTAGTGGCTTAAACTTACGCCAGAGACCACTCTAGTCCCCAATCCCAAGACTAGGAAAGAAGGAATTCATAAAACTGACCTAATTCCATTCACGTGCCCACTCCCAGCGATACTGAATGCAGCTGCCCTAGGTCAGAGACCTCTATCTGGTATACGCTATCTAACATAACACCTTTTATTTTGAAGCATATCAAAGTGTTTTACACGCTTTGCAAACCCCGGAACAGGAAATGCTTCATTCATCACTGAAATGCGGCCTTTTCTGGGGTAGAACATGAATGCAACACTCTACAATGATTTAGGACCACAATGCCAAAAGTGCAATTACGGTAGGAATTTAGGCAAGTTGAATATAATTACCAGCACTGGATTTTGTCCAGAATACTGGGGTAATCGTCTCTACCCTTGCAACAGCACCAAGGGATCTTTAATGACCACAAATGACAAGATTTTGGTTAATGACTCATCTGAAACAAAAAAAAAAAAAGCAACTTCATCCATATTATCCATGAACTGAGCAGGTTGGAAAATGGGGTTATTGTGTGTGTGTGTGCGCGTATGAGTGTAAGTGTGAATTTTGTGTTGACATTTCCCCCCCATTTTAATAAAATATTGAATAAAAATTCCATGAGCTCCTTCCAAGTCAGTGCACACCCAACAGGTAAGAAGAATGACAGCCGCCTAAACACTAAGGCCTTTTCTATCCCAAGAAAAAAGGTGAATTTTAACATGTGTTCGCTAACACATATTAACTAGCAAAATCCTAATGAAAACAAGGTACTTGTAGTTTTAACATGGTACATGGTCAAGAGAAACCCTGGGTTTTATAGGTACAACTGTCATGTCTTCACTAGGATTTTAACATGTTGGTTAACATGTGTTAGCTAACACAATAAGAACTTCGCCTTTCTTCCTAGTGTAGACATGACCTAAGGCCATGGGGGGAAGAGGTGCTTTTTCATTCACATTCTTTTAATTTAATTAGCTTAACATGAGCAGAAATCCCCCTTAACGCCCATGCAGAGAGCATTTCACATCTTTTCAGCTGCGTTAACTGTTCGTGTTGCAGCTTGGATAGGCTACAACCGCTATAACATGAGCAGCTACCCGAAAAGGCGTTTGTCTTCACTTCAGAAAAGGTTTTTACATTTTGAGGTAGATATTGGGATGTAATATCCTAGTGCAGTGGTTCTCAAACTTTAGCAACCTGAGGGCCCCCATTTTTTATTTAAAATTCTTCACGGACCCCCAAGCCCCTTGCTCAGCCCCAGGCTCCGCCCCTACTCCACTACTTTCCCTGCTCCACCCCTGCCCCTCCTCTTTCTGCCCCCACTCCACCCTTGCCCCTGCCCTTCCCCACCTCTTTCCGCCCCCTCCCCCAAGCATGCCCTGTTCCCGCTCCTCCCTCTCCCTCCCAGTGCTACTGCACGCCCCTGAACAGCTGTTCTCCAGCTTGCAGATGCTGGGAGGGAGGGGGAGGTGTTGAGGGAGGGGGAGGAGTTGATCAGCGGGGCCCGCAGACCCCCTGGAATCCTCTAGTAGATCCCCAGGGGTCCACAGACCCCAGTTTGAGAAATGCTGTCCTAGTGGAGACCAGGCACATGTGGGGTACTTTTACCTCAATGTAGCTATCTAGTGCCCAATGTAGGGTGTGGGATTACCTCAACCACCTACTTCAAGCTCTGATTCTGCATTTCATCTACTCTATCTTCACTTTTGCTACAGATGGAGGCGCCACGTGAAGGTGGCAGACTTGTTCCCCAACTCCCCAAGTTATCTGACTCAAGACATAGAAAATGCATTTGAGTTAGGGGAGAAAGTTGGCGCAGTCCCTACTCACCTGGTGGCAGCCTGCCAGGCTGCTCTTCTTGTAGGCTCATGGTGAAATGCCTCCGAGAAATGATTAGTAACCAAAGCTTCATCCTGTAAGTCAGAGAGAAAAATCTTCAATGTCTTCATAATTGCCTTCCACAAGGGTCAGTTTTGGCTCCCTTTTTGTCCTCTATATACACATACGACCTCCCTGAAATGCAGGCTGAGAGGTATGTGTACACTGTTGACATCTGTGCTGCTGACTCGTGAAACAATTTCCATAGGATTGAAGAGAATCTCAGCCAAGACATGGACGCTTTGACCACTTATTTCTAACAGTGGAGGTTAATTCTCAATGAAACCGAGATAGAGGCAACTATTTTCCATCTACACAATCATTTTGCCAGTGTCCGAGGACAGGTACTGCCATTCCATCCAGTTGTCACATATTAAAACTGAACCTTAGCCTGATATACCAGCCTCGTCTGGAGTACCTGAAAGCAAAGATTTCTTTCCATATGACCTTGACACGAGAACTATTGGGAACTTCCTGGGAAGCAGACTCTTCAATGCCTTGTACATCTGTCTTTGGCCCTGGTGTTTGCTCCCGCTGAATACCTCGCTGAGATCTGAGGAGCAGCCAGCACACTCAGCTTGTCAACATGGAGCTGAATTTGGCCATGCGTATTATTAGGGACTGCTTCAACTATACACCAACCTCCAGTTTGCATGTGCTAGTGCCCATAGCTCTGCCAGACCTTCGACAGGATACCATTGCTGTTAAGTCTGCCAGTGAACAGAAGAAACTAACTTCTTACATCTCTGGATGGCTGCTGCCCCATTCTCAGACAGGGAACGATATGCTGCACCAGTTTGATATTCAGGGGAGGGCTCTCACTCCTGTGGACTCGGGGCTGATACCACAGCTGATCCCTCAACACCACTTTTGCTACAGTAGCTCCTGCATTCCTGGACAAGAGCTCTACTGGCCCTTTACCCTGCACAGATGACCAGCTCTGCCAGGAAGCTAAAAGCTGTGTTCTTATAGAGTGGAAGCATCGATGGGAAACCCTAAATAAATTCAGGAGGCCATCACTGCACTGCCTCCTTGACCACTTGATAATAAATCCTGGATGAGATTCAAAGAGTCGTTGCAACTTTGCACCGGCTGGGCCTGATTTCCTCTCCACGCTGTGACTGTGGGGTAGCGTTGCTGACAATAACTCATGTGATAGAAGAGCACCCAACCTGACCTGTGGAGGGTGATCTACAACGCTTAGCCTCCTTGGAGACAGAGGCCATCTTCTAGTTATGGAACCTGGACATCAAGCTCTGATGTCTACATATGAAAAGAAGTTACATTCAAGTCAAAACTACCTGTGCCTTGTCAGCGCTAGGATTTTACGCTGAGTTAGCTATCTTGGGTTTGCTATTTTGATGTGAAAGCCCACCTCTTTTTGCAGAGAAGATGTAGCCTAGTTGGATGTTAATGGAGTGTTCCAGTTGTTCTAAGCTAATACCACTGAGCTAACTTGATTGAAAAATAAAAGAACCTTCACATCCTTCCCACCCCAAGATAAAGTATCAGGGCCTGATTCTGACGTCCTTACTCATGTTGCATATTCCCTTACTCCATGAGGAATCCCACTTAATTCAGTGGGATTCCACACAGAGTAAGGTGTTTCCTAAAGTGAGTGAGGGTGACAGAATCTGGCTCCCTCACAGCTTAGTGCAACATGTTGAGCTTTCCTTGAAGGTCTGGCATCGAAGTACTGTGCTGGCCTGATGATGATGATGATGATGATGATGATGGCACTTTTCTTCTCAAAGGGCTTTACAAAGGACATCGATAGCTTGGTTCCCATTTTACAGAGGGGGGAAACTGAAGTGAAGGAATATAGTGGTACAGTAGAAGCTCAGAGTTACAAACACCTCAGGAATGGAGGTTGTTCATAACTCTGGAATGGTCATAACTCTGAACAAAACGTTATGGTGGTTCTTTCAAAAGCTGACAACTGAACATTGACTTAATACAGCTTTGAAACTTTACTATGCAGAAGAAAAAATGCTGCTTTAACCATCTTAATTTAAATGAAACAAGTGCAGGAACAGTTTCCTTACCTTGTCAAAAAAAATGTAAAAGCCTCCTTTATTTATTTTTTCGGTAGATTACATTTAACACAGTACTGTATTTTCTTTTTTAATTTCTGCTTCCTGTCAGTGTACATCCAGTTCCGAATGGGTGACCAGTCAGTAATCCTGAGGTTCTACTGTATTTGCCTAAAGTCACTGGTGAGCCAGTAGCAGAGACAGCAATAGAACCCCAGTCACCTGAATCACAGGCCAGGCCCTTATTTACTAAGCCACTCTACATCCCTGTTACTTTTGTGCCTCCGTTGCCCATTCGCTATTTCCAAACGCACGTCTCTGTGCTTTCTCCCATGCTACCCAGGACACTTGGGAGGAGCTCCCTGTAAAATCTGGCAAAATTGACACATTATTCTCCTTCATAAATCTCTTCAAAACAATCCTTTGCTGGGATGTCTACAGAAAGAATTGACCGTGGTTAGGACACTGGCGTGCGGAAGCCACAGCCTATCATCTGAGCAATATAGTCTTATCGTTTCCTAATACTCCCCCACCTGTCTGTTGTTGTCTCTCATTTCATACTTGCATTGTAAGCTCTTTGGTGAAGGGATTGCCTTTTCGTTCTGTGTTGGTACAGTGCCTAGCACAACTGGGTCCTGGCCCATAACTAGGGCCCCTAAGCAGTGCTGTAATAATAAACAATAATTATTAATAATAAATGGTATGTTTCTGTTCCCTAGTTGGATAAGCATTATTCTTAGCATCAGTTTTCTGGTGTGAATGTCCATGACTGTGAATTCAAAACTGGTGTTCAGTGGATATGCTGACATACTGGTTTAAGTGGTTGCTATTCTGGTGAACATTTTTGCCATTAAATTGGTTCATTGGACTATTCCCTGTAAGGAACCACAAAGAGGCGTGACTACAGACAAAGGAAAATGCACTTACAAATGCTAATGTATCGTCACACAGAATTGTTTGCAGGTTTTCTCTGGCTCTGAATAGGAATAATCATTTTAGCCAAACCAACTGCCATTTTGAGATCAGCTGTTGCTTTGGGTCAAATCCAGCCCCATAGTCACAGCTGGAGAAGTTTCACTGACAGAGGTCCCTCTGTGCTGGATGCTAGGGCCCTGTAAGGCAGCGCCCAAAAGCCATGATTACAGGGTGGGAGCAGGCCTCTAGAAATGAGGGCAGGCCTCTGGCTCTGCCTCAAATGCACGTGCTCCAATAGGGGTGCAAAGGGCTATGTCACACAGTGGGCTAAAGTAATCTTTGTAGAGTGGTTCTGCAGTTGCTCTGTGAGTGAGCCTGGAGGGTTGGGGAAAGGTTGTATCTCTGCAGTGCCTATCCTAGCTACAAGGGCTGGACTGAGAACGCGGCTCTGCATGCAGGAGAACAGAGTACAGTTGGATCAAGTATTTGACATGGAGCCTTCTGTAAGTTCCTATAAAAAGTATGCACATTGTAATGGCCATATACTGTCTTTAAACCATGCTGAAAAGTGCTGTTGCTAAGGAAGTGCATGAACAGTCCAAGGGCAATATATAACCCTGCTCTGGAGACAAGAAGATAATTTGGCCCTAAAGCAGATGGTTTGGAGCTATGGTTCTCAACCAGGGGTATATGTACCCCTGGGGGTACACAGGTGTCTTCCAGGGTATACATCAAGTCATCTAGATATTTGCCTCATTTATCAAGCTACATAAAAGCACTAATGAAGTCAGTGCAAACTAAAATTTCATATAGAAAATTACTTGTTCTTACTGCTTTACATACTATACACTGAAATGTAAGTACAATATGTATATATATACCGATTGATTCATTTTATAATTATATGGGGAAAATGAGAAATGAAGCCATTTTTCAGCAATATTGTGCTGTGACACTTTTGTATTTTTATGTCTGATTTTGTAAGTAAGTAGTTTTTGAGTGAGATGAAACTTCAAGGTAGGCAAGACAAATCAGACTGTCTGGAAAGGTTGAGAGCCACTGGTTTGGAGTTTGCACTGGAAATGAAGTCCTAGATTGCTGGGAGTTGGAGAAGGGTATGGAAGCTAGTGGCAATGTGTAAGTCCTGCCAAACCTTGCAACAATGCAGTGAAACAAGATTTGTTCACTTAAGGAAGGCATCAGAACTGCATTGTTCTATTCCTGACTCCGCTGTTGATTAGCTGCCTGACTTTGATCAGGTCATTTAGAACCCACTTTTTAAACACAGGTGCTTAATTTTTGGCATCTAAAGCTAATTTAAAAGTATGATGATGATGATGATGATGATGATTATTATTATTATTTTATTACATGTTTATGCATTGCCTATCCCATCCCTCCCAAACCGAGAGGCATCCCCAAGATTTCAGTGCCTATCTTTAGTTACTCAAGTTTGAAACGTGGATGTCTAAAAAAAAACAAAAAACAAAAACCTGTTTGTGCCTCAGTTTACCTACCTGTAAAATGGGGGGTAATAGTTACATATCTCACAGCATTGTCATTAGACCTAATTAATTAACATTGGTAAAGCACTGTTGAGATATTTGGGGTCCTGATTCAGTAGGGCACTCAGTCATGTGTGTAACTTTAAGCACATGCTTAAGCCCCCTTGACTTCAAAGGGGTTTAAGTATATTCTTAATTTTAAATATATGCTTAAGTGAATAGAGATGAACTTAGACATGTGCTTAAAGTTAAGCAAGTGCTTTGCTGAATCGGGGCCTGGATGAATAGTGTTTGATAGCCAGGAACCTGCAATCAATCAATGGGGTGGAGTCGTACCCCCCAGAGGGGATATGGCAGGCACAGGGAGGCTCCTGTACAATTGCAGGCC